>NC_091488.1:25101243-25404274 GCF_947461875.1 Haliaeetus albicilla
AACTCATTTTTGTATGCTTTAAAGTGTTCATGTAAAGCCTATTTGTGAAATAAGCCTTTCATAAATCAGAAGAAATTAGTTCTGTTTTCATCTCCCTCACACAAAAATGTAGGAAAAGTCACAGGATATCAATGCTCAGCAATGGCATAAATGGAAGAGTGAGGATTTTCAGTGCCAGAAAGGCATTCAGATTTCCAGGGCTGCTGCATTATTATAATGAATGTGTTTCAAAGCCTAGTAAAAGAAGTACTTCTGTCGTGACATTCTCCAAAAGCAGGGTACGTCTTGCATAATTTCAAACTAGTTTTTAGAAACTGAAAATTTATTTTAAATACTGGGTTTTCATCCCGCTTTGAAAAAATAATTGTGGGTAAAATGAACAAGAATAGGGCCTGAAAAATAAGATTGGAAGTGAAACAATGGACACACAGCAGACACACCTCTAATTCTGCTATTTAAATACTTCCAGGTATATGCACAGATCATTACGTAACAAAGACCAGGGCTTTTCAGAAAGAACTGGACAATGATTTGTATCTGAGTATTCTCTTTTATTTTCAAAGGAATTCACCTATGGTAATGAAATTTCTGGACTGACTTTCTGTAGACATTTAATTGATTGAAGAAGTTCACCTTCCCTAATACATAAGCAAAGCAAACTAGAAATTTGAACATAACATAATTCTTGCTGGAAGTGTTTACACTCCAATCCATTTGAAGAAATCTGTCCGAATATTTTTTGTGAAAGGACCAAATTAATTAGGTTAAATGACATGAAACTTCTCGTTGACTTTTGCCTACAACTTACGTTTGATAGTATACCACAAGAAATGACGACAAACAGTGCGTAGGAAGTGGGAAAATCAAGAGTTCAGATAGTTTAAGATCATGAGACAGAAACTTTTACAGATATTTTAAGGGCTTCTATATTTAGTTCTGGATTGTGTAGGTGGTTTAATACCTAGATTTCCTTCCTCACAGATCATCCTTGCTTCCATATAACTCCCCTAAAAATTAATCAGCATGGCAGTACAGCAATACATGTTATGACAGGGGACTAGTGTGTTAGCTGCCGTGCTAGCTCACAAGACAGTTCTTCTTCTCAGATAAATACAGATGGCAGCTCACATCCTACAGCAAGACGTGTACAGGTGGAAAAGGGCAAAATCAGTTAATTCTGGTGGCCATTTTAAGATAGGCAGGATATTATTCAGATTTTTCAGCCTGAAAGCCTTGAAGTCAAACTCCCCAAACTTCACTTGCAGCTGCATTCCCTCAAATTTTCTGCACATCTGACCACAGGGTCAAAACCTGAGGATTATGTGCAGTCAATGATCAACTGCAAAGTAAATAAGTTTTAACACAATTTCTTAACATTTCACTGAACTATAATGACAAAAGAAATCCTTATTCCATTTCTTCATAGCAGCATAGCTTCCTTAATTCTGTGAATCATGATCCAGTGTTTAAGCATGTAGATAATGCAGATTCGATTCCCTGCACTTCTACAGACCTCTCGTGTGATATTAGACAAATGGCTTAACTTGTCTGCCTCAGGCTTCATTTGCAAAATAGGGAGAGTATGTGATTTTACACATCAGACAGTTGTTGCATGAGCAAGAATACACATACTAGCTTGTGCACCAGAAGGGCAGGAGTTCAAACAATTTATTTGCAGGCTCTGACACATCCATTTGGATTCATTCTTTGCACTGAGACAGACATTTAGTAGAAAAAAGTGGTAAATATTGAAGCTGCATCATTAAGACTGCATCATAAAACATACATGCATAGGGGTAAGATTCAGGTATCACAGATAACATTAATTCTGCCTTCCCTTGGCTTTAAAACTTTGTTTTCTTAATCTAATGAGTTTCTGTGTGTGGTACATGAGGGTGCTATTTATTTTTATGGGTTTAGGTATTATTATTTAGGTTTATAGGGGTGTTTGAACCCAAAGATGTTTCAAAGATTTTTGTGAACTTGCACCTCCCAAACAAGAGGAGCATAATATTAACATTTCTCTTCACCGGTTTGTACATATATTAAAAAAAATACTTGCTGTAAACTACCAGGCCTTTATCTAGCTTTCAGAGTTTTGCTGCTCCTGGACCAAGACTCCTCTCCAGTTTGCTGCCTGTATCTCAGTAGAACTTCAGATCATGGATGGAGCCATTGGAGGGAAAAGTTTTGTTGCCTTTTCATCAACCTCTGCTTTCTGTGGCAGCAGCAAGGTGAAGGAGACAGAAAACACAGGATAACACATGTGAAAGAAGTAAAAATTATCAGATAAGTGAGAGTACAAGGTTAAAAAATGTTTCTCTAGAGAAGTGGTATGCAAGGTGTGAATCAAAAGCTCATATACTTTGTGGGGAAGTGAGAGGGGAAAGAGTTTGATAATATGATGAAAAAAGATCAAGATTGGTGGAGGGAATCCAGAAGAAAAGCGGGGTATTTGTGAAGAGGCAAAGCATCCATCTTTCTTCCCACAGATCACAGTTTCAGAGACAGCCTCCCCTTTCCATTCCCTTCTCTCCCCAAAGACAAGTTGCTGACATGTAAGTAATTACTTTATACCTACTGAGTACCATGACTGTCCCTGTGAGTGCTTTTAGTCCACAGCCTGAGGTAAAGTATGTTACCTTAAATCCTTAATGAAATAAATTTATGTGACTGTGCTTCACTTCATCTTGTTGATGGACTAAGAGCAAGTTCCTACCCCGTTCGTGAGGCTCAGCTGATCTGGGGCAACTTACTCAATTGTGACCATTCAATTCAGCCACAGCCCAAAGCATCCCATGAAGCTCCAAGCAAGGCAAGCAGGGCACTAACAGTGACCAGCACAGGGTGCAGCAATCGCCTGGCCAGTCCTCCTCAGCAAGGAACTTGGTGCCGAACGCCAGCAGGAAAAGTGCCTCCTCTTCTTTATGGAGGAGCTCAGCATGGCTGCAGCTTGCCCACCCTCTGTCACCCACTGGAGCAAGTGACTGATGGATCAGGGTAATCACCTACACCTGCCAGACAGACGTACAGAGCAGGAGCCAGACCTCCCTGCAGTGAGGTTCAGGCCTGGAAGCGAGCATGGGAGCAAATCGACTGCTCAGGTCTCATTCCCAGTATGTGTGATTCAGCAGGTCCGTTGATGGAGCTAGCCTGAGCCACATCCTGCTTAATTTTGAAGGTATTGCCATTAATGTTAGCACCTGAATCAAGTGTTGCAACAGATAAGCCCACAGGTCTGGTACAGAGTGTTTTAAGGAAAGAAAATAAAATGTAAGATTGAAACTGATCACCTATTCTTGAAGATGAAGATTTTTTTGTGTTTCTGCTGGCTATCAATCAGCTATCATATCAGTTAGATGGGTAGAAAGTAAGTTTTAAAACCAATTACAAATAAAGCCAGCTTGTCCCTCTGTGTCACTTCCAAATTATGAATTTCACCCACTTGAAACTATGTTCAAGCAGAAAGGAAGAATAGCATTTTCCTCTAGAAGCAAAATGAAATTGAAGCCCTGCAAGTGAATATGTAGTGTACCATACTTTATTCCTTTTCATGTTAGCATTTGCACAGCAGTACTAACGCTGTGATGACACAGCGACTTAACACTCTGACATCAGTGAAGAAATTCAGGAGGAGGTGTTTACTGGTAAAAGATAGTTCAAACTACAAAGAGTTTCCTGACAGCAGGTTGCACATTAGAGTTAATCAGAATTTACTTCTGTTGATCTTGATTCTAATCAGAGATAGGCTGGCAGACTTCATGTACCTACCTTGAAAAAATCCCCTGCTGCACTTCCAGTGCTTGTGCATTAAGTTGGTCTTCTCAATGCTGAACGACGCGTGTTGTGTTTTGTGTATGAGATTAAAACAGAGAGCCTAAATTTATTTTTATATCAGTTTTCTTTATCGAAAAATCTCATATTTGAGCTTTCTGAATAGATGTGCAAGGCAATTGTCACTCTATCTGTACATGCATTTCTGGGAGTCTGAGCTTCAGCTGGATGACTATGAAACAAGTCATATAAATCTGCAAATAACGTGGTATAAAACGCCTTTGTAGCTTAATAGTAATCTCAGTGTTCACTAACAAAATCCATCGAGATGTTCTAGGCATGAACATCAAGATGTAGCTTTGAGCTACATTTTAACATTCACTCTGAGAAACAGCATGGTGTTCACTTACATGCCTGAACCCACAGCAGCATTGTCCTGCCAGTTACTTTCTGTTATCCATCACAGACAGTAATGTGCATTCTTCTTACAATAAATTGTACAGGAAAACCACCAATGACGTACATATTTCTATTTGAAATTATTACACAGATGCTGGATAAGCCTCTGGCTGTGCTTTACAAGATATCAACCTTGCTGACTTTGAGTTTTCCCAACAGGAATACCTAGAAGATATAGATATAACTTTGGCTCTTACTCTTCAAGGTAATAAGAAAGGGATTTGTTCAATAGGTGAAAGCCAATCTCCTTGAGAATCCTTCTGTCACAATAGTATAGATTTTTATTAGTGTTAGTGCTAACCTGACATGGTGTAGGTATGACTGATCTGTTCATCTACTGCTAATGCAGAAGAATGTGTTGGGATCAAAGTTTGAGATAAGTTCTTGGTACTTCATTTTCCCTTTAGGCCAGGCAGTGTTGGGAGCATGCCAAGGACACAGTCTGAGGGCCTGGCAATAAGACACTTTTTCTTACTCACAGAGTAGCAACCGCTTTTTGTACCAGACACATCTTTAAATTCAGTAGGAGCTCTGCTAGTGATAGGCTGTCCCTGCCATATTTCTTTGTGACTCCATTGACCTTAGTGGCAAAGGATTAGCATAAGAGAAGGAAGAATCACAAAAATTTTTTCTTCAGGAAGAGAAGGAAGCCTAACAGTCTGAGAGAGGCTGAATTCACAGTTCCTGGGACTTGGTATGATGAGGGTATTCCTGCTGCTCTGCAACCTGACAGTTGCTTAAACAAGCTTAGACTCTGCTCTGTTGTTGTTCCCTCATGCTGTTTCAGTGGATGTGTGGCATTAAAAATTCCCCCAATGTAAATTATTTAGCAGAGATCAAGTTTTTGAAGCTAACTTCAGATTATTAGCTTTGCTGAATAGGCAGTTTCTGCAGGCTTCATAAGAATTATACTTTGTATGGGATAGGAGTCTTCTTGATATAGTGTCAACCCTCTGCCAAATCAAGGGTGTAAACTTAAAATATTCTTTAATCCCATCTTGTTTCTCAAAGACTCCGAGTTTCTGTAGCTTCTTCTTTTTTTATTCCTGATTAAAAGCACATAGGAGCCTATTCAACAGGAAATTAAACACCCTGTTGCATGAAGCCCCTAAGCATTTTGGACAAATTTTCAGTACTAAGTTCTGGATGCTCTCAGTGATGAGTTTGCAGTGAGTGTGGGAGTTTCAAAGATGGGACCTTAAGCATCCGGCTCCATTCCCCAGCATCCCAATGGAAAATCACAGCCTCAATCTTTGGAGTTAAAATTAAAAGTGAGTGTTTAATTTAAATAGTTATAAAGACAGCCCAGCCTTACAACATCTGGCTTCTTTCATGGGGTTTTGGCAGGGGAGAGAGGGTTTAACTTCACTTTTTCACACTTCTTCCTTTTAGTTTCTGTAGAGTCTTTGCCGTGGTCGATTATGGAGAGATCTCTGCTGAGGAGTAGCAGTGACTGTAACAGTGGCTGGCCCTGGCTCAGATTAGACCAGGAAAGGGAAGTATCTAGCTATGTTCTGGCCCATAATTAATACATATGAGGAAATTGTCTTCTGCTCATGAACATTCCTTGAGGAAATAAAGATTAAATTTGTTAAGTAAATTATTCACTGCAAATTATTCACTCAGCTTCACTTGCTATTCTGAGATTTCTGCAATATCTGAGGAAGCTTGATCATACCAGGAGAGGCAGGGCCATAAAAGCAGAGGCTGAAGACATGATTCCTTTCTTGTACAAAATATAAGTCTTATATTAATTAAAATAAACAGACTAACACACTCTGGGATTGCTTAGCATTAGGGAAAGCAATATACAGCCCCAAGGTATCTCTGAGCCTCCGGTTGAACTTGGACCAGATTTGTCTGATGGACAATGAAATATGTGTTTCTAATATGAAAAAGTATGTTGCCTTTTATAAATATAAAGGCAGTGGTAATCATTCTCATGGGGTCATCTTAATTATTTTTAAGTGGATAGCCTTTTTCCCAATCCGACTTCCCAGAGAGAAGAGTGACATTGCCTTGGTATTTCAGGATGGAGGAGTCAATCCAAGCCCCATAAAATTCACCCTAAAAAACTTCTATTGATTTCACTGAGGTTTGGATCAGGTTCAAAGACCAGCAAGGAAATGGAATAAGTTACCTGCAGTCATGTCCAACAGAAAACTAAGTATGAGATTTTTTTTCTTTTAATTTTACATAGATGCTCATTCCCCTTTGAAAAATTAGCTTCAAATACAGAGGATATAAGCACTGAGCTTATTATTATTTTTTAATTCAAAAGAGCTCCTTTTGTAACATATTGGTTAACTAAATTAAACGAACTTAGTGTTATATATGTTTGATTTTCTTCACTTTCTTACTTTTTAAAACTAGTGTGGGTCAGCCTTCCAAGGGCAAGAGCATAATCAGGTCAGCTTTCAAGCTGCTATAATTTTTCTGATATGTGGATGAGGAAAGGAAATAGATATGGGTGGGTACTATATCTCTTGAAATGGCCTCTTTCTTCCTGTTTAATAAATATTCTACAGAAAGGAAGCTCATATATTACTCTTCAGATGAGTTCCCATTTTATTAATCATGAAGATTTTAACAGTGGCCTGAGACAGGAAATCACAGTCTAATGATCAGCAGAGTCTGATTTAATCCTCATGTTTGGATCAGATTACAAAGAAAAACAATGTACTACAATGTACATCTATGTAGATAAATAGCCAGGTTTAATTACTATTAAACATACATACAGCTTTTACAACTATATATGGCCCTACTGAATTACTAAGGCTGATTAAATATCCATGGTAAAACCTCCTTATGGTTAGAAACTTATATGGACTTTTCAGGTGTTGTTATCAGATATATGAAAAAAAACATATGTCTCAGAGTTCACTATTATTAATTAATTATTAGTTATTAATAGTAACAATGATTATGAACTTTGATATATATGTTATTATTAATAACAACAATAATAAATTCAGCTGTCTTCTAGATGAGTGTAGTTCTGATTAAAATGTGAAGTGAAACATCTTGGTTAATAGGTTGAAGTTCAACACATACTCCACTGCAATCCAATAACACAGAGAACAAACTTGCATTATATTTGGCAGAATTTCAGCACCTTAACCCCAGTTCCTCCTCCTCTTCTTACCATCCCAGTTCTTCAAAGGTCTGGAAAGGAAAACCTCGTTATACCATTAACATATAATAATTATTATTTCATCAGTTGCCCATCCATCAGAGTCCAAGAAGGCCTCCAAAACTTTTCTGAAACATTTAAATAGAAGTCCAAATAGCAAACTGAAATGGGAATTCATCTAACCAGCAGTGTCTTATCCCTCCCTGGAGTATTCATATGATAGAGGAAGAATGGAGCAATTCAGCTAAGAGACTACCTGCCTATCTAGCATTGTCTCCTCATAGATGCTTCAAAAACTTAGAAGTGTTTATGGGACTGGGAAAGGCGATTCTAAGAAATAAGACTTGTGCATTTCTTACCAGCTTTCAACCATCAGTTCTTTTCATTGTCAGTTTGCATGGTTTCTTGGTTCAACTTTCCTTGAAATTTGAGTTCAACCATATTAAAAGAATGACATTGAGAAAGTTCATTCTGTGCACTGAGTATTTGGATTGACAAGGACTTCTGAATTTTTATTTGGTGCAAGAGACCTCCACAGTGACTTGCTTTTTTAAAAGAGCTTTTATGTATGCAAAACTTATGCGTAAAAGTTGCTTAGAATAGATTTGCTTGGAAAAAAAAATACTTTTGAAAAACTGTTATAAACATTTTGAAAAAAAAAGTATTTTTACTAAAATTTTTTCTTCACACTTACTCTTGAACCTTTTTCTTGCAATTTAGCTAGAAATAGATTTCTTTTTCATTTGTAGTAATGTTAAATTAAGATTTAATTGAAGCTCTGTGGTTGGCCCAAAAGTTTGGGGGTTGAAACTGAGAATCTTCCTCCATCTTTCAGCAAAAAGTTGGGAATTTTTCATGGTTTCAGGTTTTGTGGCCTATGATTCACAACAAATAAGTTTTACTTAGGATGCTCAAGACTTTTATTTGTTTGACTTTGGCAAATAATATCAAGCAAAATGAAGCAGAAATTCAAAGCTATCGTAATACTTCCACTTTCATTTAGCCTCTGGGCTGTTTTTCAAGAGGGCATAAAAGACCTTTGTCATTCTCCTCTGTCTCTTTGTTGTAAACCTTCTGTTAGACTTGCTATTTCTCCTTGTGACTTTGTCATGAAATCAAGGACAATGGAGGACTGAAAAGTGCTATTTCAGGGAGTCCAAATTCTGTGATGAATGGCAAAAAAAAATTCCACCATGCAGAAGAAAAAGATGGCTTTAGAAAAATTCCCTTCTTTGCCAAACAGTGACCTTCAATCTCATTGGTTTTATTGCATTACTGTAGAGCTAAGGGAGAAAGGGAGACATTAGGGACCAGCTAGACCATGTACCACAGAACGGTGTGAACATGCTGGGGAATAATATCCCTTGGTCCTCAGAACAGCAGCATATGTTCTTCACATTCAAGTCACAGCAGAAGTGGAAATGAAGCCACAAGACTGAGTGGGGAGAAATGAGAGAGGAAAAGAGGATGATTTTCTTGAGGTTGTCCAAAGTATTACTGAGGCCGGATGGTGAAATAGAAGATAAGTCTTAAAGCATTTCTCACTCTGAACCCTTTCCTTATTTTCAACTCATCTCCTTAGCGCACCTCTCTCTTTTCCCCTCACTGCCTCCTCTCCTTCCTCACTCCTTCCTCAAAGAAAGATTTCAGGTCACTCACCCATACTACAAACCAGCTGCGTGAAGTCACATCCTGACAGAATAAGGAACTGTGTAACTGATGTACGCTTGTGCAGTACGCTTTGCTGTACTTAGTTTAGTTACAAGCTAGTAGCAGTTGCACATCAGCTGGATAAACCTGAAATAAAAATGTTGAAGAGAAAACCATCTAACGTGTCTGATAAGGAGAAAAGTCGAAAGCCAAAGGTAAGAATGTTTCATTTTTAATGTCAAAGAATAATAACAGGAATTCTTTATGATTTTTAAAAGGAGGATTTCCTTCTAAATCTTAGCTTCAGGATTTCCTGATGTGCTAGCAAGTGCCACAGTGGTATAATCTCAGGAAGCTATTTGTATATACTCACTTTATAAAAGTAATGATCCAATTCAAGGAATCACCATTGTGAAGCTGCTATAGCTGTGCTGAAGAGTCCTGGTACCAGACTTTGTGTATTGTTATATGCTCTTCATCAGTCTTTTAACAGACAGGCTCACAAAAATCCCCTGTCTTCCTTTCAACTATGATAAACTGATGATGTCCCATGAAAGAGTGTGAGAATCAGTGAAGAATTAGAAAAGCTATTAAATTTGTTTCTTATTTTAATAGATTGTTCTTTTGGATCATCATAACCAAAGGAGGAGAGGGTACCTGGCAATCAGTGTTTGTTATCTTCACTTTTCTGCGAATTATTATATTTTCAGCCTGAAATAAATACTCTGAATAAATTGATAATATGCTACACTGGACACTTTGCACAATCTGCAGTTGCAAGAAAGAGAGAATTTTGCAAGATGCATAAGGATGTGTCCTGTGCTGTGCTAGAAATTTATTTTCAGTCCCTGGACTGGGTGCAGGATGACCTTTGCAAGTGTATTGTAAGCCTGAAGAGAAATGGCTACTGCTAGACCCGAGCGCATCAGTATCCATTTCTATTTCAGTTTGCCAGTGCTGAAAATTTAAATAAGAGATTAGAAAAGCCTTTTGGTATATCTCTGCTCTCAGTAACTCGCTGTCTCCTAGTTTACAGACCCATCTTCCCATTGGTTGGGAATACCCCTCACTTTGTGATTTCTGGCTACTAAACATTATCACAGACACTACTTCAGCAGGAATGTCTTCTGGTTTTACTCAGCATTGGCTTTTGTGTACTGCACTTGCAGTTTTAGACTATGACTCATTAATAACTAAAATTAATGCTTTTTCCATGGATTTGAAACAATTCTGAATCCATTTTCCCATGGATTTGAATGGGGTTTTAAGCATTTCACTGGTTGGTATGGTATGTACTTTGTTTTGTTCAATCGTCATACTGTTTTTTAAAGACAAGGCAGAAGTATAATTAATATCTAATTACACTATAGGTTAAGCAAGAAATGACCATGAGACACTCTGTGGATGGGCTTTGTTTTTCTGTCTGTTAAATAATTTCAAAACCAAATTTTGGTCACTCCCTTCTTCCAAAATAATACATTCCTTAACAACAGTCTGATATTTTTTTTTCCAACACAGTTAGTTAGTCATTCATGAATGCACTCCATGCTATTAAAATGCTGGTATTGTGGCTTCTCAAAAATATACATATATATCATGGTTATGGATTTGATTCACCATATGTGTAAAGCAGGGGTGAAAAGAGTCTAACCACTTGACTGAGTGTCAAACCTGCTGACTTTGTCATATTGTAAATGTTTACAAAAATGGAAAGGTCTTGGTGAAGTGGCTCAGGATGTCTTTCTGCCTCAGTAGTGTGCTTTGGAATACTTCACCTACTGTAGTCCCACTTTTGCACAGAAATGTATGAAATTTCCATGATGAGAATGTTTTTGCTGAATGTGCTATTCACAAAAATGGCATGGGAGGAGGCAGCCCCATGTCACACGGAATAGAAATCTTAGCTTGTTGTAGCATGTTTCAAAACATGCCCAGTGGAAGCAACACAAATACTAAAGTTGCTTAATATTGAATTGGGTAATGTGGGGCGCAGGTCCTTACCTCCCGACAAAAGTTACAAGGTTTCACAACTGACTTCCCTAGATCACTTCCTGGCTGCCCCTGCTCTGTGCAGGCAACATTTGGTATCTCCTCATACTAGCAGGGCAGGATGCTGTTGTCACTGTGGAGGTCTTGGGGTACCTCACCTTGCCTTTAGGCAACTTAGATGTCCCAGTGTCTCCAGTACATCCACATGGGGCTGACACAAGACCTGTGGGAGAGCCATAAGGTCTGGAGTGTTAAGTGAAAAATCAGGTTTGCTACCTTAGGCCCTCAAAGGACACCAAAATGATCTTTTTATGTAACTGAATCTTAACCATGGTGACCAGTTGTCTTCATCACAATTGTGTGAACTTCTGTGCATTAATTCAAGTGTTTCACCAAGATTTTCATTTTAATCCTTTTGATTTTATTACTTTCTAATGTGAAGAATATTGGCGTACAGTTATGCCTTTTGATAAAGATGAAGGAATACCGTGCAAGGCTGGTGTTAAAACCCTTCTTGAGGCAATTCGCTGTTTCTGTATAAAGCCTCTAGCAGGGGTGGGCAAGTCAATGACCAATGCTGGACTAATACAGATTTTCAGTATCTAACTGCCAGTTCGTTATGTGCAATGCATTTACTTTACTTTATTTACTACTGTGGTGTTTAAGGGACTTCTGCAGACACATTAGGTGCTACACAGGCAAAAAGTAGCATCTTACAACTCTCAGTGTCTGCTATGAAAAGGTTGATACTATGCCATGAAATAGTAGTGTTGCAGGTTTTTTTCGTTATACAGCAGGATTTCTGTAGTGCTGCAGTCATGGTAATAACTTCTTTGCATATCTGGCAGATTTTTCATATGCATGGATACGCATATAACTACTGAACGCATTGTATGTAAACTATATAAATAAACATTCATTGTTAGGCAAAAAAAAATCTACACCCAGTGTCATCCCAGAGACGATTGGGAGAGAAATGGGAGAGAAATGTTTTCAAAAGAGGTACTGGAAAGATTCCCATCTTTTGCCAATGTTTATCATTGTAGCTACATGTACTGCCGTGGAACTGTACATTTATACCTTGTACATCAGCTGAGGACCCAAGTAGCTGAACTATAAAGGAAAAGTCCCAAGGCTTAAAAATACCCTGCCTAATATTGAAGAAATTCAACTAATTGAAGGGCTAAGCTCTCTATTTCAAGCCTGTCCAATCTAACCTATCTGTCTATCCAGCACCTTTCCGGTGACTTTCTATCACAACAGAGCCTGTGCACCTCCTGTCAGGGCATCTACCAAAAGGCAGCTCTCTCTCAGCACTTCCTTTCAGTCCTCAGCTGCCCCCCTTTCTTTTCTGTCAGGTGAGACATGGCTTAGTTTATATGGCATAGCTGTTCTGAGCCGCGGTATTATTTGTGGGCAGGTGAGGTCAAACAATCTAGTTCTTGCACCCAGCCCTGAGGTTCATGGTCATGCTGATGGCCAGTCAGCCTTAGCTCCGTCAGCTCACTGCAGCAGAGCACGTCTCCTACATTGCTGGAGTTTTAGCTGCACAGCAGGAAAGTACTATACCAAGTAGGGGGAAGTATGCTTTTACTAGATGTGTTTCAGCTATGCATTTGTGCAGTCTGTCCCACCACCCCTTAGAGAGCTGGGGAGGAAGACAGCAGTTGACTGACTTAGAAGATGACAGACCGACCCCTAAAATGACCTGTATTTTAGCCTCTTTGACCCTTATGACATTACAGATGTCAGTGTATCTGGGGAGTGGCATGAAGCAGATTTAGAAAGATGGTAAGAAAAAAAACATTCTCTTTTGTATATGCTTCAGGCAGCACCATATCCTGGCACCATACAAATAAAACAGGGTTAAAGCATTTCACAGCTACTCTGCATTCCACTTTGCACTGTTTTGCACATTTGACCAGGTGCAAATGACAATGGAAGGTGCAAATAATCTGTAAACCATCCCTGCATGGTCTTGCCCACTTTACAGGATGTAATGTGCTGGGCAGAGCCTATTTCTTTCTCTGTCTCTCTCAAATTCCTACAGACACAGCAAACTTGAGGACTGCCTGATGATTCCTGGCTTTACTTCAAGCTGAAGCAAAGATGACTTTGTGCCTTTTTTTCTGGCTTGACTGAAGGCTTGTGTCTTTATTCTACATGACAGTTGATCTATGTTTATGCTAAAGGTTTGAGACGTTTTTGTTTCCTCATTCTGATTCCAAATGTGCTTGGTACTTGAAACTCAGCTTACTTCTGGTGTGTAAAGACATCCAGGGTCAATGCCTGTGCATTTTGTTTAGGCAAAAATATGTCCAAGCTTCTAATTAAATCGATATTCGCTTACTTAGGTGATAAATTATTATTTGTTTTCAGGGTTAAGAGAAAATAGTGGCAAATCCAATGGGAGGAACTATTTTCATCTGCAACTTTGTTCCCTAGTACTATTTCATACCAATAATTTTCCTTTTTTATAAGCTTTAAATGAAACCCTGCCTCCACAGAAATCAATGCACATTTTTGCCATAGACTTTAAGCCAGGATTTCCCCTTTTTATATATTCTTCACAGAAGCCCTGATTGTCATGGTTTAACCCCAGCCAGCAGCTAAGCACCACGCAGCCACTCACTCACTTCCCCCCTCCCGCAGTGGGATGAGGGAGAAAATTGGGAAAAGAAGTAAAACTCCTGGGTTGAGATAAGAACGGTTTAATAGAACAGAAAAGAAGAAACTAATAATGATAATGATAACACTAATAAAATGACAACAGCAATAATAAAAGGATTGGAATGTACAAATGATGCACAGTGCAATTGCTCACCACCCGCTGACCGACACCCAGCTAGTCCCCGAGCGGCGATTCCCCGCGCCCCACTCCCCCCAGTTCCTATACTAGATGTGACGTCCCATGGTATGGAATACACTGTTGGCCAGTTTGGGTCAGGTGCTCTGGCTGTCTCCTGTGCCAACTTCTTGTGCCCCTCCAGCTTTCTCGCTGGCCGGGCATGAGAAGCTGAAAAATCCTTGACTTTAGACTAAACACTACTTAGCAACAACTGAAAACATCAGTGTGTTATCAACATTTTTCGCATACTGAACTCAAAACATAGCACTGTACCAGCTACTAGGAAGACAGTTAACTCCATCCCAGCTGAAACCAGGACACTGATGCTGATTCTGAAAACACTTAAATGAATGCATTAGCTGTGATCCCATTGATTTCAATGGGATTTGTCATCTGAGTAAAGGTTATCGCTTGCCTAAGTGTTTGGAGCCTGTAGTGCAGACAGATGCTATAAACAAGTTTTTTGGTGCTGCTTTTTTCTTAGATAGTGGCTTGTGACCCTCCAATGGGGAATACTTATTAAAGAAAAGAAAACAGAAAATAGGTACAGCAAACCTAACAACCTAAAATAATCCAAGACATAATTAGATCTTCTCTAGGACAAGATCTGCAGTGAAGAGATTGCTCAGTGTTAATGAATATTAACTAGGATTTATCCTTGAGTGTGGAAAGCTGAGGGTTTTAATTTTATTTCAAAGGTAAAGACTGGTAGAGTTCTGAAAATAGCAAGTTTTATATTCTTTCACCCTGAAATTTTGAGTGCATAATAAAAGAGTAACTGCTAATGTCACAGATGCTAATTTTCACAACCATGACTGAAGTGATGTTCGTTTCCATTTGCATTTCATTCTAACAATGATAAGAGGTGATGAGTTGACGATAAGCTGTTTTCACTGTACTGCCCGCTGTGCAAATTTATGCTTATAGGCAAAGATGACACATAGTTCTGTCATTAAAGGTCTTTACTGCATTGCCTCTTGAAGAAAGACTGTTTGTCAAAATCCATTTGAACTCTGTTAAATAAGCAGAAATGGGTGACAACATCTGGGAAGTAGTTTTAAGAACCTGGTTTATGGGGAAATAACCTGTGGGTCTTTATCAGGGAGGGTTCAGAGAAAGAAAAAAATTACACTTTTAATAACCATGTATGTGTAGGTGGGGAAAAAAGGGATTGCAGGTGACACTTGAGAAGGTGTTTCCTGTCTCCCTCAGGCTTCATAAAAAATTAGAACAAGGTTAGAGTTAACCTTGGATTATTTTTCTTGTGTGAGTGGAAGGCTCTACAATCATATTACTGCCCCTCTTACCTCTGGTATTTTTTCTTCATTTACGTTATCATTTTGCTTCTTGATCATCGGCCAATGTTTGGGTTTTTTCAACAGCAGTTTCAGAAAGTTGTTTTTGTCTTAACATATATGTTAGCATATCTCTTCTACTAAGGTCTTGACATTTGAGGAATTTTGTTTTCTCACCAGAAAGTAAGGGTCCAGTCTTTGTGAAGAAAGAACAGCTCGCTTTCTCTTGTCCCTTGGCCCCTCCACATTTTGATGCTTAGATCAACACACAGGCTCATTGAGGGCTCACACAGCCCTTGACTAGCTTGTGTGCCAAAGGAAAAAAAAATGACATCTGTGGCCTGGTCCAGTCCTGGCCTCTTTTTGTGTGTTCCCTTGATTACAGCACCTTTATATCTTCACGAACTTTGCACAAAATTCAGATAATTTCTTATTTCTTCCCTGTCTTGGTTTTCCTTCACTAGCCAGGCTTAAGTCCTTAATAGCAGAATATTTTAAAACAAGTGAGAGCAAATTTCCTGAAGGGAATATTTTCAAATTAATATTCATTTTGCTTAGAGTAAAAAAATCCAGTTCAGTTCTTTGTTTCCTAAGCAAGCAAAAGCATTTCAAGAAGTATGTCTGAACCACTTTCTCCAGCCATTTTTAGAAACCAGACAATCAATCACATCATTTATAACTGTACTGTCTGATAAATACTGTAGCACAGCTACCAAGGTGACATAAATCAGCATTAGTTGCCATCTAATTCTTTAATTAGCTTTATAGAGCAGTTGACTTATTTCAATATTGTGTTTCTAGGAAACCACAAATACCCCAAATTAAACATTGCCCAGGATATCTGTCATTGCTGGAAAAAAGCAGTCACTATGTGCGGGGAGGACAGGCAGAGGATGTGGCCTACAGTTTTCTGTAGGTTTCAACACTCTTCTAGTAATCTGTGTCATAGCATAAATCCAGACTGAAGTTGTTATAATGCCATCGCTGGCCAGCTTGTATAAGCAATTTGCAGGTGGCTACAAACACTTCAGCCAGAAGAATCAAGCCCTTGATGTGTGGGCAGAAACCCCTGGCAATACTCCAGAGAAGGAAAAAAAAGTCATCTCAGCCTCTGTAATCACAATATCCCTTAACCTTTATCTTCTGAAAGCTTGCAACAGAGACAGCAGAGTTACTTCTCTTGTTAGAAACAGTTATACTCGCCTCCACAACTTAGCAATGTCATTTTTTTTGCTAGAGATATTGCTGCTTGGCACCAGGCTACAGATTATATATGCACTGAATATTTAGCAAGTCATATGTCCTTTAAACCATCCTAATGGAAAACTTTGTTTCGTGCATCAGATGAAGGTGTCTTATATGTGTGTTGATATTCCACAGGAAGATGAATGACCACCTACTTTATTCACAAGTGAATCTCTCCTGTATACCTGCTTGTTCTTACCTTTCTAGCTTTTTATATCTTATGCCACTTAGAGTGTACCCAAGAGCATGTTCTTACTTTTTCTCTTATTCCCAAACTTGAGGCTGAAATTCCAGCCTAGGGAAAAGTTTTGAGATCTTTAACTGCTTCAGAGAAGTTTCTTCTTTGACTATACATATTATATACTGTACTGCCACTTTTTTCCCCATACCTCTTTGGTTTATTCCATGGATACACAGAAAGCTGGATAACGACTTCGCCTGAACACAGTCTTCAGGCTGCTTAATTGCCAGTCGTAACATCTCCTGGGATCTTTCTGGTAAACTGAATGTCAACTGCAAAGGGTCTGTCATCTCTAACCATCATCCAGCACTGAGCCTGACAAGCTTTCTCTGGGAAGAAGATCCAGTGATCCACCTACTGTTTTGCACCATTATGTCCTCTGGATGGAGTTTTAGTCCCTTTCCTACCCCTTTATGTCTTCATCCCTTTCATCATCTTCACAAGAACAACCAAGTAACCTCACATTCCTGTACTAGATTTCCATGGGCTGCTGAATGGTTATTTCCTTGAGAACTGTAGGAAGTTGTAAGTTCCTCTACTTGGTCATGCTGACCTCATTCAGAAGGGTAGGTTTGCTGTTTTTTCAGGTATGTTGAAAGGCGAGTGAGACATGAGGCTACTGGAATACTTGAGTACTTGGCTTTAGGTTTTCCTGCAGTGTTTCTCATGGCTTCTTCAGGAAGAAGAGAAGCACTAGAGGAGTGCTGTTCAACCAGAAAACATGGAAAAGCTATGGTGCAGTTTCATGCCTTCCCTCTACCATTATGTTTGAGATAGAGATGGAGCCATTGACGATGCTGCTTGTCATTGACAGCCTGCAGCCGTGAAATAAAGAAATCGGCTTCACTTAGCAACAGCACAGCCAAAAGCAGATGTGTGAAGATGAGATGACAAAGTGGCCGAGACAGCTGAATGAGCTCACGCAGCTTGACTCTCTGCTGCCTTCACCTGTGCAAAGCAGATGCTGAGCTTTACCACTCATGAATTGCTTTCACTTGCCACAGCTGTGCTGTATTTCTCTTATACTTCTGTCTGTCTGCCTCCTTTTTTAAGATCAGATATTAAGTCCAAAAACCACTTCACAGAGCTGGAAAGGGGACATGGTTCACTGATGGATGAGCAGCTCAGAGCCTGTCGAGAGGGTGCATGAAATGACTGATGATGGTAGAGCAGGCAGTCAGCTCTAGTCATTAAGTACATGGCAAGGCTCTTCTGATATTGTCTGTTGGGGTGTTTCCATGATTTTCTTCCTGTCTCTATAATGGAGCTTATATTTGCTTGATTAATAACTTTTGCTAATTGTGGTAAAATGTTTGGAAACTATGTGTTTGGGATTTTGGTTAGTATCTGAAGGAATCGGAAGAGGCAACATGTTCCTGCCCATTCATGAAAGGTTAAAGCCTTGTACCTGGCACAATCCCCTTTGCAGTGATAGGCCAGATTTGAGTAGGATTTGGAGTATGGCTTTGAATTTGGGGTTTAAAGAACACCTCAAAGCCCTCACTGCTGCCTGTGCCTCAGTAACATCATCTCATTGGTGAGTGTCTCTCAACTAACGTGTGGTTTTCATGGAGGCTGTGGGAGCAGGGGAGGGCTGAAAAGCTCGGTCTCAATTTTGTCATGTGTCAGAATGAAAACACACTTCAAGCACCTGGTACATTTGTTTTTCATGAGGTGAAACCGTAGTTTTCCACTGAGCTGTGATCACAATAACCCTGTGCCACACAAATAATCGAATGGAGAGAAGGGAACTGATGTGCCCATACTAGACTAGTACCATTTGCTGTGCCCAGTACCCCCAGTGAGCTGTTGATTGTATTCATTCCTTTCTGGTATAAGAGTGACCTGAACAGAATCAGCATGCTATCTTGTCTTCAGACAACTAGATTTTTTTCCTGGGACTGCAGTTACAGAACTTATGCTACAAAGAAAACCCAGAATTTAACACATCATAACTTCTGCACTAAGAAGTATTCTTATGCAGTGCTAAATCACGAGGAAATGCTGAGCTGGAAACCTTCTTTCAGCTTCCATACTGGTCCAAAATCTTATTGAATTTATTTTATGAGTTCAAATTTCCAAGGGGCATATTTTAGATTCCTAGGCATATGTTGTGCAAGCATGTCCAGTTTTTTAAGTCTGCGAGGTTGCAATGAAGTGCCATGTGTGCTTTCTTCAACTAGACAATAAGGATAACTTTTGTCCGTGGATGGCAATAAGCCAACATTGGAACTCAGCCTTCTGACAAGGGAGGATACATGAAGGGGAAAAAATGGTCATCATTTTAAAGGAGTCAAAAGTTAACCCACTGTAATGAGTGGGTTTTGTCTTAACATATCTTTTGTTTTAGTTGGTTTTTTGGTTTAGTTTGGTTCTGTTTTCCAAGATAAAAATAATGTAAATAAATGGACATATAGATCTGATGAAACACTAAAAGTCACAGTGCCTGATGATAGATACTGCACTGAATTTTGCTTCTCTACTGTAGTGCATCTCCATTAAGGCAATTTCAGCTAATCTCACTATGGATGCATTAATCAAGTGTAGTCAGGATGTCTGAAGGAAGATAATGAGGGGGGAAATTGGCCTATTGTTTGGATCTTACTCTTCAGCTAGTTAGTTTGTTTATCATGTTCCATAATATTTGTATCCTGATAAATAAGTTCCAGTCACAATTAGTTATCATAGCAGATGACTAACACATCTTCATTTACTTACAAGTTCAAAATTACTCCATAAATAGATCAATTAAATTTGTGTTCTCTTTACATCACATGCTTATACAGATTTTCAGCCTTCAGTATCAGTTAACAGTGAAATGGAAACAAGGTGGACTAGTAGTATTTTAAAATTTCCTCCCTTTTAGCCAAAGATGCAAGCATCCGTGGTGACAAAGTCCCTAATCTTACATCTTTTTGTCTGAGCACTAACATCCTAAATGCATACTGCAGTATCAGCAGTCTCTTAGTGCCTTCCAAAATTTCTCCTTTAAAATGCCTAAGAAAAGATTTGTTCATTTTTTACTCATTTTTTACTCATTTAGTATTACATACTGTATATCTGCCCCACATAAAGCTGTCACTAGATTACTTTAAAAAAAAAAAAGTTGAGATTCCAAAAGCCTGGTATGGTTGGAGACTGCTGAAGATGGGAATGTTTATAAGCTCTGTGATATTAACTGCAGCACTCAACCTCAGGTGACATAAAGCATGCAAAAAAGAACTTTCTGTCAGTTTTATTATTTCTAAAAAGGTTCCCCTTGAAAGAGAAGAGTGACCTTGCTCTGCTGAGCTGACATATGCCACTGAATTAATGGCTAAGCTTTGCTGTAGGGAAGCTTGCAGAAACATTACAACTCCAATGGCTGAGTTTGCTGTGAACATTAATCAGGTGAACCAACATGATGTATCAAACACTCATTTAAAAGTAATAAAAACTAACTCTCTTCCCCCCCCAAGTTTCTTAGAATTAGCTTATTGTTGGTCATTACCTGTTGTCAAGGGTAAGACTGCAAGACAGCGGTAAAACTTGTATAAGGGTTTTCTAAAGTTTGCTTACTCTTCAGAAAAACCAAATGAGCCTTTGGGATGGTCAAATTTAACTGTGACTTAGAGGTTATTTTTTAGTCCTGTTTCCCTCTGGAAGGTCATTTGAAGGAACACCTTCCACTGAAAACGTGCCTCTCCCTAGCAAAGAATGCAGAAGCTGCCTTTCATTCTCAGTGACTCCCTGGGAGCAGGACTAGGTCCCATGTCATGCACAAACAAAACGTTATGCTAGGCAAGGAGGCTCTGGCTGCCATCGAAATAACTGCTGTTAAGGGTCTGGTATGGCTGTGGTGCAACGGCCGAGTCACAGGGGCTCTGACCAAAACACTGTCATACCAGGCAGGAATATTTTCTGCCTATCCCCTGCTGCTCTGTTCTGGGGTGGGCAGGTGAGTGTGCTGCAGTCAGCAGCTGTGGCCGCTTCTCAGGCTTGCCGAAAGGAACAGCAAAGCCCTTGGGCATGCTGTGTCTCCCTGTGCTATTCTGCGTGCCGTCTATGTATAGCACACTGAAGCCGTAGGCTCCTTATCGCCGCTTCTGCTCTGGCATGGAAGCTTGCATGGCAGTCGCATAGCCACCTCTTCTGGGGAAGTACGCTGGCTGCCCCACTCCATGTGTGCTGGACAGGAGTCCTGGGAGGCTGCGTGCTTCTCAACTCATCTTTGGGCACATATAGTTTCACCTTGACTTCAAGCCTGCAAACACTCATGTGAGTCATTTCTCTCATACAAGAAATCCAGCTGAACCCTGCAAGGTCAGGACCTAGGTAATATGCAGCATTAATAAAATCGTGCTGTATAAATAAGCAGGGAAAGGACTTTAATTGAAGCAAGGTGATTCGGTTTTAAAATATGAGAATTTATCTCTGAATTCGTCTGGTTCTGAGAGGAGAAAGTTTCAGGAGAGGAAAGATGTTGGTATTTAAGAGATTAAACATCAAAGCCTGCAATGCTTACGTAGTGTTTAACCAGTCTTTACTCAGACAGCGCTCCCCTTTACTGCAGTCACAGGTCTGTGGAGGGTGGATTTCCAGGCTTGTCCCTCAATGTTTCTGCCCATGTGTAAACGAAGGGTAAAAAAGGATACTAGGGAGGTAGAAGTGCACATCATGCCAAGTCCTTAACTGTCATTTTCATAGCTCCTCTGAGTTTGTCACACATCCTTAACCTTCTTTTAAAGTCATTTTCTTTTCATGGTTTTGTGTGCCACTGAAAGTCACTTTTAATTAAATGTCATATAAATAATAAAGGCTTAATTACATAATTATTGCAAATACCTGTGTGCACACTCCCCAAATTGGACAGACTGCCAGAGGAGCACTTGGAGTGACTTTTCTCACCGGGAACGGAGAGTGCTCTGCAGCAACTGGGCAGGAACAACGGTGCTCAAAATTCAGGGTCAATGCGCATTTAAAGGAAGAGGAGTCAGATCCCCATGCACATTTTGCAACACTCAGTTGCAAAAAACTTTCTTAGTGTTAAGATCGGTGTTTCTTAAACTGCTTCCTTATTTAGTTCCTCATAAACTTTTTAATCAACACAGCACATTTTTTGCCAGATGAAGTTGCCTTTTTGCTCAGACTTCCTACGTGGCTTGCCTCTTCCTGAGGAAGACTTACAGACCTTGCAAACCATCCTGTCCTTGTTTAACTTCATGAACGGTAGCTTCCCCCTTGCTCTCAGCTGCATCAGTGCCTGCCCCATGCGAGGTGCCCTTTGAAAGCACTTGAGAACTGAGTTTCTAGTGGAAACTCTGACGTGCGGGCTGGGTTATCAGCAGCTACATGCTTTGTGTCAGCATTGGTTCAGGCTTCAAAGACTGAGGCTGGTACCAGATAGAGGTACTGATAAAACAGCCACCCAGTGTTTACTTTAGAGAGAGAAATTTGTTGACCTGGAGGAGTATGATTAACTCATTACTTTATACCGCTTTTCTTTTTCGTCATTTTCCATCATTAAAATTAGGGTGTTTGCTCTGATGCTTCATGGTAGCACTTTTGTTCAAAGACCGCTTTGCTCCCGTCTCTCCCCACCTCCATGCAGTTACTGAATACCAGACCATGATAACAACCAGTCTTTTATAGAGTCATTTTTACACCAGTTAAAAATGCCATTTTAGTCGATTGCCCTATTTGAGTTAGCAAGAACAAGCTGTATCTTTTTTTATTGCTTTTGACTGGCGAAGTACAAGGTTTAGGCCATGTTTCGCGTGGGCTATAAAGTTATATTAATAGCTTGGTTAGTGGTCAGTAGTTCTACATGTGTAACTAACATGTAAATAGGAAAAAATCCCTGAGGTAGAGAAGTCTTCTCTTTTTTTGCTTCTCTATTACTCTTTGGAGAGTTACTGAATTTTGTATGCAAATTCTCATTCTTTATACAAAAGTGAGGAGGTTTTGCTGTGGTGGTGGGGGTTTTTTTCACAGACTATCCCAAAAGATAAAAATTCCTATCTTGCCTTCTGGGAAAGTAGGAGACAATTTCTTTGATTACTTATGCAATAAGATAAGCTAGCAGAGTGGCAATATTCATCCCTACTTTGGTAACTCTTAATTTCATTCTCAGAGTAGTCTCCTCCTTCTGAAGGGACTAGGAGCATCAGAGAATAGAAGAAATGAATCAAATCCTGAGCTCCACTTATCTCCATTGATCAAAGCAGCAAGCACAGACTGTCCCCTTGGCAGCTGCTGCAGCTTCTTCTGAGGAGAGAGGGAAGAGTACAAGTGTCTGTGGCAGGCGAGAAAATTGGGCAACATGCTGAGCTCCTTTTTTGTTACTCCCAGTGACTGCATTTGCCCCTATACTGCTTACATGGTATGGATAGTCTAAAGATGAATGGAAGCTAAAAATGAAAATACATGGAGGAATTTGAAGAGATTTACTTGTGCGAGTGGGTCAGTGCAAAGCTATTACGCCATGCTGGACTTAAAAGCTATTTTGAATAGGACTTGAAGCAAAACATAATGGGCCAGAATTTCTCACAGCAGGGAACCAGATCTCTGAGAAGTGTGAATTGTCCAAAGGAAAATATGAGATTAATATCACCCATTATGAGTATTCAGCAGGATAACTGCTGTCAGTTTTGGCTCAAAGGTTGTCTTTGGACATGGAGAATCTCTGACTAGTTTATCATAAGAACTAACTGACTTCCTCTATGGTATGCCCTACAAGTGAAGGATGTTCTATAATGGAAAGACATAGATTGCAGAACCTCTTCTCATTGTTTTTCTATTTGTATACCAATCCATTTTCTGGAGAAAATGACAGGCTATTTACAGACACACCAGATCACCAACTGCAGACTGTCCAAATTAAAATAAACAGCAATTACATAGCACTTACCCCTTTAAAATGATTATTTAAAATTCCTGGATTTCAGAGAATTGAAGATATAGGAAAAGATGGAATAAAATACTGAAAAATGTCTTTGATATTTTCTATTCTGCTAATTTTGTATACCGAAGGGGAAGGGATGAAAGTTAATGCATTGATTTGTAGAAATTATTTGATCCGTCCTTGTGTGGGAAAATAGAAGTGTTTCTCCCCTGCCCATGCCTCCGTTAGATTTTACTGAGCAAATTCATATTTGCTTAACGTATCCGTTGCTAGCTCTTGCATGAATCCAGCCAGAAAAAATCACTTAACTTTATAGGATGCTGAATCCTGGTATCAAAAGTCAATAGCATATTTTCTCCTAGTAGCTTTGCATTTACTTTAAAAGCTTCCCTTCACCTGAAAATAAGGCCTGTCCATATCTTCACAAAGTAGGTGTTCCCTGACGCTAATGCAGTGACTGACACTACTGAAAGTAATAGTCCTGTTCCCTTTGCAGCCCAGAGCTCCTAAATCTGCTTTTCACTATCAGTATAATGGGGTTGAATACATTTTTAAAAGGTGGTAGCTATTGATCACTTAATGGAAAAAGTTAGTATAGAGAATTGCTGAAGCAGCCCTATTTAGTGCTCTCCAGTGCAACAAGACCATTATCTAGAATAGTGGAAATCATCCTGTAACCCTTATTAATATTTAATAGGGATGAAGCAACATTGAAGTACACTACAAAATAGCCCAAGGCTTCTGCACATGTAGGATATAAGGTTGTTTCAAGGGTTGAAAAAGAATAACTGATTTCCCTGTGCTCAAGCTGTTTACAGGTAAGATCAACAATAAACAATGTTTGTCTCTTGTTCCTTTTAAAGTATTTGCAGCACATCTGCACTTTAATATACAGTTATTCCTACTAGACATCTTGAAGTGATTGAATGCAACAGAAAGGTCAGTGTATGTTTAGAGATCGCTGTGTGAGCCTATTTTATACTTTCCTAATATTGCTGTGAATCCCAGCCTCCCTCTTTCTATCCCTCCTGCTCCATGCTGCAGGGCACATTTGGCTGTGTTGACAAGCCAGTGAAAGGTGTTAATCCTGTCTAATAGAACCATAATCCTTGGGGCTGTGTTTTTATATCATAGTATTGAGCTAACCCCTTGTCACAGGATATTGTTCATCTACTTAATAGAAAACTTATTTATGGGAATTTTAGATAAAATTAAAGTGTACAATCCACACTGTCCTTTTCAATTTCACAAGATAAAAACAAACAAATAAACCACTATGTTTAGCCAACAGAGATTTTCTGAGAGATTACAATCAATTAAGAGGAGAGCTGTGTGATTTTTTCTTTTCTTTTCTTTTTTTCCTGCAGTGAATAGTAAATGTCATTTTACTTGTCCAAAAATATTCACAAATCTGGGTCAGCTTCTTCAAATAACCTTTGGCTGGAAATATTTTTCAGGTTAGCTGTGCCCAGAAATGTAGTGAAAAAATGATGTTATTTCCTTTTCTCTTAAGCTGCAGTGCTTAGAACATGGACCCAAAAAGTGGGTACACTTTCCTCTTCCATCTGGCTGTGCTCAGGGCTCTCCCACTGCTATGTCCACATTCTTTTTTTTGGAGGGGGGGGTGGGGGAAGAGCTGGTTAATAAATAAGTGTGGGAAAACAGGGGAATGAAACAGCAAGGAGCTTTTATTTTCGGTTGTGTTCCAGGGGATGCTGATTTACTTCTTCTCAAATGGAGACTTTAACACAGAGTGTCTTCATGGTTTCCTGTAGCTTTTCTTTGTCATATTTTTGTTCTCTCTGCAAACTGTTTTTAGTTTAAAAGTGACTGTGTGTAAGAGAAAAAGGAGCTAATAGGGATAGTGACCCTGTGATTTATGAGCAGGGACAGAATAAGATGGGGTCCTTCCTGGATGGAAACACCCAGGGGAGCATGTGTGTGCTCTGCATAGCTGGTATCATTTTGATGAACTCCTTCCTTAAGATCACGGTTGCAAAGCCTGAATACCACCTCGCCACCCTGTGTGGCATCAGGATCCTGACACTGTTACTGAGAAGTCCCGCAGAGGACTAACTGCTGCCAGGAAAGGAGAGCGTAAGGAGATGGAGCAGAAGACAGCAGCTTGGTAGCTGTGGGCAGAACAGGCACAGGGCTGTACCAGCACTGAGAAACTTGCCAGCAGCTCAAGCCGTTACTTAGGTCTTGGCTCAAGCAGGTCTTTGGTTTTCCAGCTTCCCAGAGGACAGCACTCCTGCAGCGTTACTAACCCTGCCGCCTGGGTAGGGAACTGGAGGATGAGCCTAGCAAGGGTGGTGTTCCCTGCAGCACTCGCTGTTTGGGCAGCTCTGCTCCCCTTACCATCAGCGAGAGATTTCTCCTTGGCTTCTCTTGAAGCAGGTTCGTGTCGGCATTAAGCGTGTCTGCAATGCGAAGGCAGGCAATGGGGCTGGCTATTAAACCAGTCCTTTTCTCCCCCTCTTTTGTTGCCCAAAGGATGGTCTATCTCAGTTGCCTTGGAGGCTACCTCATGAAAACCCTTACCTGGCAGAGAAGATTGAAAAGTGTAATGGTGGAGCAGAGCCAGGATCCCTCAGGCCCTCCTGAGGCTGGTGGCATTCCTGGATGGAGAGCGAAAGGAGGTAGCTGGAGATGCCAGGGGAAGGGGGCACGATCGGTGCTTTAGAAACCTGGGGGGAGATGAAAAGATGGCTCGTGTGGCTTGGGGGGAAGGCGGCAATGGAGCAAGGAACTGGTTTGGCTGAAATCATGTGGGCAAGGTAAATGGGTGAATAAATACAGAAAAACCTGTAACCAGGTAGTCTGAAATCTCTTATGTGTCTTTTCTCTCCAGAGGGGATTTTGAATACTCAGAAATATACTAAGACGATGTTGCATAGTGTATAACAGTAAACCCTGCTTCAAGAAATCTGATACTGCATTAAAAGACTTTCATTTACTATGGAAGAGTGAAGAACTTAAAAAAAAGGAGTCTTTCTGGATTTAGCTTTGAGTATTGGTGAAGATATAAAAACAAGCTCTTAAATACACTGTAGAGTTGAGAAACGTCCAAATTCTGGCTGTTATTAGGGCCACACTTAAAGGGGCTTCTGACTTGTCATCAGTGCCAATTTGATGCAGTTTGCCACCATGTGCAGTGCAGTGTCAGACAGTTTTGCCTGGGCACGTCTGGCAGGTATTTCTGTGTGACCTCTCTTGCAAAAACCCGCTGTGCCACTTCCCTCCTTACCACGTCAATTATCCACACACAGAAAGGGTGAAAATTAGAAGGAAGTAAAAGCAAGCCATTCACGGTCTCTTAATGCACAGCTGAGGTGATGCAGCCTTTCTTATGTGTTGTGGCACAGGGAAAAATTGTACCCATGTATGTTTAAAAATCAGATTTTCAAATTGGGGGATTGGGAAGAAAACACAGAGTCTGCCTGATTATTCTGTTACTTACTCCCTCCGCAACACACGCATTTGGGAAAAAATGTATTCATAATCCTCGGCCGTCCTTGCTGGTTCCTGTTGGCAAAGAACTGTAAACAGTCTCCCCAGCTGCAAAAGTGAACTGTATAAATTGCCATAGTTGACACCACCATAACCGACTCTATAGCTCATATAATATTTATGGAAACAGCTTTTTTTCTAAGCTGACAGACAGCAATCTTACCTAGAAGTAACTCATAGATACCTGTGTATAATTAATATGAAATTGATGTAGAAGAACTCAGTCATATCCATGATCTAGTTAGTACTTGAAGCAGTATTGGTTCTCTTACTCATTTTTCTGCTTCTGGCTGTAAAGTCAAAATTTTTTTCCCCTATAGTGACCTCCTAGTTTGTTTCTAGCTGGATGTAGCAGTTCACAGTCCACTGATCTGGGAGGAATTTTTAACATAAACAGGTGACTTGACAGTTGTATTTAAGTCTTAATAACAGAACAAAACATCATCAGTGAGTCAAGGTTTGTCTTCTCTTTTTTTACAGCGCACAAGCAGCTTTGGAAGCTTTGACCGTTTCAGGCATCACTCGATATCAAAGGCAGATGATGCAGCTGAGGTCTGTATAACACAGAGTTTTACTTTCTTCAGTTCACTTTCCCACGATAGTTATGCAAAAACATTTGGAAACTATTGTGTAAATTTTACACTAGTGAGAACTTTGCTTGTGTACTTACATCTGTCTGGGTGACTGAGCCCTTGCCAAAATGAACAAGAGAATCACACCTAAACTTTGGTACTTTGATGGGAAGATTAGAAACAATTTTTCAAAAAGACTGAAGTGCACTTCTGGTTGGTGCATGCCCAAAGTAACTGGAAAGTGTATGCAACCCACAGATGTGTCATTTTTGTCTTCAAGAACCTGCATAAATCCCCTCAATTCTTGTTTGGATTACGGACAATAAACAATGGGAAACAACATTTTCTAGCATAAAATATATTTTCTTTCTGTTATTCATATGTACGGTGGTGTGCTGCAAACCTGTTTAGGTACACAATTCCCCAGGAAAATGGCTATGATTTACTTTTGTCATCCTAAATGCATTGGTGTCCTTAATATTTTTCTGTAATTCCTATTCCACTACACTGAATTTAATTTTCATGGTGAGTTGTTGCTTACTCTTTTATTTCAAATCAGATATGTGAGTTGGAGACTATAAGTGACATTGGAGATGCAGTACAAACTAAAGCAGCAAATAATGGAGGAAGTTTGGGTAAGAAGATGAGAGCCATTTCCCTTACTATGAAGAAAAAGATGGGTAAAAAGTACATCAAGGCACTCTCTGAGGAGATGGTAAATATCGCTTAAGAATCTCGTGTTTGATAACAATAAATGTGAAGTAAAAATGTTAAGTTCATTTTTCCTGTTCATGGTGCAATTGTCATCAGTTACGACAATCCATAAAAACATGGTAACACATACTGAATTAGAACAGCTTTCAATATGTACCCTTTCTTTCATGTGCATGTTAATTTACTCACACATGCACATATACAATTAAAGCATCACATAGCAAGAGCCCAAGATAGGCATTTTACATCATTGAATTTTGCTTTGTCATCAAGGAGCATTTGTATAAGCACCACAAAAAAATCTCCTAATGTGGACCCAAGGGAGTATTGGATGAACCCCATCAGCAGTCTGATACTCAACTTGTACAAAATGCTTAATAAGAAGAATTTTTCTTTCAGTACAAGAATTATTTCCAAAGTCCATTTTGTAGAGGTCAGCCAGCATCCTAGAGCATGACAAGTCATATGCCTTATCTGCTTTAATCTTAGTGAACCTATCTTTATTAAACATAAAAAAACATATAATGTTTCACACACTTCAAACCCTGTTTTCTCAAGGTTGTGTCAGTGAGTTCCAAATTTAAAAAAAAAAAGGAAAAAGGACTTGTCATACTTAATCATTCTAAAAAAATCTAGCTAGTCTGCATCCTATCTCACACGTGTCAATATCAAATAAGTAGGGAAAATAAGTAAGAAACTTCACAAGTAGAAAATAGAGTTTCACAGGATGTCTTGAGACAGTTTTTGGAGGTCAAAGACAAAGATTCCTATTTCATTAGTTTAGTTTGCATTTTTTACTAAAATCTGAGAGGTTGCAATCCATGATTTTTATATTATAAGAAAGAAAAATCAGAATTTCAACACTTACCTTCTGCACATTTACAGCAACGATTCACATGACAGAAATTCAATGAATCATCTGATTGGACACACATGTAGCATAATCTTCATTCCTGCAGGAGATGATGACAATCAATACTGGCCCACTGATTAATCTATGGGTTATGCTGCTGACTGGTGTAATAAGCACTGTCCTTGTTGAAAACCAATATAGTCTTCCATTTCAATGCTATACCTTATAAGTACCTCTAAGGGTCTCTACTTCTTACATGCACTGTCATCTTTGCTTGACTTCATCAGCCAATGGATGAATAATTAATATTTCCCCAAATATAACGTAACATCCTAAGTACTGCAGGATGTTTCAGGTGCATCAGAATATCACGCACATTGACAATGTAAAGAAATCTGCTGAAGAAATTCCTTCCTTTGAAAGGTCATCATTATTTCATTTAGTTGTTACATCGCCCCTAGCTTACCTGTGATTGAAATATGGATCTTATTGTTTTGAATAGGCTGTGATTCCTGAGGTGTGATTTAATGTTATAAACTCAGGGGGCCAATTTCATACACCATTAGATTTTGTGAGAGAAACACACTTCTGTTAATTCTGAAATGCACTGGATTTTGAGGCCAATGTGTAGGTCAGGCAATGTGGTGAGCATGGTGCTAGAACACACCAATGTTGTACGTGTGTACAAGCTGTCTCCAGAACACCCTGGATTGGGTGCCAGCCTGCCACCAAGCACCCATGATTTTCAGAAGTTCAATGCAAAACACAGCTGCATCAGCTAGCACTTCACCATGTGCTTTCAGAATTAAACTTATACTTCCTCCTCTGAGACAATCAGAAAAAACAGCTTACCTGGGTACCCGAGAATTTCCCATTACAAGCCTTTGTCACTGCTGTGGTATACTGCAGTTTTCTGACATGGAGAATCAGTTTAGCTGCTTGAGCAGGAGTGGAATGAAGTAAGTGGGACAGAGAGGAGACAGGGGATTTCTCCAAGATCATAAGGTGCTAGGGGTGGTGCTGGTCATCCTTAGCACCAGGCATCAACTTCTAAAACGCTTTCTCTTATAGAGTGGTTCTTAATAAAGTGTAATGACAAGTTCATCTCCAATGATGATTTACAAGAAAAAAACAACTGTTTGTTTAAAATACATCTCCTGGTAGTTAACATCTGATTTTTCTGTTAAAGAATGAAGAAGGAAAAGATGAGAGTGACCCTGGTGGTGGAATACACACTGAGAAGGTCTCCCTAAAAGCCAGTGACTCTATGGAAAGTCTCTATAGTCTGAACAGTGGCCAGAGCTCATCTAGTAAGTACAAGATATCCATACTTCTTATTCAGTCACTGGATCAATATTGTTATTGTTTAAGTCTGAGGTATCAGAGCTGGTGGTCAAAAATGTGATAGTAGAGAGCTCTTCAGTCTGGCAGACAAAAGTGTAATTTGATTAAATGGGTGGCAGCTATGGTAGATATACCTCCCTCCAGAAATCAGCTGAGTGTTAAGAGGGGAAATATTAACTGCAGTAAAAAAATAACATGGATTATAGGAGATTTTGCTGGTACATATGCCATAAATGGTTTTTTTGGGTTACCGCTGCTATGGTGCTGGCACCTATAGGGCTGCAATCACTGGGTGCAGCCACACAAGCATCCTCTCTGGGGGCAGTGGCTGTGAGTTCATCCTTCGCTCTGCAGATGTGAGGCAGACAAAGGAAAAGGTCTCTCTGAGATAATGGGTGACGGGGGCCTGACCTGGTGGCTTCAGGTCATGATGCAGAGAGACACAGTCTGCTTCTCCGCAAACCCACTGAAAATCCTCCCTCAACAGGGTAGTCTCAGTCAGAGGGCAGATGAATCTCTAATGATAAGTGGAGTTTGCCTCCACCTCTCTATCTGCTGCTCTGCTGTGGACATCTGCTGGGCAGCAGGCCACAGCTGTCCATGATGACGTTGCTGTGCCATCACTGCAGGTACCATGTGAGCCTTAAGTGGGGACTTGAGCTGCAGTCCAGACCATTTGCACTAAGTAGTTAATCTGGCCCTGAGATGGAGCTGTGCACTTTAGCAATCACCTCAAACAAAACCATTTTTATGATCATTTTCTATGATATGATTTGTGAAAATTGTATATGGGAGTTTACTTCCAACACACTGCTGCTCTTATCTAAAAACATATTTGGATGGGATATTGCAGAGCTTGCTCAAATTTGCTTGAATTACTCTGCCGATATTTTATTGCTCGACTTGGATAAAATGACAGGCAGAAATGTTGATAAGATTAAAATTTCCCTCTGCAATGCAGGTTCCTTTGATGTTTCAGCTAGTTCTGTAATGAAATAAAATAACTTCTACAGTACTTGTTTTCATTTCTCTGAATAAACAGGAGAAGTTCAGCAGAATTCATTCCCTAAATTGCACTTTTAGAGTACATTTTACTAATCTGCAGAGGTAATATTTCAAAAAGTCTGTAAGTAAAATGTGTAGTCTATTAGTATCATCAGCAGAAAAAGATTATTGTAGAGAAGATGTTAATGAAAGGTGTCCCACTTATTTTCTTCAGTCTCTTGTAGTATGCCTTTTATTGAATGTATTTTTCCTGGAATGTGTCAAAATCACAGAGTACACTCTTTTTCTAATTCTGTGCTTTTGAACACTTTCCTCTTGGCTACTGTGCAGAATTGCATGTCTGGTCATTTGGTGCAGGAGATCTCTCAACTTAACTCTCTTTAAGGTGGGGTGACCAGCTGCTCAGATGGAACGAGCAACAGGGACAGCCTCCGGTTTGATGACGAAGTCCCTTACAGTGGGCCCTTCTGCGGTCGAGCCAAAGTTCACACAGACTTCACACCAAGTCCTTATGACACCGACTCTCTAAAAATCAGGGTAGGACAACCACCAGAATTTCTTCTTTTCCACTAAGTATACCAAGGGGACTTTGTTTACATGTGAAGAGTATGTTTACTAATGCTTTTTTAACCGTTAAGCACGTGTAACACTCTAAGAGCAAGACCAATCTGGTTTTGCAATGGTTCTATAAGGACTTAGTTCAGACAATCCTGCAAAGCCAACTGCCAGTAAGGGCTTTTTAAGGCATAGACTGCAGGTAGGTATCTTACTGTGGTATCTACCTGGATACCACAGCTTTCCTCAGACTAAAATACATATTGCTTCCCCCATACTAGGTCTGGAGTTAAGAAAAACTTGAGTCTCATGGGATGTAATGTTGCCTCCCCAGCTTTTTCAGTCACAATAATGATATACCAAAAGCTCAGTGGCGCCCATTGTCTTTAATGAAAAGAGTTCGCCTTTCCATTAAGTTTTCTTTAAATGTACCTTTGAACTATGAATTTTCTTTGGCCCTGACAACATGGCAGGGGCGTCCAGGCTATGTGAGTGAGAAAAAGGAGCTCCAGACATGGGCCCAGTTGAACATTACTAAAAAAAGCCCAGCCCTTTTCTTCTTCCATTCACAAATACATTCAACATCATCATCATTCAGACTACTCATTTCTGTAATCTGGACTTCTTTCTTTTCCGTCTTTGTAAACAACTTTATATTCAGATTATATTCACACTTCAGCATCTTCTCCTCTTCTTCACAGTGTTTTCTTTTTGTCAAAATCCTGATCTGTATCTCACTGCAGTCTCCCTCTCCTCCTCTCTGGCCTACATTACAGCCATTGCTCGGCCAGTACTTGCAGTCTTCACCACTTGCCCTCCACTTCCACCCACACCTAGAGCATTTCTTTCAAAACAGCTTAACTGGTCACAAAACAGAAAATGTCTGGTGGCTCACACAGGTTTTGTTTTTAGTCACTGGGGTGGTGTATTTTAGAATTATGAACTAATACTTAGGGTTGAAATCCCCTAAATTTATCTCACAAAATTTCAGTACCCTGAATCTGAATTCAAAGTGCATCTTCAGCTTGGCTTAGAGCCACTGCCTAATCCTGATCTGCATCCACATCTGAAGTTCCTGAGCCTCCATGAGTGTGCAGAGTAATATGTGTGCTTATAGAGCTTTAAACAAATGTTTGTTTAGTTTCCATTTTAAACATCCTCATAGCTCTGAGCTCCATATTCTAACAAAACCAGGTCACTGGAACACAATCAATTTCTTAATTGTGTTTGTATCGAAACCAGTGTGACCACTTTACTTGCAGTTTCTTGACCAGATCAGAAAAGATTTGAAAGTCTTGGAGTTGTTCACAGAGATTTTAACAAACTGAGTTGGATTTTTAACTTTGCCACAGAATGCCAAAGAAGTGTGTACCTGGGGATTTGTTGGATAACTCTTTAAAGACTTTCATAATTTTTATAAGTTCCGTGGTACCTGCCCAGAAGAGAGGACTCAATTCTGAGGTCATGGGAGCAAGTTGTGTAGGGGGTGTGACATACAAGGGAGCCTTTCTACTATGAGAATTACTCAGAGTGACTGTTGTGCTGAGCCCAGACCTTGGTTCCCACAGCATGGCTGTGAACACCTTTACCAGAAAGCCCTCTCGAAGTAGCTGTGTTGTCACTCTTTTTTTTGCACTCACATTTGTGAGTGAATGCACAAGTGTGGATAGCTGAAGCCTTTCGATCTGTCTGCCAAGGCACCTTCCACTATTTTCTCAGTCAGTTGTGTTAATAGTAGTGGGAAAATTTCTCAGTCCTTTGGGAAGGACAGACAGGAAGATATTAAAGGAGTTAAATGTTCTTTATTGCCTTTGAGAAATGTACCCAGTGTTTTTTACTGTCAAATGGGTAAGAGTCTACCTTTCACATAGCTCAGTTATCAGTTTTGAAGACCCTTGAGATGCTGGACAATAAGATTACTGTGTAAATGGTTTGGCACTTATTTGGAAAATAACCTCACAGTGTTCCCTTGCTTTTTGCCAAAGCTATGCCCACTATCCATGGCAAAAGTTGATTGCTGATGCAACCCTATGCCTTTTCAGGGACCAAGCAGAGCACAAAAATGGTGAGCGGGGCTGCTTATGCTCACGTCTCCTTCGCAAAGGTTTGGAGTTAGGACTAACTCCATTTTCTGTAATTATTTTGCTGGGATTTCATAAAAGCAAAAGAGTTAAATCTAGGTAATTTTAAAAAGTTACTTTACACTGACTAGTTAAGATCCTGTGCTGTCTGTGCTGGTTTTGGTCCATAAAGGAAAAGCTACATGTAACAAACCAGATGTGAAAGCAGTGGCGTGCTTTTTTTTATTTTTTCTAGAAAGGAGACATTATAGATATCATCTGTAAAACCCCCATGGGCATATGGACAGGCATGCTGAACAACAAAGTAGGAAACTTCAAGTTCATTTATGTGGATATTATCTTGGAAGAGGAAGCTGCACCCAGAAAGGTAAAGCTGCACAGAGGAAGCAAAAGGACCAAGCCCAAAACACTGCAAGACCTCCTGGATTGTGTCCACCTGCAGGTCAGTGAATGCGTTTCCCAGCTGTATTTGAAACGTTTCATTTCTGTGCACTCAGGTTCGAATGTCATTAACAGGCAGAAGTAGAAAGGCAGGTTTCAGCAGTTTTGATGTCAGCAAAGCAAAGCAGCTTCAGGTCTGTCTTTTATCTGATGTGAGTGGCTTACAGAACTGCATTTTACCACATCATTTGGTTAGGCTAAGAGGCTCCATGAAAAGAGGCACAGTGGTGACTTGTCAAGTCTCCGTAACCTGACTGCAATTGTATGCCTAAGTGTAGGAGGTGTGTGACTGTGGACACCTCAGGGACAGGACTGCAGTCAGAATCCAGTGCCAACATTTAGAATTTGGGTTTCTAATTTCTCGTGATCTTTAGGGAGCAATAGTCTTTTTGCACTATGCTCATGTTGCGCCTCTCCCTCTCTGCAACCCTAGTTCTCCACTAAGTGTCAAAGCATAATTAGGTCATGATTTACAGGTAACACTTTTAATAATGGTTATTGCTTTGGTGCTGATGCAAACACTCCTTTCCCTGGAGTATGCCCAGAGTTTCAGACTGTGTCGACACACAGCTCAAGGGGGATCATGTGTGACACAGCATGGCTGAGGGCTCCCTCAGCTTCTCACCCTTGCTTATATTGAAGGGCTGCTTCTGTGCAAAGGCAGAGCACACCCTACCTCAGAGGCCCTCCTGGACCCAGCATGGGAGGCACTCATGGGGTGACCCACAAAATTCGAGATGCTCGGCAAATTAAATCATTTCTGGCAGAGCTCTGTCTTGGTCCAATTTGCTGCTGGACTCTGTTAACAGACAACTCGGGCAGAGATGCTGGAATGGCCAGGAGGACCCCCAGGCATCTCTGCCTCTGTCCTCTCTTGCCAAATGCAGGCCAATCAAACTGGAGAATGGAGCCCATTTCAACCTGACAAAAAAAGTAAAAGAGAAATTGTGCCTATTCCTCTACTAAATATAGTGCTTGTTTACATGGAAGGATTTGCTTGTTTCACTTTGTAGGAATATGCCTCAACCCTCTTGCTAAATGGCTATGAAACTCTAGAGGACTTAAAGGATCTACAGGAGAGCCACCTGATCGAGTTAAATATTTCAAACCCAGAAGACAGGGCAAGATTGTTATCAGCAATTGAAAATCTACAAGACTATGACAGTAAGCGTTTAAGCTTTTTTGAGTCATGTGCAAGTTTTAACTGAAGAAACATTTAAAGAAATAGCGATTCTCACACTGATCTGTTAAATTATTTTTCTTTTAAATATGAAACATGGAGTCAGATGGGTTTCTTATTTGTTCAGATAGCAAACCATACATCTCTTCTAGATATGTATATGATTACTATACTTGTAACACATGAGTGATTTAAAATTTCTTATTTATAGGTCCTACAACTATTGCTTAAGAACAACTCTATTTATGGTGGGGGACCCAACCCCCAGACAGGCTAAGTGACTTCCTAAAAGTCACAAGGTCTTTGCAAGAGCAGAAAATAAACCTCCTAAACTCTGTGCTAGTATCTTAACCAAAATAGAGCTTATTTCAAATAGCTACAGTAAAGAATTTTCTTGAAATTTTTTTAAACAACATTCTGCAGAAGAACACAGTTTTTCCTCCCCTCACTTTATTCCACACTTAAATCCTTATCCAAATCAGTTTCTTTTGTAGGAAGGTTCTGTAAAAAAAAAAAAAGATATATATACTAATAGCTGGTTTGCACTCTTTTCTCAGAATGAATCTGGCTAAAGTTTCTGGTGAGCTTCTGAAAGCTGATCATACAGCGCATGTATATGTATGTGTATTGGTCACCATTAAATTTTCTTCACTTGTTCCTTTCACTGGGAGTGGAAAAGCTAGGATACAGAACAGAAAATACTGTTCTCATGATATTTTAATGATATTTCCAGCCTCATTTCTAATTTTAAATAATTTATATCAAATTCGTAGAAACTACAGCTAAGCATCTACTTAGCCAAAACAGATGTTTTCCTCTTCATTAATACTTGTGCATACTCATCCCTATGCTAAGCATTCATTTCATCAAATGTGCACTTGCAGTTGAGAAGCATCTGAAAGAAAGAAAAGGAGACCTGGAAAAGCAATGTCTTCCTGGGATATTTTTATATCAGTTCTTGTCAGGTGTCCACTTTTTATCTCCTCAGTAGGTAGGTAGCTTTCCAGTTCTCACTCCAGCACATGTACATTTGTATGCACATACCTGCATGCACATATATACCCTATGTTCTTCAGTACAAAAATATCTCTGGGCTTCTAAGCATGTCTTTGGCTACCTTATCCCTTCATCTTTCCCTGTAGATGTTCTCTAATTTCCCTCTTTGTGTCTTTGCTGACCTTATCTTTTACCGTGTGTTTGGGCTTTTTCAGGACCCCATTTGTACATTCAGTCTCTCCTGTTCTTAGTCAGCTTCCAGGGAAAGGTAAGGTTCTTGCAAACACATTGCAGAGGCATTAAAAGGGTTTTCTTCGCCCACCAGGTTCAGTAGTTCTTTCTGGTCTACAGCTTTGTGAGATGACAGGCTAGCAAAGGAGTCTTGAAGAGCTGTCTATGTAGAACTAGTGATCGAAAGAGTGAATCCAGGAAAAAAGGGTTACATTTTCCAAGAATTGTATTGCAGGGATCTAGCTGGAAATCATTTGAAAATGTGTTCATTTCCCTCGTCTGCCCTTAAACTGAGTATACGTATATTTGTGTATACCTCTTGGTAACTAGCCGTGCTGCACTTTTTGCACCGTTCATTGTATATTTTTTCTATATCAATATTTAAGGCAAAAAAAAAATTAATGAAAAATGCTAGATTGTAATCTTGCAGTTTTGCATCAGTGTGAAAAACAAAACCAAAAAATAATGGTTTTTAACAGACCACACAAATGTCACATTATTCTGGAGTAGCGAGGATATGGTTTGCTATTTATATTCCTTGTGTAGCAAAAAGCATAGCAAGCAGCCTTGGACACCTAACCTTTTTAGAAGATGACACTAAGTTTTTCTTTTTCTGAAGGTGTCTTAATGCTTAATATTCTACATACATCTGTGCAAGGACCAAACCTAACAAAGTCCTTACATGTCCCATACACTGAAAATCAGTAAATTTACCTTAATTATCCAAATAGGGTTCTTCCTAATTGGCAGCATGGGATTAAGTCACTTCTCCAGGCAAAACAGTGTCCCTGATGTTATCTGTATGGTAGTCTAATAGTTTAAATTCTTGTACTGGTTCTGGAAATAACATTAAATCTTACAAAGTGGCCCATGCTTCAAAATCAGTGATGACACTGTAGTCTTAGATTAAGAGATGGAGTATTTGCTTCGCATCCACTTTAGATAGGTATAGCCAATCTATCTAATATTCAAATTCAATAAAATAATATTCCCATAATTTATGAATACTCACAGGGACCAGAACCAAGACATCTTTATATACTATGCAAGCTATAAGCATTCATTTAAGTCTAGTTGAGTTTCATAAGACTCATGTATATTTTAAGGTAAGCCATGTATAAGTACTTTACTGGTTTGCAACACTGTCTTGAATCAGGACTGAATCAAATCCTTGCTGTCCTGGTTTCAGCTGGGATATAGTTAACTGTCTTCCTAGTAGCTGGTACAGTGCTATGTTTTGAGTTCAGTATGCGAAGAATGTTGATAACACTGATGTTTTCAGTTGTTGCTAAGTAGTGTTTAGACTATAGTCAAGGATTTTTCAGCTTCTCATGCCCAGCCAGGGCACAAGAAGTTGACACAGGACACAACCAGGGCACCTGACCCAAACTGGCCAACAGGGTATTCCATACCATGTGACGTCCCATCTAGTTTAGGAACTGGGAAGTGGGGGCGGGGAATCGCCGCTGGGGGACTGGCTGGGTGTCGGTCGGCGGGTGGTGAGCAATAGCCCTGCGCATCATTTGTACATTCCAATCCTTTTATTACTACTGTTGTCAGTTTATTAGTGTTATCATTATTAGTTTCTTCTTTTCTGTTCTATTAAACCGTTCTTATCTCAACGCAGGAGTTTTACTTCTTTTCCCGATTTTCTCCCCCATCCCACTGGATGGGGGGAGTGAGTGAGCGGCTGCGTGGTGCTTAGTTGCTGGCTGGGGTTAAACCACAACACTTGCCTTGTCTGGTTGCCAAAGGTTCACAGCATTTGTCACATGACTGGTAGGGACAGAACAGAATTTAACAACATGCTCTAAAAAGGAAGATACTAAAGACTAAAGATTGATAGAAGCTATCTGTTAAGTCATTACAACAAAAGACGGGGAGTCAAGATGATCTTGGGGATAAGCTCAGCATAAGTCTGACTTCGTCCGAATCATTTGACCTCCTTTGTCCTTCTGTCAATCCAATTGGAAAATTAGGTTGAAAGAGCTGGATGTTATTGTGAAAGTGAATTCTGCATCTGAACTGAACTTTCCTAGGTCATTTTTTTTTCCCTAAGTGGGCCTCATTCAGTCCAGCATAAATGATTTTTTAATTAAAATTGATTTTCTGCATTGCTTAGAAGTGAGCAGCATAATTACCCACAGCTACAAGGTAATCTGTTTAATGGCCAAGAGTATTCTAGATATAAGTTCAGCATTTTTCCAGGTGAAAGTTCACTCTTTTTATAAGCTTTGTGAAAAAATATACTAAGGCCACAGACCCTATATAGTGTTCTAAGTCCATCTTTCTCACAGAGCTTGGAAGACTTCCATGTCTTTGGATTACATTCGTGCTTCCACGAAGCACATGTTTGATTAATGGATGGAGTCTCAGGTATGGTCCAGAGTTGAAATGCAAGGGTTTCTGAGTTTTTGTGACTGACTCTGCTATTATTCAGAACAGCCAAGCATGCTGGAATATAGCCTCATTTTACTAGATTTACTATAAATGTAGTAAAAAAAGATTTAATATTTCTTTAATGTGATATCTGATATTGTGAAATGTCCAGATGTTTTTACGAGGGTTTTAATTTCTTTTTCTCTCCTTGGCTTTTTCTTGACATTTATTGTATGTTATACTAAGTGATTTCTTCATGCCGCATACTTGTGACTATATAATTCATGTTGCAGAATAAATAGTTACTGAGTTTTCTAACCAGAAGACCTGCAGCAATAGTTTCCACATTATATGCTTCTTAAAGCCATCCAGAAGGTAGGATTTCTGACAGTGAGAATTGTTTCATCTTACATTTGATTTAGACCTGAATGAATTTGAAAGGAAAAACTTTATCCATCTTATATCAGGAATTAAAAAGTAAGTTTTATTTAGCAAGTGCTGCCACATAGTTTTTTTTTAAGCAGATTTTGTTTCCTGGTACTGTGCTACCTTCATTCTACCTTTCCTGGGAGTCCAGGCCCAAATTCACCATCTTCAAGTACTTCACATAGCAAGGCTATCCTAGAACTGCAAGGCCTTGTAAGCTCCTCACGACCTTCCCCCTTCCCAGGTCTCTTTTCAGATTTTCTATAAGTTGATCAGACCTATATATTTCGGACAAAATGATTGGTTCCCATGAATTCATGGCTAGGGAGGAAAAAAAAGCTCTTTTTCATAAAGTATTTCTTAATAGCTTTCCATTCTTCTCCCAGATGGCTTCTAGACAGGAGATGGATGTCTGTGCTTTTGTAGGATGCTATTTTTAAAGTGAAGAAGTTGCTGGATGGTTAATGAATAAAGTAATAAAAGAAGTTTAGAACTTTTTTCTTGACTGCTTCCCAGGACATACATTTTTATGTGTGCAAAATAGCCTTGATTCTCTTCTCACTTAGATGATGTAAGTCAAGAGTTTCATTCCTGAAGTCCAGTAAGTTACATTACACTGAAGCAATTCTGAGTTACAGAAGAATTAGAGACTTCACTGGATATGTGCATACAGTTAATTTTATAGAAAAAATAAAAAAGGTGCATATATGCAATTTGGGGGATAATATTTTATGCTTATCTCCCCAAATGCACTTCCTTAGCTTACTTTTCATGTATAAGTGCCAGATCATACTCTAAATCTCACTGTTAGTACCAGATAAGGTTTGTTCCTTATTTATTGTACTTGGACAGCAAGATAGTAGATAGCTGAGGACATGAATTTCAGTTCTCAGTTGCATTCCTTACATCAGGACCTAGCATCAAGAGTATCATTTTACACTGGGCAGTCCCTTTAAGTACCTGGGATTACACAATATCATGTCAAAGTCAAATAGTGCTCAAAGACAATCTCCCCTTCTGTATTGTGGTACAAGTCATTGACCTGGACATAATATTTCCAGATTTCCCAAGGAAGGTCATCCTTGCAAGAGTATTAGTATTTTTCACCTTTTTTCAGGCTTATCTGTTTGCTTCCAGATTTTAGAGAAAAAAGAAGCTTCTCATTTCTGTTTTCACCATGGACTCTCCTCTCACATCACTTCAGTATCCCTCCCAGAAAAGCTATGCCACTGACTTCAGTGAGTTCAGTTTTTTAAGTTGCATGTGTGTAAACATCCACAAAAGATTTATTCCTTTGAGTCCCCGAAGTATTGCATGCGTGTACAGAACCACTTCAGGTTTCTCTGCTTCTTTTTCAAGAAGTAGCACCATTTACTGCTTCAAAATGATCCTTCCTGAGTTTGATGCTTTGTGAGTTTTCATTTCATTTTAACACTTAGGTGGTCTGACTGGTGCTGGCACTACAGGTTGATACATGGCCGTCTACGTACCTAGGAGGTCTAACATCAGCCTTGAAGACACACTTTGTTCTATTTAGTTATTGTATGGTGCTGCTCAGTACGTCACCACAGGAAGGCATGCAAGTGACTCAGCCTAAAGCATTGTGCTCCTAGCCCAGTTCTCCTCCTGGGCAAAACTCTTGAAGGCAGACTCTCAGAGGGCACACTCATGAAGTACAGCTTGTTGCTGGGTGACCTTCTTTTCTTCCAAGACAAAATCCAAGCCTCCTGCCACTCCTCTGGTTTAAACTGACATAACCGCACAGGAGTCAGTGTGACCTCTGTACATTCTTGAGCTGAATTGCCTTAAACCTAAGCTTAAAGTGCTTTCCTAATCAGGACTTTAAACTCATTAAAAAGGGAAAAAAAGTTGGTGAAGGAAAAAAGAGATCTATTCCTGCATGTGTCATGCACATCGATGTCATTGAGTAACAAATATTCATTTCAAAGATCTAAACGGCGAGGAAGATAAGTATGCATCACACATCTATTACTAAGGCCTTTAGCCTCACATTTTTTTCAGAAGCCTGAATATAATCCTACCGTTTAAAGTAGTATTAGAATATATGTGTCAAAATGATGCATATCTTGGACTTTTCTGGCCATATCATAGACAACAGTGACTGAAAGCTATTTATCTTATATGAAACTGCTTTACTGTAGAAAAAATGATAGAACTTCCATTTGTTGATAAGATAGCTATTTCTGATGATTCTGCAACATCTAACGGCAGTTTAATTTTATCAATTCCTGTTCCCTGAGCATTGTATCTTTCTTCTGATGTCCAAAAGATTAAGACAGCAAACTTACCTTTACTAATGTGGAACTTGAACATGTATGTGTTAGAGGAAGGAATTAAGTAGAACTGAATGTAAGAGCCAAAAGCAGAAAAGAAAAAGAAAAACATCTTTTCTTGTGAAGCAACATCTAAAATTGAATGCTACATATATTTATAGTACTCAGTATCCTGTTCAAGTGGTTTAGTAGTTACTGCATAATATTTAAGGCTGCTTTAAAGAGAGGGGAAAAAAAAGCACCAAAGTTTGCTTTCAGTCTTTTCTTCTTAAATGGGGTGGGGGGATGTTCTTCAACTTTATCTGCTCAGAATAAAAAATAGAAAATATTTTTACTGTCTCGAACACCTGAACATTTTTGGTTTTCAGTTTTTCTTGTAAAAAAATTCTTCTAGTGTTAGGGGAAGAGACAGAATTTTTACATATCTGTATGTTTTCTAAATAGAAATATCTTATTCTCCTAACTGACCTAAATTCAGATTTTAAAAAAATCTCAGTTCCAGGCTTGCCTGTGTCTTTTTCCCTGAAACACACAAGGCAAAGACATTGCTGCAAAAGAATTTAGGATCTGTTTTTTCACATAGGAACTACTCAGATTATCACAACTAGTTGCAAGGCACTAATACACTGACTGAAACTGCATTTTCTTTTTAATCCACTTGGTCTTCTTTCCATCGTAAAACAAACAAAGTGGATGGAGGTTCCTCTTTGACCTTGAAAATGTAAACAGGATTAACACTTTTTAGGTCACTGCTTCCCAGGGCAGCAGATGATGCTACAGAAGCTGATATAAGCACCAGCAAGCAGCATTAGGCTGATGAGGGGATTACAGAGGAGGGCAGGGGAACCCTGCCTGCAACCGCGCAGGAGGACTTCGCCCAGCCACGGGCTGAGCTCTGTCAGCCCACAGCAACCAAGACCTGGGTCATCTTGGTGCCTGTGGGATGGGTGCAAGGAGCTAATGACACAATTTAGACAAGGCTTTACTGGAGCATCTGCTGTTATTTGTGCTAAAGTACTTCTGTTGCTACTAATAGCAGCAGTAATACCTTCACTGGTGTAATGCCTTTTGTAATTCCTTCCTGACTTAAATCAGAAATCAATTGGACCCTACGTGATCAAATATTTTCCCTGCAAAGAAAGATAACATTTGACATGACAAACTATGTTCTGTAAGGTGAGAAGGCGATCAAACAGTTACAGATATCAATTAAATCTGATGAAAGTTGTACTCTTTCACACAAGTGCAATTAACCATTAATTTATTTGGGAACAAGGTGGGACTTCTATTCTTTGGAAAGTATTTAAAGTAATAGGATTTTTTTTTTTCCCCAATACATAAGGTTATGCTTATAACCTATTCATGCAAAAATGACTAAGTTGAGACATTGGATTCTTTTCTCCAAAATCAGATTAGTTTATTAACTTAATTAGGCAACTGAACGTTAGAAAATGTTAAACAGAATTAATTAGTCCAAACAAATCTACAAGACTTCCATCAGGACCTAGAAATATTTCTCAATATATCAAAATGCTTTGTGAAACAAGTTCACTGAAATCTCGCACAATGAAGACAGGTCCTGACTTTCCTGCTGTTCCATTTCAATATTTTCAGAGTGAAACATTTCGATTTTTCTTTTCTAATTTATTCTTGTTATACAATATAACACAAGATTTAAAAAAAAAAATCCAAAGTGTAAATCTTTCCCATGTTGCCAAAGCTTATAATTTCCAACAGCTGAAACAAATGTCAGTATGGAAATTTTATAATTCTGACACTCTACCCTGGAGCTAAACTAGATTAAGATTTTGATGAAGGATAAAATCCTTCATGTACTAGGACTTCCATTCTGCCTGTACTTGAATTGAGACAGCTTAAATCTGACTAAAGATTCGAAGCTAACTATTTAACCATGGAGTAACAATTAAAGTGAAATAAGGGAAATTTCTTCGCAAAAGCAAAAAGGTACCATTTTTCTGAACAGCTAAAATCTGGGGTAAAACGCTCTGTTTCTTGTGAGATCTGTTTCTTATACTTTGTTTGGCAAGCAAGCCACAGTTTGAAGCAAAAATACAGTTACAGAAGGGAGATAAGGAAAAAGAAAAGTATGGAAGTGAAAGATTTTATATTTTATAACTTGTTTTCTGAAGACATTTACTGTGAGTAAACCTCATGTATTTCACAGCCAGCAAACAGGAGCACAAACTTTAACCACAAGATATATTAGATTCATGATATACAGGTATAGCCTGCCTGTGAGGCACCACCTTGTTGAGCTTTTTTTGAGAGGTCTGTCGATACTCTCCCTGAGTTGCAGATTTTTGAGTTTGAATAGATTAGTCGTACAGCAGCTGAACAAGGACAAGCTATTTGCAAGACAATTTGCTTCTATTTAGTTTTGGAACAGTGTTCAAAAACCATACAGCAGGAGTTAGGCATCTTAGCTTTTTCTGAGGGCTTTGTGTTTTGGAAAATAACCTTTTGGATATCGAGCTAAGCTTAGGAAGTTTCCATCAGCCTAAAGGACCTCAGTCTAAAGGATGAGGCCAAAGTCTCTGGCATTCATCTCTAAGCAACATACTGCAGGATCAAAGCCAACCTCAACATTAGCTTAGATGTTGTTATACTCATGTAATCATATTTTTAGTTCTTTGATGCTGAGGTTTCTGTTTCTGATAGACAAAAGATACCGATCTAGTCATGTGTATATTACCAATTCTGTTTCTACAGATCTTCATCATCAGTCATGTTTCTATCTCAAAGTCTTGTCCAGGATACTTATTTTGACAATTTTTTTCTCGCTTTTCCTGTTCTTTCTAGTTGAACAACAGCAGAAAAGTGAGGGTGGTCAGGAGATGCTGAGCTTAAGCCCTCACCATGGCTTTGACAAATCACAGTTAAATGACTGCCCAAGAGATTCTGGCTGTTATATCTCATCAGAAAATTCAGATAATGGTAAAGAAGAAATAGACCCAGAAACCCTGTCTGACATGGTGCAGTCAGTAACAATCACTGAGTCAAACTGATTCAGTCCTGCTGCTTTTCTGCAGATTTTCAGAAAAGACAATCAGATTTGCAGGTGTGATGCACAGAAGCAGAAGAAAAAAATCTTCTCAACACCAAAAAGCTACTTCTGTCTGATGTATGATGCTCTAGACTGTTTAATAATATCTCATGCTTTTCTTTTCAATGAATCCACAGACATTTCACTGAAAAAGTTTATACATATGTATTTATAAATATTTGTACAGCAAATGCATCTTCTATAATAATAAAGAATTGGTTTAGGTAGCGGTACATAATCTGGACATGTTCATTTCTGGAACTGTCCAAAATGTAAATATTGTACATATTTATTTTAAAAAGATATGGATTAATCACACTGTCTCTATTTTCAGATGTGTTTTGCTGTTATTTGTACAGAATGTATTTTCATTGATATATCATCATAATAAAAAGGTGGATACATTCACATCCTACTTTGAAAAGTACCGAGCTAATTCTCATTAATATTAAAGCTGTTTCATACCATTCTTCTCCAAAATGGGCGCTAAAGTAGACTATCATCTCCTGCACTTTATCTTTGAGGTATGAAAGAACTGTAGTGTGAATCTGAATCAAGCTCTCTGTGTTCATTATCTTTTAGAGAACATAGCCATCTGAATGGCTTATGCACTGTCAATTTCTTTACTCTTATTTTCACACCTGTTCTCATTCTTCCAAAGCATTATACAGAGAATACAAGCTTGGAGGAAAAAAAAAAAAAAACAGTATCAATGATATGCTTTTATGATGATTTTTTGTGAAGATCCTACCTTTTGTGCGTGGTGTAAAGTTTGTTAACACAGTATTTGTTTGTATACAAACCTGGAAGATAATGTGGTTATTGTGCACTATTGTCTTTCATATGAGATTTTATTGTCATTTCCAAGTATATTTTGCACTGAAATACACATTTTAACTGCCTGTCTTCTTTTAGAGTACTTCTTCAAAAATAAATAGAATCATGTGTTTGAGCCCTTTAAAAACGACTTGATTTTTAATGTGGTCATTAGATTTCAAAGACTGCTCTGTCTAAGACTAACACAGTAAATGGCAACTCCACTGAGCATTTTTATCATGCATAACAATCTGTGTATCAAATCAATAGAGAAACTTTTTGCTCACCAATTAGTCACACAATTTTCATAATTTAAGGCATTTTGCATTTATGTTAAAAAGTTTCCACATATTGCTGACAGCTTAAAAGAAAATCACCTTCAGAAGAGATGAAACATGGAAAGTTCCACCCCAAAAAGAGTATTTCTGAAGAAGCTATAAACAAGTGGAAAGCTTTTCTCCCTCCCCCCCATGGAAATGCTTTCTGTAGTTTTCATGAGCCCTGAAATCACTGTTGCTGTCAGACTCCTAATACACATATCTGCTTCGAAGGCGACACTATAAAAACGGCAATTTTAGAAAATTGCATTAACTAGATTTCAAAGATTTGGAGTAAATAAAGTCTGTTTAGAAAAATAAATAAGAATGGCAAATGCTAAGACTTGGTTTTGGTTTTAAGTTATTTTTTTATGCTCACAACAATTGTCATCATTTAGCAGCAATGACCCTACATTTCCAGGCATGGTGGGGATGCAGAATCCCTTGAAGGGATGAAGTACGTGAGAGCTTGTATCAAGCAGCTATATTTGTTTCTTAGGGCTTTTCCAACCAGCAGTGTGTCATGACATGCAGAACTGACTTGACTTAATATGACTCTAATAACTTTTTCTGAAATAATGTAGTTGGATTGGCTTCTATCATCTCCTCATTTTACAGGACGAAAGTCAGCCTGAATTCCTCTAAGAGGGGCTTATCTTTTGGCTTTTGCAGCAGAGGCACTTAGTCTTCCGGTTGTTTCTATCTAGACATCTGTGAAATTGCTGAACCTGTAAAAATATGTTGAGGCGAGTTTAAATATGATTATGACTGTCAAGAAATGGGTCAGTTAGCTGTGTCAAGGACTAACAACCACTGAGACCAGAGATGTATCCCGATACAAATATTCTGAGAAATATTTATTTGCATAGGCTTGCAAATGAAAATAGGCCTCCGTAACTAGTTACAGTGAGGCAGGCAAGGCTTTCAACAGAGCAAAACACCCAACAGCTGCTATTATTTTACCAGAATCAAACCCTGCATAATTTGGGCTGATGGCAAGAGGATAAATGCATGCGGTTAACTAGGTGGTAACTATGGACACAAGTTGTAGTTTAACCACTCCTGTCTCTAATCAGTAAGGCTTTGTCCAAAGGTCTTGTTCAGAAGAATGTGTCAACTGAAAGCTTGTTCAAGACATTTGTAACTTCCTGCGAAGGCAGAGCAGATTAGATCTCAAACTGAGAAGCTTCCGTTCTCTGTAGCTATTCTGAGAAAAAGAATGAGGAAACTTTGTACCACAAAGAAAGAAAATGCGTGTTTCCTACAACAAGCATACCCAACCTTCTTTCATCTCGCAGTGGTCTTGTTAATCACACTGATCATGGATTAAACTCTTTGTAATTTCACAAACAGTCCCCTGACTGGCTTTGGTGCTGGATAATATGAATAGATGATAATTCTAGCAACAGTTGGAGAAAGTCTGGTGGAGAACTGAGCTACTTTTGAGGAATCTTTAAAATGTCCCAGAGACAGGGCAGAGAAGCAAGCAGCAGAGGGTTTGTTCCTCTCTGTCACTTGCTCAATGGTGTCATGTCCCTTTTCATTTTTATTAACCTTCCTCTACAATTAGGGAGGACTACAAGGTTTGAAAGTCTCTTATTTGGAGATAACCAAGAGTCCACTGTTCCCTGCAGCTACAAAGCATACAAAAAGATGCAAAACCAATCAGTAATAGTAGAGGTGAAGCTAACAAGGTTAACCCTACTAGCCTTTAGCTGTTGGGGATTTCCCCTGCCGCAGAGGGCCACAGTGCAGGTGCAGCAGACTTCCCCCGGGGCTGCAGCACTGGGCTGGCTGCCAACACATGTGCTGCTGCCTGCCCGCCGCAGAAAGCTGGTAACTCAGAAAGACTTAGGTGACCACAGAAAAATTCAGGTGGTGGCAGGCAACCTCATGCCCAGGAAGAACCACCTCTGGTCAAAGTTAACATTGCTTTTAGCGTCATTGCCTCATGCTCAGTCCCATTTGACTGCTCTTTGCAGCTGGCATCGCATTAAAAGAGGGCTGCCCTGCTGTCAAAGAGGGTAGCAGAATGCCAGATCACAGCCCTGCAATCCATGCGGACTAGCCTGCAGATCCCAGGAGTCAGCAGCCTGCTCTCCAGGTTTTGTAACAAAACTTCTGAAAGTCAGTGGGCATAAATGCATCAGCATAGAGGCTAGCAACAAGGAGGGTTTTGCGTTCATTTTGCTGAGGTGTGAATGAGCATGTGAAGCATAAGGCAGAACATGGGCATATCTGTGGAAATTCTGGAGAAGACTGATCTCCAAGGAACTTAACTAATTACTGGCTGCCAGCTGGACTTTGCAGCACTCGCACAACCCTCTGAGCCCAGCAGTCCAGCCAATTTTCCACCCACCTGACTGCCCAGTTATCCATCCCATATTTCACCAATCTTACCACTGAGTAGCCAGTCTCTCTTGTGATGTGAGGAAGCCCACAGCTCACACCTGTGATATAAAAGGGGCCTTCATACCATAGTGCTTGCTCCCAGGTGGTGGCAATTAAAGTAATTTCTGGCATTGTCAGGGGATCTGCATCACTCTGGTGGAGCCATTAGAAAAGAAGGTTAGTATGGAGAGCACAGGGCAATATTGAAAAAAAAAAGGAAACCTCAGGTGCTGTGAACCAGATAGGCCAGTTTTGAGATGCCACTAGCTTCACAGGATGAGTACAACCTTCCCCTTTCCCTGGAAATTAGCTGTTCTATCAAGCCAAGGTCAGTACAGTTCTATCTGCCCACAGAAACACACGTAAATCTGTGGTGTCAACAGTTAAAAGGAAGATGTGCCATAGACTCTTTCAGTGCATTGGGTCACATTAGCAGCTTGGTGTCTGTCCTAAGACAGCCTCAATGGCAGTTTTGCAACTGAGTAACATGTCATCATAGATGGCTGAGCCTTCCTTCATGTCAGAGGGAAGTAGTTCCATTATGTCTAGTAACAGCATGGCAAACCCTGTGCCTCTTTTTCACAGTTCAAAACTGAGGGTTTGGGCTACATTAGCTACTGAAGAGGTTATTTGCATCATGCTTTGATGTCTGCTGGCTGTGTATGTTGTACTACTGCTTTGTGCAATGACGCTCTTTGGTCAGTTCCAGGAATACATTACATAGGATGGTATGAGCATCTTCTTTTGGTCTAAGAGTTCCTGCACGAGGTGTTCACTTGCATCCCTGATCTTTGCTTCTTGGTAGGCAATGAGCAGATTTTTCCCTACAACTCAGGGAAGAATGTGGAAGAGGCTAAAATATGGCTGTGTAGAGCATTCAGTTTGTATGTCTCCAGTGTTTGTCTTACCTGATGAACCCATCAGCCTGTAGCTCCTTGTCTGTCTCTGAAGTCCTCAGGGCTGGCCAGAGGGCTGGCACTAGCTAGCTAGCATCCTTTCCACAGATAGACAACAGTGATTTTGTCAAGCTCTGTATTTTACCTGGCTCTAGAAGAAGGGCTTGTCTGTTCACTGGAAGACCAACAAAAGTGGTGTCAAATCTTCTATTTCCTCCTGTCTAGGAAAGGCCAAGAAATGCCACTACAAGCACATGGCAAAAGGGACTGAGGGATAGTAATACGTTCAGGGAAACAGAACTGTTAAATCTACAGGGTCACATCATGTATGCATGATAAACAGCAGTCATTGCAGGAACCTGAATTTCTTTGGAAATATGTATTCTCTAGAAGGAGGAAAGAGGTGGGAGGAGGTCCATGATAAGCTAGGGGGATCTGAGATGGTCATCTCATTTTTTTGTGGCTAGGCAGAGTGTGGTCTGACATGCCTAGCAATCTCTGCTAGGCATGAGATGTGTTTGCTGACTGCATGAGCACAGAAAAACTGCCTGTGCCAGGAAGCCAGGCACAAATGAGGGACAAGAGGGCTGAAGGTCAGGTGGTGTTCCTTAACAGTTCACATACCTTGGTTGCTTAATTTAAACCTGGCCAGTGTCCCACAATGCATGTGTTCCCTGGGTAGAGCCCACATGTCCTCACCTCCTAAGGTGCATTCCCCATGCCAACCAACTACATTAATGCCCTCCTACTTACTGGTGCTCTGATGTGGGGCTGTGGCAAACCCCGGGCTTTCTCAAATGATCCACATTCAGAGATCTCAGATTTCAAAGTCTGATTCTCCATGACTCCTTTGTGCTCACAGTGAGTGAGGGTTAGATGCACTCTTACTACTGTCCCATTACAGAAGCTGTGCAACCCAGGTTTTCCAGAATACCTATCTCTATTCCTCAGTCATGGCTTCTGGAGATGTTCCCCACATATGGGCGGCCTCTCTTCTTGTGTGCCATACATGAGTTTTTAGGGTGGAACACCAAAATGGTAGACATGTTGTGCAACTCAGCATTGGGACACAGAGACAGGTCAAGAGTGTGCAGGACCATGGAGTAGTTTTGACAGACTGTGGGCAAGCTGGTTGACACTGTTTGGGTGCCAGTCATGTCCCTATGGCCGAGGGAAGACGTGGGAGGGCTTCAACCTGAATCATTCCCAGGCCTTAGCTTGCCTGCAGAAGGAGCCAAACTGTGTGAAACATAGCTACCCTGACTGCAAACTAACATTCAAGTGTTGAGTTACTTGGTGACTTGGGATCGAGTTTGAATACAGCAGCATATACTCCACTGTCATGACAGAGCCTCTGCTGCTTCTACTCTCTCAGTTTTTGATGCACCCTCATCTGGACACTACTGGCCTGCTTTGCTTGGGTGCCCAGTACTCAGTGCAGGTCTCAGTGACTGCTCCTGGAGCTGGTTAGCTCAGCCAGAGCTGAAAATCAGGCCCCAGCCTTTTGCCACTTTTCCATGAAAAGAAACAAGGTACTTGTAATTTGTGCCTGTGACACATCATATCACAAATCCCTCTAAAATGTTCACCATCATATTAGAGAGCAGTCCCTTGCTGGGACTTTTTTTTTATAAAAAAAAAAATCCTCCAGGGAAAGCACTTAAAATATTATCAGCAACAACCTTACACTTTACAGAATGCAAATGTAAAAGAAATGGAAAGAGAAAGCCACTCGTGGGGAAAATATGCTATAGAGAAAAATGAATACAGAAAAACTGAGGAACTTGCATGCTTTCAAAGAAATCTCTCTGTATATTACCTAACTAAACTACTTTGCCTCCTATGTTTGCTCTCATCTTTAACATAAGAGGTGAATAACTAACACCATTCTTTACAGCGGTGTATTAAAATAAAATGTAACTTACTGGAAAAAGAGTTATTTATCTTTAAATACCTTTGTGGTAAAAATATACAGTAAATACTTCTTTTATTTGCTTGCCTATCTGTCTAGCTACATAGCTATTTAAAGACAGCGATGAAGTATCAGAAGGGGCTAGAACATTATTAGTGTAACTGATAGCTCTGCACCACTCAATAAATGCTATGAACATGCCTACAGGACATCTACCTGTCATCTTAGTTCTTCTTTATTTTTAAACAAAATGTATTAGCAATCTTTGCTCATTTTAACTTGGTTAAGCAAACCATGCTTTATAACCTAGAAAAGGCTTCCATCTGGGGCTTTGGAGGGGTTGTTTTCTCACTTTGCTTTCAGAGTGAAAGGAAAGCCACCATTAGTGGAAGTGGTTGAGTGACCAGTGACTTTGTCAGCTATGGCTTCCCTTCATTAGAGAAAAAAAATGGTAAAATTGACTGGTTTGGACCGAATTTGTGGACATATGTAGAACTTACTTAGTTAAGGGATCAAAAATACTGTGTGTTGCAAAAAGCATTAAGACTGTGGCTATATTGGCCAGGCCCTGCAGGTGGTTAGTGAGGTCTGTGAAAGGAAAGACAATGTCTCAGTGTCTAGCAGAACAGGACCCATGTATGAGAGAAGCTGTATATACTCTGACTTATACTTTTGATATAGCAGTGAATAAGTGTTTACCATAATACTGGTTTGCCCCGTGAGACAGACCATCCACCTATAATTCTTGTATAAACTCAGTCTCTGCAGTACCATAATTTCATGTTTTGCTCTGGAGAAAGACCTGAATCTTGCACAACTAGCAGAGAATTTAGATATTATTTACTAAAAATAAACAAATTTGTGTGAGACGCAATTCAACAATTTAAGATCCTAGATAACAGGATTAGCTACATATTGTACAGTACTTCACAGTTTCAAAATTGAGTACAGGGGATCATTTAATTAAAACCGATTCAACTGAAAATCCTATTTATCTGAAACCAATGTTTGTCCTATCTATAATATCAACAAACTATTCACATGAGCAACTAGCAATAAACAACAGAAAGGTGCACAATGAATGTCAATTAACATAATTTCCTTTCAAATAAACTTGCAGTTTATGTATACAGCTTTAGTACTGTCCTGTGTATCCATTATAAAGGTCAATTAACCTCAATTGCAACTAGTCAGCTTGTTCTAAAACAAAATCAGCATAAGATACCTTTTTTTTTTTTAAATCAGCATCTCAGCAATTCAGTTGCCTGGTACTGAAGAAGTTCTAAACTGCTGAAAGTTTTATGTTAGAAAAAGTAAAAAAAAAAGGGGTGGGTAAGATTAGCTGAAATCGGTGAGGTATCACAGTGTGGCTGCATAAAGCTTTTTAAAAATATTCATTATTCAGCATATAATCATACAGATTCAGAACAACAAAGAGCTTTGGTAAGTGTGTGCCTCAAAGGATGAAAATCTTCCTAAGTAAAGCTTTCAATGCATACGCTAATCCAAGACTACACTAACAAATCTCTTGAAATGGAAATCCTTGCTGAAAATCGCCTGTGTGCTTTAAACACTACCAAAGATTTTTTTTCCCCTCTCCCCTTTGGCTGCAGAATGTCAGCATTTATGGTAAAAGTCAATCAGGTACTCACTTGTTTTGCTTAATCAGGAAGAAATGGTACCACGTGAGCACTGAGATCTCTCATCTGGAATTGCACAAGCATCACTAACTCAAAGGTCCATCAATGTTGTAGAAAGCAAAGGCAAGTGATGGGAAGTCTGACATACTGGTCTGTGAAAGAGGCATATGTGTAACATTTTAAATGAGAATATTTGTAATCACACTCAGGAAAACACAGGTGAATCACTGGACTCAGAGGAACACTTGTTTTCTCAGATGTTAATAATTACATTGCTAATTAAAACAAAAAAAAACCCCAAAGCTAAACAAACCCGAAACCAATGTGGATTATTGATCACTTTGCAGGACATCATACAATGGCCATTCCAGCTGCTGACCACACCAACTATTGAGCCAGGCTTATATCCAATTTGTTGCTGTCTGAGAGGATAATTCACTTCTTAAAAAATAACATGAAAGGTAGTGTCTGACATCATGAATCAGAATTCTGGCCTTACCAGACGCTTCTAGGGTTTTTTTGAAGCTGATGATAGTTATAAAATGACTATGGTGGTGTCTTCTCTCTTTAGAAAACATACGAGACTGTACAAAGACCTAGGGGGAAAAAAAGATTGCTTACTCGGAGTGTACTAACCAACCTCCATTCACAGAAGGTTAACAGGGCTCTGTGCTTTCTGTGTCCTTTATGATCTTTGTCTTTGCTGTAGGCAGACAGCGTTCAGTACCACAGTGCAATTTTCCCAACAGTACTGCTACTGAGGCTCATGGAATATTAAAAAAATATGCGAAAACTTGAGAACATAATTATACCGGATTTAAAACCGTAGGAAAATGCTTGGTTTTCTGGGTAAAATTCACCTGCATTCCCTAAGGCCTATGAAACACTTGCTTACTATTGCAGTCTGAGAAATACAGAATCTCTTAACTACATTAGAGTATCCTGACACACTGCTTCATCCTGCTTCAGTGCTTAAGTCTTCCTAAAGGTGATCTTTACTTACCACTTCATTGCTATAGCAAACATCAAACTCCATTACACTGTTTCACTTATTAGGATTACATCACTATAAAGAGCAACTACTGTTCATAACAAATAAGAGTCACAGCCCTGTTTGATGGGTGTGTGCTTTCAAAATTCAGCAACAAACATGAACACAGTTCATGACTACAGAAGAAGTGAAAATTTTTCTTTTCATTTGTTCACGTTGCTAAAAGAAGCCCTCCTAAAACCAAGTCAGTGTTTTAACCTTAACATTACGGTTTCAGCATGAGAAAGTGAAAACAGATGCTTGGCTTGGCTAGCTAACAATGAATGGTTGACCTGTATAGACCAGGCTAGAAATCTTCTGCTAATCCCTAAGTTTCATGTGAAAAGAGAAAATGTGCAGTTATTGATCCAGGACATGCTGAGATGCTGCAGTTCCTTCAACTAAAAAAAATATTTACTATGATCTCTCACTAGTTGAAAAACTTTGCAATGAAACAGTTCTGTACCCACATAAGAACTATTTGCTAGAGGAAAGCATGCCTTGTAAATCATGGGGTTTGGTCTGGCAACATTATAAGAAATAGACCATCTGAGTCAGCCAGCTTGGAGTAAGGTAATACCTCCTAAAAGGCATCCTGAACATCATCAGGGTCTTGTGAAACAACATTTTGATTAGCTAAGTGAAAATGAATCACAAGTGTTGGCATACAGCTATGCCATCATTTTATTCGAAGAATGATCAATCTGTAGCAGAGTGATGAAACATTAAACAGAAAGATCAGTTCAAGACATTATATTCTTACAAGACTCCTAGATCCTCTACTCAAGACCTGATAGTTTCCACAAGACTTATCAGACATGAACGATAATTACAAAGATATGGTAATTGAGGGCATTAAATCAAGCATGCGAGCTAGATCTGCTGTCACAGCAAGAACTTCTTCATTGAGAACTGGCAGAGAAGGATTTTCTTCCCCCTCAACTGGCACAGCAGGATCCTCATCCAGCCACTGGCACAGTAACAGGTTCCACTTTAAATCTATCCATCCACACCCTGTTGAAGTAATTCAGTTAATTGCGTGCATCAGTCTTTGGAGAAATCTTTCATACTGCTAGTTATGTCCTTGGGTAAGTATGGTAGCAATCAAGCACTGTGGTAGCACACTGCTGCCTGCTAGATCTGGAGTCGCTGCTACAGAGCCAAGATTCCACTTAAGCACCAAGGAACCAAGAAGCCCACAAGTCCATCTAAGCTTTTAAATGCTATAAATTACTCAAGAAGGGATGTACCATAAGCATAAATGTTCACCATGCCGCAAAGCACTTTATGGGGGGGAAAGCTAGCCAGAATATGACTTGACAATTTAAAAAATTTGAAACTAATGTGACTTTATTAACTTTCTTTTTTCAGCTTTAAGGGAAAAAGAAAGAAAGAAAGAAAGAAAGAAAGAAAAGAAAGACCAAGTAAAACCAAAAGGATTGCAAGGAAGGCCAGACAAAACATTCACCCAGACAGCTGAGCCACTGTTCTTCTACAGACTGTGCCAATATTGACTTCCACATAAAGTCCTATTTTTTATAGAAAAGGCTAACCTTCCACAGTTTACTTACTCATGAAATATAAGGTGAACAGAGACACTGATGCAAATGATCCAGTATATTAAAAAATGCATTGAGCCAGGAAACATTCAAAGTTCTGTTATAAATTATCTTTTAAGGTCTGGGATAGCAGACATAGTGGCTGTGCCAAGCCCTATTAACTGGAATAGCTGGATTTAGAAGGAATCTGCTATTAGGGTTGGTCTCTAAAAGATATAGGGGCTTCCTGTCCCACTCATCCTTTAAAGATTATTTCAAAAAGGTTATAGGTAGTCTATTGTGTTGTTAGGAGCTGAGTAGCAAAGTAGACATGGACAACCGGAAGTATATGTTTCAAAGGAGCAAGGTATAATAACAACTGTTTGATCCCTTCCTATCCTATCCTATCCTATAAAAGTTACTGCTATAATTTATTAGGGTGGGTGAGAAAGAGGCTAAGTGGGCTTGGTTAGCTTTTGAAGTGAACTGAAAATGTTAGGCTGTGGTGTTCTCCTTGCCCTATTGCCTTCAGACAGCAGTCAGAGAAGTAACCAAAGACAAGCAGGGAAGAACTGAGTTTATATGCTGCTGATCTGAATAATAAAGTTTTTCTGCTTCTCTCTCTGGCCTAGGACACCAGAGAGATGAGTTCACACCCCCCTTCTTTATTTTTAGCTACTATTCCACTGAGTCAGAGCATTTGTGGTAATGCTGGGAGTTTGAAAGAGCAGGACCCTATAAGAAATTCTCCCAAACTTCCCACTGACTAGGGACCTGAAAGGCCTGTAGCTGTTCGTTCCTAACTTAAGGCTTGCATGAAATAGCCTATGTGGGGCAGTAATACAGTGCCAGCTCTCTGTGCAGATAATTTCATTCTGCTGTAATACAGCAATTCTCTCCTCTTTATGAAGAAACTAGGGTTGTGGAGGAAGGTTTTGTACAGAAGAGCACTTCCAATTAAGCCCCAAACAATTACAATACTCATGCACGTATTTCTTGGAAGAGGCAAATCTTCACAAAAAGAAATTACTAAATTCCAGAATCAGAGCGCTTATAGATGGGATGAGTCCCTCTCCCTGTAGGACTGTCCCTTAGTAGATAAGTTTATCTTGCTAACATTTCCTGAGGTGAATGGAAAGGTTCTGATACAGAGTGGGACGGTCTTCAAAATGAATTGTATTTTTCCTTTAAATATGACTAATGTGCTAGCTGGTGAGAATTGAAAGGAACAAAATCAGAAAGATGAAAAAAAATTTCCTTCGGTATGAGATCTGATATAGAGATATTTACTATGTAGGCTGTGCTGAAAACCCTCTAACACTTTGCAGGGACCATTCTGGTCCTGCTTACCTGCTGCGGTTGAGGCAGGACAGGGTTAGTGTTGGGACAGCAAGAGAAATTCCCTGAGAAAAGGATTTCCTCTGGCAGGTGTATTGACCCTGGCTAATAAGAAATGCCAAAGAGATGCCAGATTTGAGAGGAGGTTTGAGGACACCTTGATCCAGTGTCCCCACCTTCAGTGAGTTTATGTGAATCCAGTGTCCCATACCTTTGCAAAGCCAAAAGAGACAGCAGACTATGCAGTCAGCTGGGTTTGGGCTTCACAGTTCTTTGCTCAATATGTGAAGCTCTTACGAGGGCCACGCAAGTTCATCAGTCAAGCATGGAGCAACCCAGACACCATGTCCTCACGTGTTCAGCCACTCTTTACAAGCTGCAGTATTTTAATACTGTATGAAGTAATACATCCAGCCAAAGCAGGTTTCTCCTATTTCTGCCAGAAGGTAAATTAGCAGTAGTGACTTTTACAACTACACTTTCTCAGACATTTTAGAGTCAGTTGGTAACTTATGTGGTCACTTTCTTAGCAAGAAAAGTGCTTGTGCAGTATCTGCCATATGTGCTCTATCTGGCATTTAATCATTCTTTTTAATTTAACTGAGAAAGATAACTGCTCTTGTGTCTAGTCTCTTCAGGAGGTGAATTATTTCCTGTGTAATTTCACATTGTGTGGCAGGAAAAACAACTATGCTGCTCATTTCTTCCTGTCTCCTCATTTTTAGCTCTAAGGTATAGAGCTCAGTACTCTTGCACATTATGCTAGAGGTCTATTAAGCAGCATACTGGTGCACCGATCTGGAAAAATGTAGCAGTCAATGATGCTGGCTGCATTCAGCACGAGCCTCGTAAATTGTGGGCACGTTCTCTGCATTGCTTAAGAGGTGCTGAGGTAAAAGAGAGAAGCTGTGCTACCTGCATGCATGATTGATTGCCAGCACTGAAATGTTCCCTTGGAGCGCGCTGCTGTTCCTTTGCCACCTTTGCTCCAATGGGCATTTCAGCAGGGGAGGCAGAGATGAGAAGGAGAAAGAAGGGTGCAGGGGATGCAGCCAGGTTATAGCACGGTCTGTCCGTATTCATTGTGACTAAGGCCTTGGAGATGCCGCTAGGTGCTGCATGTCAGAGCAGCTCCCTGGCTGCCCCAACCTGCCTGTGGGCTGGCAGCCAGGCAAGGAGTTTGGAAGCCATAACCAGTTCCTCCCTCTGCTTCAACAAATGTGGACTCAGCAAAGCTGAAGCTCTGGCCCAGCGCCTTTGCTGAACACAGAGCCTGGGATGTGGGTGTATTTTTACCACTTGCATTCTCCCTCGAAGTCTGAGACTGGAACATTTATGCAGAATTCATTTGCTGAGTTTTTAATTCTTTGCAGGCAAAACAGTGTGTCAGCAGGTATTGTCTTGCTCTCTGAAAGAAGTAATCATCTTTAGCAGCGCTTCCAGTCAGAGGGTCTCCAGGGCTGACTCCAAGATCTGCAAAGTCAAAGGGGATGTTTGAAAGAGAGGGCTCTGGATTCAGCTCCAAAGCCTGTCAGACATTTTAAGTATGTCACTCGGCACTCCTTGAAAGTATCACTGTCCCTGTATTATGGGCGTAAATTGTAATGTAAAGAGACCCAAGTTTTGCTAAAAGACTCCTGCGCAAAATGGTGGCGGCTGCTATTACGAGTGATATCCTGTGTTTCTCTATGTTATCCCTTGATCATGTACCTCTGAGGGTATCAGCACCTCAGCTCTCACTGGTGTGAGCTGGCACAGAATTTGGAAATAACCTCTTAGCTGCTGTCTGTGAGGGAGCTTCGAAACAGTGCCTGCCTGCCACAGGCAGCAAGCCACCAGCTGTGAGGCCGTGCTGCCCGAGCAGTTCCCATGCTACCAGGCGGCCCTTGCAAAGCGGCCTCGCCCCCCAAATCTTCCACACCAAGTGCCCGGAATACAGGCACGAAAACAAAATAAAACCCCTTGCCTTGATAACCATTTCTGAATTAAGATAAATACATCTTCCACTCTCTGGGTGTGACTGAAAAAATTAATGTGCTCTTCCTCCCCTGACCCTGCTATTTCTGTCACCAGCATGCTGGTGGCAGCCATCCTCCCCTCCGCAGACCTGTCCTTCCAATCCATGCGAGGCTCCCTGTGCAGGTTTCAGAGCTACAGTGGACTGGGGAAACCCAATGGCCAACCTGCAAGGCTTGACTCCTGGCAGGCCAAAAAGGGCAATGGTGAACCCTCACTAAAAATGGTGGGCTGCATCTCACCCGAAGGTGGGCCCTCGGTCTGCGCTGCCCACGCACCGCTCCCTGACATGGGCTTGCAGGAGCCATCCTGGGCTTAGCACTTGGTTTTACCCAAGAAGTAACATCGAACTACGTGGTGATGTGGGGAGACAGCGCTGAAACTGCCAGCCTCACACTGCGTGAGAAGGACAGCCAAGCTGAAACCTCCTCGCCAAGCAAAACCTCCTGGGGGCTGGGGTCTCTCGCAGCCCCGGGTCAGGGCAGCGCTGGTCTCCATTAACACCACACGGGGAAAGTGTCCTGGCTGCAGGGGCTGCCGTGAGTGGCACGTGGGGCATGGGTGAGGGGAGGTGACGGCCCCTGGGCAGGTGTGGGGAAGGGAAGCGCAAGGCTGTAGCATGACGGCTTGTGGTGAGGAGCTCCTGTGGGGCAGGGTGAGGGACCTTAGAGCCTACTGGAACTTCCCAAGACCTGACAGCTCAGCTGCCAGGTGCTCCTCCATGTTGTTAAGTAGATGAGGAGGGGAGAGCCTCTCCTTTGGAAAGGGGGATAATTAAGACATCAGGACTCAATTTATTTGTCTTTGCCCTAAAAATGTTGCATTAGAAAGCTCCTGTTTTCTGGGGGGTTATGAAGGACAACAAATGGACAGAGAGGCTAGAGGACTGAGCTCTGGTGAAAGCCATGCTAAGGAATACCTCATGTTAAACAAGCAAGATAATTATTCTGCTCTACTTAGCATCAGCTAGGCCTTGTTCGGAGAATGGCAATCATTTGGGGGCGTTGTGTTTTAAAACAGACAGAGAAATTGGAGAGAGTTCAGATGAGAGCAACAAAAATTATTAAAGAGTTAGTAAATAAGACCTCTGAGAAAAGGTTACGAGAGCAGGGCCTGCTTGGTCTGGAGGAAAGAGGACTGAGGGGAAGCATTACTGTCTACAAATATGCAAAGGGCTGTTATGGAGAGGACATAGACCAATTATTCTCATTAGAGAACAAGGACAGAACAAGAAGTAATGGGTTTAAGATGCAACAAGGGGGAATTTAGATTTAATATTAGGCAAATGTTATAACTATTGGAAAAGTTAGGCAACGGAACAAGTTTACAGAGAAGATGGCGGAATCACCCTTACCAGAGAAATATGTGGCTGAGATTAGAGACTCGTCTATCAGGGCTAGGCTAAGACTGATGAAACTCAGAATCCTTCTGCAGTGCACAGGGATGTTCCTGAGCCCCTCACAGGCAGACGACAAGGGCTCCTAACAAACAGAAAGCTATCGATTCAGAGGAAAATGAGAGGCTTGTGTATACACATGTGCATGTGTATGTGTATGAATACTGCTGAAATTAACACCATACAATGAAAGAAATGTTATCAGTAGTCACATCCCTTATTGTTATCCCATATTTTGTCCCAAAACGCAATGCCTCCATGTCAGTCTTTCTCCAGCACTATCGAAACCATGACTGGGACACCAGTAAAACTGTATATACAGTTTTGGGTCCCAATTCTGCATTCTTTTTCCTACAGGATGATGAGCTGGCAGAAAGCTCACAGAGCTTGATTTACAACCAAAAGAACACACACTGTAGAAGTTACTGTGCTACTGCCATGGATGCTACTGTGACAGCTTCATCATTTTCACCCCTATGCCTAGCTCAGATACAACTGCACAACTAAAACCAGGTCCTTCCTACTCAATGATTACCTTAACTGCAAGCCAGAAGTCATCCAAGGCACGAGCAGGGAACCACAGATGGTAATGCAAGCACTGAGTCACTCCTACTACTACCTGCAGTGTCTGAACATTGTAGAGCCTGATAAATGCCACTTTTTTGCTATGAAAATAGAGTGCAAACAGAGAAATAGCAGTATCTGAAATTCAAACATTCCCTTATATTTAGATTAACTTCTGTGAAATCCTAAATGCTTTGAAAATCAACATAAGGGACCACTGTGCTTTAGAAGTTTAACAACTATCAATAAATTTGGTGAAATTTTTCCAAGACAGACATGAATTTCTCCTTTTGTCATTAAAAGGATGTCCAACCTAAATCAAAAAAGCTCACACATTTGGTCCACTCTGAATCTTCAAAGGCTATTCTGATAATTTTGAAAATTTTGGACTAAATAATACAATTAATTGCAGGCAGGCAGTCTATGTACCATTTAGCCTAGATCAAGGTTTTATGCTGAAGTTATAAATTCATTTGAAACAGAAAAAAAAATGGGGTGGAGCTATCAGAAACAAAGTATTAGTCCAGCTGTGAAACACTGAAAAGGGTGACAGCGTAGTCAAGTGCAAGCACAAACTACTTATTTGCTAATATACTGTAGTCATCTGGAAAGACTCCTCTCCTTGCTGTAGGTCAGTGCTCTGCAGAGCTTATCATCACTGACCAAGCTCTTTGTAACATTTTTGAGGCTATTGTAAAGGCAAGCAAGAAGCATGTGTTGATAAAGAACTGATTTGAAATGTCAGCCATATGGGAGAAAGTGCCAGCAGAGCTAGCTGGCTTTTTTTTCTTTCTTTTTTACAAGTACACGAGGATTAAAACCTTCCTGGTCAGGAAGCAAACCCTGAGGAAAAGAAGCCAAAAGTCTGACAGGGCTGTGAACCTCATAGCCATAGCAATAATTTTGCAAATGACTGATAATAAGGAGTCGATAATCCAAAGGATGAGCTCTGAAGTGAAGAGCGGCAAATTACTTTGAGGAGAAAATCAATTATCTCCAATGCAGTTTCGTGGCTGCACAGCCTACAATATGCAAATGTACAGAAGTTACCATAGTCACAGAAACCTGAATATCAAACTTAAAAGAAAAAAATCCAAAGAATTTTACAAGAATCACTGAAAAAGTATCCTCCTCATGAATGGATGCATATCTGCTTTATTGACACAGCTACATTATTCTAATATTCTTCATCACAAAGGCTGACAGCCGTCTAGAGATGTCAGCATCTATGAAAGAGATGCTGCACTGTGGTGAAAGCAGAACAGGGGACTGGATCTGGGAGACAGTACAGAAATCAAATTATCATCAAATACTGTGGGCAGATTTTTAACATCTTTTCTCTTGCTGAGTGGTGTCTTGCTCCATAACTGGGTCACTGAAATTAATGGAACTACTTGCAAGTAAAACAGTACTCAACGTGCCTTAGAGCATCAGAGTCTGACCCACAGTACATATTCAAATGTCACCTTGTATTTTAATGTACCTCAGACTTGAGGGGTTTTTAAAATTATTATTAATTTAGAAATAGATTCCTTATTGGGATCAGGCTCTTTTTTTTGTCACTAGAAGCACAAATGTCTTTAGAGGGGACATCTGAACATTTGGCCACTTGTTACTAAAAAAAAATCCCATTTCCATGTGTGTAATCCACATTCCCTGAAGGTTTTTTAAGAGCAAGATGCTTATTGTTGATGAAAAGGGAGAAGTGTAGCCTAAGGGCTGCTGGCAACTCCAGGTGGATGGAGGCCTCCAAGGGGAGGGTGCGTTCCTCAAGCATCTGCTGGTGAGCCAGGAAAACGACTGTCTGGGACAGACCTCATTTACATTGCAGTTAAGCATTGGGTTTGGGCACTTTGGTTAAAATGCATTTAACCTTTGGATTTAAGGATAATAAAATACTATTATCCCTGTTGGGGGATAATTGGCAAAAGGACTGTATCAATTGTGCTTAGAATGAAGAGTTTCCCTAATTATAAGCACTGCCTTCATGACCACATGAGGGAAACCTCTGAAAAGGCTGGGAAAGAAATGAGACAAGAAAAGTTTTTTCCCAGAACATCTTATTTATGAGCAAGGATTTTTCTCAGCCTTGGTATATCACCGGTATTTTCTAAAAATGGGAACAGAATGGTGTCACTTCTGAGATGTCAAAAAGAGCTGAAAGTACTTGGACTCAAGCCATGGAGAGAGAGTAACCAACTGAGGGACATGGATAAGGACCTCCTAGCCTTATTACATGATCTGAGAGAAGGGACAGACACTTTTCTCGGGGTCAAAAAAAAAAGCAGTGAGAGACCTTTGTGCCCCACAGGTGAATTTCCCCAATTCTGGACAATACATTTTAAGACATAACAGAGAAGATGGAAAAAGTATTTGCAAATTGCCTCAGTACTTACAGGTGTGAGAGGCGGATTGGGGTTAAGACTTCCCTTGGAGGAGGAAGTCTCACCTAATACCATTTTACTGTTTTTCAAGCTTATTCTGTGACCCCTTTTGTACCTGCCAATAATGGACTCTTCAAAGATACTCACTGCCAGTGAATATGTGGGGTTGAATAACACCTTCAGAGATAACTTCATTTAGTGTCCCAAGCTGCTGGGATAGGGCACTAAGTTGGAGTTACTTAAATATTCTTTAAAAAAAAAGTGACTCCTAAAAACTTGAATATAGACCTTACTATTACCCATAGAACTTCACTGAAAGCATGGTGAGTTGTAAGAAGCTGCAAACTTGTCCAGGCCAAGGTCGACCCAAGTGTATGTACTCCCCAGGCCACATGCCATGAAAGCAAAGATTGCCTCCAAGGATTGTTTAGGTCAGGCCATGAAGTTCTGGGCTTTCAGACCCCCTCTCTGCTGGGGTGTTGTTGCTGAGTTAATTTTCAATCCCAAATTAAACTGACACTGCACCAGCATAAGCACGAGCACTAAATCCCCACTGAGGGAACTCTTCTTTTTTCATTGGATATAAAGTACAGCTGAGTGGCCCTCAAAATAAACATTTATGGCAAAAAACAGTCAGTCATGGCTGAGACAGCTGGATAAGAACTACTGTGCAAGTAGTGCCTCAATTACACTCTTCACTCTTTTGGAGCAGCACTGAGTTATGCACACTTGCTTGCTATATTATATGACGTGTTCTAATATTGAAAATATGTATACGAAATAAATACTAAAACCAAGATGTAAAGACTACACACTATATCCCATGCCTCTGGGCATTCCTTTGCTTAGGCTCATTAGTAACAAGAATTACCATACTAGAGAAATACATTGGTCTGCCTAACACCGCAAGCAAAAAGAGCTGTCTCAGAAGGAGGTGCTATGAAATATTTACATATATTAATTCTGTGAAGGCATATATAGGCCTTAGAAAAGTTTTGCCCTAACACCTATTTTGTACAAGTTGGCCAATGCTCTGCAACTTAAAAATCATTATCCCTTCCATCAGCTTCTGTTCTTATTCTTATTGTCAATCCGAAAGTCCAGCCCAAGGTACCCACAACATTTAGCCTTTTATAAGACAGATCTCATCAAGAATTCAGCTCACCAAATCTTGACAAGAATTTTCTTTTTTCAAGTAGCATACGCAGTATGTATATGTATTTAAAGATAACATGGGAGTTGGTTGTCTTAGTAACAGGATCTTTCAGCCATTGTGTTTAGTATTTACTCAGCACTGGAAATGTACACTGTATTGAGAAGAAACGTGGTATTTTTATTAGTCTGCCCCTGTGTATATGTCCATCAGCAGCAAATGCATGCTGTGTAGTTTGACTTTCCATTTCTGAGTTATGTGAAACCTCTGAGAAGAGAGCACGCAGAAATGAAACCAGGGCACCTGGTGCAATGTATTTTTGTTACAAGTATTTTGAGAGAAAAAAACTGTTGTGAGAGTTTAAAGCACTGCACTAAAGATATTCCTTGTCTCACAACTATATCTCCAGGAGCAGAAGAGTGTAAAAGCATTTCTATTCCATAGTTTCATATTCTGATGAAAAAAATCTACAGAAAATAGTTAGGAAAGAGGGTATTTTTACAGTGCTAGTTTCCACAACTGTATTAATGTACGGTAAAAATTTAACAAGCACTGTTAAATGCTGTTTTATCTGACATTTGGGGGGCGGGGAGTGAGGGAATATACATATAAAGGGCTATTTCAAAGCCCACTTCAGTCTGGAAGAAGCAAGGCATCAGTTATAGCTGCATCAATTAAAATGCAGGAGAAATTAAGCAGGAGAGAGCCATTTAATTTTGGGTCCAGCCAGGATGTCAAAAGGATTGTATCTCTTCTTCTGCAAACATGCCATGGGATTTTTCATCCTCCCAGCAAGAGACCAGAGTTGCCCTCAGATGCTAAGGAAAAATCTACACCTCCAGCTGCCCAGTACCTCCTGGGAGGGTGCGGGGACGGAGGCCGGGCTGACTGGGGACAGAGTGCCACCTACCGCGGCACCAAGCCCCGTCCTTCCCGCCGTGGCTGTGCAGAGCCTGGCATCAGTTTGCTCCGAAACCACGGGCAAAACTCCCCGTGGCTTTGATGGATTTTGTTTCAAGCCCTAAGGACTGCATCAGCCCCTTCCCACTAGGCTAGTGCGAGCCGATGGGATCGCAGCACGTCGCCAGCGGTGCAAGAGTGTGTTGCTCAGGACCTTGTAGTCCCAAACGCACAGAGCTGATGCTGGGGAAGACTTAACTGCACGAACTAACCTGGTGGTCTGTTTCTTGTAATAGTCTGTGTGTTACCTCTTGCTCCTAGGTTAACCCGGCTATTGCACCAAGAAATCCACTCCTGGGCTGCTCTCTCTCATTATAATTTCAGACTGTGTAAAACACTTCTGTATTATATCAATTTAATAACTGATATGGCCTCCGTCACGGTATTATATCATACCCTTACAGGATGATGGACTCCAGTCTAATATGGCTTTTCCTTCTCTAACTACTGTGATCCTCTATCCATTTTGCCATTCAGATGGAACAGAGCCTGCTCAGAGAGAGAAGCAGAATGTTATAGTCACAAAGAATAAACGTAATAGCAGACAGAACATTTATTCTGTATTAAAAAAATAAGAGCTGGAAAATAGACGTGGAAAGGCACAATGGTGGTGAGAGCAGGTTGAACCAGACAGTTCCACTGGTTAAAGCACTATCCAACAAATGCAGCCTTTTTTTTTCATCATGAACAGTTTTCTCCCCGATCCTGACTTTCTCAATTTTGTTTCCCTCTAAATACCGTTGCATAGATGGGTTTGCAATGGACTTTTTGGTTAACTGCTGAAAATGAGCCAGGAAGTCTATGGTACCAGACAGCATTATCGGACTGTGCGCTTTCCCCAGAGGGGAAGGCACATGATTTAATCATGTTTCCTATGTAGGGCTCTCCTGATGCTCTGGCAAAAGCTGGTGGTGCCACACAGCACAGGTGCAAGGGAGGTTGCAAAGCACCCAGCTGGATGGAGATCAGCAGCAGGAGGAGCAGAGAGGTGGATCAGTTTCTCAGCAGTAAGCACTTCCCCCAAGTCATTTAAAATGTTTGTGTTTAAAAAAGAAAACTGCTTTTTTTCTCCATTTCTTTTGCCATCCTTTCATATAGGATAGAGAAAGCTTCCTGTTTCTGTCATAGAGGAGGAAAAAAAGATAGATAATACACATTGTTTAAAAATGGCATAGAGATTTTAAGCTGATTTTCCTGACAGGCCCTCCATGAATTGTCTCATTATCATAGGCTGCAAACTAAACCGCATTTTTCTTAGGACTGCCTTTTACAGGAAGAGCTTTGCTCCTAACAGTTTATCACACATCTGAGCTAAAATCTATCAATCTGCACTAAAAAAATCAAAGAGTTCTGAGAACCGGGGAAAGGTTTCAGCTAGTAAAGCTTTTTGTCTAATGAACTTTCCAGAAAAAATAAATAGGCTTTGCTTATCCTGCTCAGATTTTAGGGCCATGCAATTCAAAACTGAAATATATAAACCAGTCACACAGAAACAGGCTTATCCATAGCATTCTTACCCCCACACAGAAATCAGAACAAAGAAACAGAATGGCAAAAAATTACTAGCCCTTAGTGACTGAAGGTAACATCAGTGACTGAAGGTGTTATTTTATGGGAGATCTACTGTACGTAATCAAAGAGGTTTAACTCCTTGGCTCCCAATCACATACCCTTCGGAAATATCCAGACATGCCATATTTTCCCTATATTGAGCCAGAATGTGTAATCCAGCCTCAAAAACTGTATATTACTAACTGTGTCTGTACACAGCGTGATATAAAACTATCGTTTTGCTTTAAATGAATGTAATAGCAACAAGGATGCAGACATGGATCTTTCAATTCAGATTATTTATTACCACTGAAATTGCAAACCCCTTCTTTACCATTTGTTTTTGTTTTATTTTGCTAATATGCATATTGCAGGTGTTGTAGATATGTAGCAGTTGCCTAACTACATTCTTTCTGAGTAGCACATTGTTATATATCTATATCTATCCTACAGTTCTTCTGTCATACCTAACTGCTGCTGAAATGAAAGCATGGAAGATGGTTACCATAGCATACAGCAGACAGAGAAGGACAGGTAGCACATTGTATTGTTCCTCGGATCCTTTTCAGCAAAGTGAGGGCAAGGTATTGATGTTGCATGATATGAACTGAATCTACGTCTCCTTGTGAGAGAGAGGACAGCTATGGTGGGAGTAAACAGGTAAGGAAAAAAAAAAGGAGTAAGTTTGTTGTTCTGCAGCTGAAGCTGTCAAGGTCCTTAGGAAAGGGAGAATCTGAAAGAATCAACATTTATCAGCTCTGCTCACTTTGGGACTGACTGACAGCAAGAAAAGAGCTATTATACTGAGACGGAAAACATTTGGGGCTTCTCCAGAACATATGAAGAGATGCATTCTCTGTCGCAACAATTCAGCAGGAATTAATGTACTTCTATTACATCTTTCTGAGATTGCAAAATCCCTCCCTCACACTGCTGTTTAACTGTAATTATTGGTACTGTGGGACCACCTCAGGGTGTCGACAGCCACAGCTCCCTTTCTGCTATGTGCAAAGAACAGCAAAAAAAAAAGCAGTCCTGCCCAATGAGACTGTTTGTACATAGTCAGAAATGTTTCTTAGAACCACGACACAAACATACTGTTGCATTTTTATCAGTATTTTGTATTCTGTAAAAATATTCTGAAGCTTGAGGGCTCAGTGCCCACAAATATGCTGGCACGCAGATTCCACATATCTTGTAAAGTCTACTACTGTGCTGGTGTGTGCATATGCAGTAGCTGATTTTTCAAATAGGCAAAAGCATGCACTTGCATATCTGAGCAGCAGGATTGAGCCAAAAGCATGGCAAAGAATTATTGGCTGCAAGAAGGTACTGATGCAGTCCAGCAGACCTATACACAGCACAATCATTCAAGAAAGAGAGAGAAAGCTGGCATGGGATTTTTATTTTAGTGTGATTGCACAGAAAGACTCATTTCTGCTCCTGTGGATGGATCATTTTCTGTAGCAGTGCACACTTCTAGAATGGCTCTAACTTTACAGTATCTGCTTCCAACAAACTTCTCTCCAGGCTAAACAGACACTTGCTACTCCCATGACAGTGCATGGGGGAGTGATGCTGAGAAAGGAAGACACACTGTGGCTAACATCTTTGCTTGTCTTGTAAGAGTAATCTGACTAATGTCAGAATGATTCCATCAATATTGTCAGAAATAGGTTCAAGAGCCCTCCAGGTACATTGCAAGCCTTGGCACACGCAACAACTAATGCAAAGTGGATGCCAACTGACCAGAGGTTCTGGGAAGGTATGAAGCAACACTAAGGACCTTGACTTAAGCTGATGAGCCCAAGTTTTCTTCTTCTGTGTTCTCAACATTTCTTTCCCTATTTCAGACAGACTAGAGTATATAAGAGGCATTGTGGGATATGCTGTCAAGCGCCATTGGTTTCACGTATCGCACTCAGAAATAAAACCAAACTGAGTTTGTATAACGCTAGATGAGCTTGCTCACATCCTGGTGATATTTGAATTATGTATCCATTAAACTGAAGTATGCTGGATATTCATACAGTAATGACAACTCTGGTTCCTTCAGGACAGATATGTGTTATAAAGATCATTAGGAAATGCCACTAACACTTTGCCCAAACAGCAATTATAAATGAGGACACTTCTCTCCCATGATTTTTGCTGACTTTCCTTAATACAGATTCCTTTCCTTAAAAGAATGGAAGAAGGCTGATGTTGTGAGCTCTCTGGAATAGTGTTTGAGACATCTTGCTTCAAACTGTATTTGGCCTCCAGGCTTGTTTGTTCTCAAGTCGTTGAGTCACTGAATTTCTGTGTTCCTCTGCTTCACACTGTGTAGAGAGGAATAATACATTCTCTTACCTATTATTTCTACTGTATACTTGGATTAGAAATCATTTCCATCAGGGACTAGCTCTTCTATCAAAGTAGGCATGTCATAGTTGCTCCTGGAGTACCATAACACTATTTATAAGGGAGAATTGAAATAGATCTTCTGTGTCAGTGGAAAGATTCACTGTAAAGGCCCAGAAGTCCTTAACCAGTGTACAAACCCGCTGATGTACTCTAGGTGATACCTTCAGGAAAAGAACAATCGTAAAATAGATATTCTGAGACTTTAGCCTCAGTACCCCACAGAAAGAAAAGCAAGACTTCTCCATCCACACATATTTGCAAAACCTCTTCTTCCTTGCCTAGGGAGCTTGCTGTTAAGGCAGCTATATTTGAGTGCATTCCTCTGTTTATCCTTTTGTTGTCACTTACTATAGACAAAATTGACAAGCCTGACTGACATCTGTATGGATTTCATATACACAGCAACAACGTGAATGAGAAAATGGGCTCCTGGGAGACTGCTAGGAGTCTTGTTCGTTACCACTATCATGATTCATGCAGATGATGAGACTCCCAGGCATATCCTCCTCCTTGTGCTCTAGGCTGCACTTTGCAGCACCTTGTCACCAAACGGTTGTACAAGCAGTTTTCCTGTCACCCCCGGAGTTTCTGCGGTATCGTTTTCCCTGCTTCCACACAGGACACCTGAGCACAAGGCAGATGATGTGCTCCAGACATCAGCACAAATCCAAGCCAAGACACAATTCAGCCCCGCTAACCCAGGCTGCCAGTGGCTGGGGAGAATTCAGCCAATCTCACAGCTGCTGTTGAGCTGTTGGTCTTGCAACACCTACCCAAAATGGCACTTTGGTGAAGCAGGAAGAGAAACTCTCGTACCAGACCAGTAAGTGCCAAACCTGCTCTGTCTCACCAATAAAAGGTCTCTGCTTTTTTTTTTTTTTTCACACCACAGCAAGCTGTATCAGCATGCAGACCAACTGAAATTCAAGTAGAGAAGTGGGAGAGAGACCTGTGAAAATCTCATTTCTCTTCCAGACTGTTTTTCCTGGACATCTACTGGGTTATGTTACACTGTTATCGCTGCAACTGTATTCATGAAAGGGGAAATAGTAATTTCATTGTTAACCTCAAAATTATTTCATGAGGGTTCAGTGAAATAGGTATGTTAGTGGCAATTAAATAAACTGTAATGAAAAATGAAGCACTGTTTTCATTACTTATGCCTTTACCAGAATTTGGATAACGATTGCAAAAGGTTAATACGCTTTATATGAATCTGCAGGTATCTGTCAAACACCAAAAGCAGTCTGGGGAAGCAACACTGCATGGCAGAGACATCTGCTGGAAACTTCTCACACTTGTCTCACGCCTCGTGGTTCAGCTCTCTGGGGCTACAAATCCTCGGAGCAGCCCCATGCTGCCCCTGCTGCCTCAGACTGGGGAGCGGGTTTCTGGCTAATGAAGAATTCAGCTCACACCTGCCTGGCGATGGCCAGTCAGCCACTCAACAGGAGCCAGAAATCTTTAAGCTATACGCTGGAATTTAAATGGAAACTTTTGCATCTAAATTGAAGGTTATACCTCTCTTCCAGCTGCCTGACATTGAACTGTCTGTCAGAGGAAGACCAGGCATTGGTGAAATCCTTCCCTTTCCCAACCGTATACTGCAGGAGAAGATCAATGTTTTAATTAGGGAAAGGAACTTTCAGTGAAGTTCTCTGTGATTTTGACGATGTGATTACACTAATGCTAAGAACCTACTTTTACCCAAGTTAAAAACTGAAAATGAGGTGTCAGATTTTAGCATGTAAATAAATTGCCTCCCTTCTCACAGAGACATTGACTACACTTTCCACCTAAGAAGTGGATCCAAATCCCTCTCCCTTTTCCTCCTTCACAGTGGGAAAACACAGTTTGATTATAGCGTGTTGCTGGGATCATACCGTGTTTTGACTATACCCTGGCACCCTGCGTTTCAGTTTTGGACACCGGCTTGAAAATGATTGAGAGGGTACAGAAAGCACTCATTGAGTCCACCCTAGAAAGAGGAAGCCCCGTTTTGTACAACAGCAGAAAAGAGGATGCTTTGCAAATTCAATTCCCTTTTCTCCACGTGCGAGGATGCAGCTGATGCAAAGCATCCTACAAATGAAAATGAGCTGTATTTGATTCCACGCACACTGAATACTTGAACTGTGTTTAGCACATCACAGTCTACAGTTTGAGCAATACTCCCCAGTGTAGCAGCTTTTTTCCTGCAGACACCAGTTTGCATCTGATGGGAGACCGTTTTAAAAACCAGCCTCTGCTCTTACATTGTAAGAACAGCTCTCTCCCTCAAGCTACTTGCAGACAAAAACATGTTTACCTCCACCTATCAAAGCACCGAGGGAAAACAACAGCCCCTTGAAGGAAATTAATCCCAAAACCCTTTTGAAATGTTATAAACAGCTTACTACCAGAGTGAATAGATGCACTAATAAGGATAAACAAGCACTTGGCCTAGACCCTCGGAGGCAGTTAGCTGCACGCCCATCTTCCACTCAAGTCAGCAGGAAGGTGAGTATTGAGGGCCCGGTGGGTGGTCGCCAAGGGCTGGTCAACACTGCACTGCCAGCACAGCCCAGGTATCCAAACCAGCAAAGATACCAGAAGCTGTTCAGCCCTAGTAGCCCATGTCACCCCAGCACCTCACCTACCCTCATTCAGCTACAACCAGTGAAGCTTTATCACAGTGGGGAGCGTTTTAAAAGCAGTTCTATGGGTCTGAACTTGCAATGCCCACCCACAGGTAAGGATGTTCAACACAGCAGTACGTGTCTTGCCTGCCATTACAGGGAAGTGTCTAAAGTATGTCGTTTCAGGAAAACGCAACCTGCCTTCCAGTGTCTGCCCCTAACCATGTCTACATATTCCCCATGAGGTGGTCCATAGGGCAGGGGCTACCCATGGCTTTCCCCTCCCAGCCAGACAAGCCTCTCCCTCTATTGACCAATGAATATTTAATTATCCCATGCAAAATCAAGCAATTTTTTCCAGAAACACTGAATCTTCCCTTCTGCTCCTGAACAACCTGCTCCTGGGTGTAGCACCCCCTCAGATAAAAGAAAAAAAATGAAAACGGGTCCCACGCCCCTGGACAAGAGCTCTGCAATTAGGTAGAAGACGCTGATCCAGAAGATGCTCTGGTAATGCCCAAAAAGCCAAGGGCAAGCTCACTAGCATTAGTTCTGCCAATTTTGCAGATGCAAGAGAAGTTGGGCATCTCTGTGCAGAGTCCAGGAGTACCCATAAGCGGGTCCTGATAGTTCATGAAGAAGGTGTGGGGGAAAAAATTAGGCACTTCTGGACTTCATCCAAGCATGGGTGCTGATTGCCTTCAAGGGACTACAGAGTACGTAGCACAGATCCAGCCTTCAAACCACACAAAAGCCAAAAACAGCTACAGGGAAGAAGGTGGCTTCTGGCAGATTTTCTGGCATGATACACCTTTGCTGCAGGGCAGAAAGCCTGCTGAGATGCTTTCCTTGACTTGACTCCCAAGGCAGGTGGCCTGTGCTGTGCAATTCTGCAGGGAACAGCCAGGCCTCTGGGGAGTCAAGAGTCAGGTGGGGAGGCCTTGACTGATACACTGAATTCATTAGGCAGCTTTGTTTTGAAGAAATAGAATGGAAGCTCTATAGGAAAGGGCATTTGAATTCTGTCCTTCAGCTGGTACATTATCAAGTGATCCCAATGTCTGTTTCAGAGTTTTAACCTCCAGGATGAAAAGCAGAGCCTGGCCTATGCTTTAAGAAAGGATAAAACCTCTGAAATGAGGCTTTGTATCAGTATTTTAAAAAAACATCCCTACGTATCTGCATTCCATAGTGTGACATTTCAGATGCTGCCTATGTATTAAGGCATCTGGTTGCTATCAAACATGAAAATTATGAGCAAACCCCAGTTTAATCATATGTCCTGTTTTCATCTTTTTATTCTGCTCACCATCCACTGACAGTTGCATAAAATGCAAAGTGCCTGCGCTTGAGTTACACAAGTGAATACTGTAAACAATTACTACAAGTTCCCCGGCCCTGCCCTTAACTTAAGAATGACCACAATTACAATGGTGCCACTTCAAGAAACATGACTAAGTATTGAACTCTGATGTATGGAAAAGAAATTAGATATGTAGTTTGAAAACAGTCAGATCATGAGTCATTAAGAAGGCTGAATGGCTTAACCTCTTCTTCTTCCCTTACCAAAGAGTTTCCACCTTCTCACACAGAGAATGACCCACATTCCTACGTTAACAATAAATGGAGAATGCATCCACTTTTGGCTATTAAGTGGTGCTGCTTTTTGCATAAAGCAGCAGCTTAGAAGCAGCAAGAACTCCTGGGAATTACTTTTGGGTTATGTGTCTTCCCATCACTTAGAAGAAAGAGAGGTGCTAGAGATGGTAACTGCAGTAGAACTTAGCCTAACTTTTCTTCCACTATGCTATCTGCTACTAGCTATTCATTTATGAGTATTGTCTATTAAAAAACATCTAACTTAAACTGCATTAAGGAAACCCCAGGTTCTCACATTCGATTACTGCCTGAAACTGAAACCTGATCAGCAGGAACCTGAAAATCCGTTACTCCTTACGAGAGCAGAGCTTAGCAGAGGGACAGCTGACAAGAAGCAAACCCACACCGTACTTCACGTTGCACTTTTTGGATTAATTACTACTTCCGCTCCTCCAGGATGCATTTGAGGGGCCGGTTTCATCTGCATTCTCCTTACTTGGCTAAATGTCACATGGGCAAGAAGGAAGCCTGCCCTCACTATTGACAGGAAGAGGTCAAAGCTGCCATGGCTATCTCACTGTTGAACCACGGCATCCCACGAACGCTGTTGTGTTGCAAAAACGGACCAGAGGACCGCGGGGAGAGGTGACATGTTTTTAAAAGGGAAAGCGCAGCCTCAGCGCAGGAGGCCCTGGTGCTCTCTGCGGGGGTGGCATGACAGGGCAGACGAAAACGCCGGTACTCCGCCTCAGCCGAACGCCTCGGCTCAGAGCCCCGACGGCCTCGGTCTGCCGCCAGGACGGGCACCGGGAGGACGGATCAGGCCCCTGGGCCGGGAGTTTCCTCGGCCCCGCTCAAGCCCGCCTCACCGCGGCGCCCGGCGCTTTCCCACGAAGCCGCGGCCGCAGCAGCACCCCCGCTCCGCGGCAGCCGGACCCATCGCCCTGCCGCCCGCCTCCACCCCGGGGCCGACAGGGCAGCCACCCGCCTCCCCGGGCGAACGGCTCCGAAGCACGAACGCCAGTGACCACAACAGGCGGAGGAGTCACGGTGGCCGCTCTTTTTAAAGGCCCGACAGTTTTAACGGCTGCTGAGCTGGCGGCGCCACAGCCGCGGTCTCTGACGCCTCACGCCGGCAGCAGGCCGCCCGGCGGACGGCGCACGCCGCGCCGCGCCGCGCCGCCTGCCCGCCCCCCGGGGGAGAGGTGCGCCAGGAGCGGGGCGTCAGTACCGTCCCAAGCGCCGAGCCGCAGCCGCGGCGTCCGGCGCACCCCGCACGGCGAGGGCGGCCGCGGCCGGCGTCTGTCCCGCCGCCGCCGCCACCCGCCGAACTACAGCTCCCAGCAGGCGCCGCGGCCCGGCCCCGGCCCGGCTTGCGCACGCGGCGGGCAGGGACGAGGCGCGTCCCTCCCCGCCCCTGCTGTGCGGCCGAACAGCTCCACTCTCGGCCCAGTGGCTGGCGCCCGCCGGAAATAGCCGCGCCCCCGCGCCCCCTGGGAGTTGTAGTTTCCTGCCCCCCCCCGCGCCCCCTGGGAGTTGTAGTTTCCTGCCCCCCCCCCCCCCGCAGCGGAGCAGCCCGACCAGGGCGGGCGGGACTCCCGTACCACCGGTCCCGGCGGGCCGCGCGGCGCGCGCCGGAAGGGGCCGCGGGCCGGAAGGGGCCGCCGGCCGGAAGGGGCCGCCGGCGGATGCTGACGCCGGCGTCAGCATCCGTCGGCGGGCGGTGGTGGCGGGCGGCGCTGGAGTCAGCGGGCGGCGATGGCCGGGCAGATGGCGGTGCTGGGTGAGCGCGGGCGGGGGCGCAGGGGCCCGCTCCGCCCCTCGGGCTGCCGAGGGGACGACGCCCGGCGGGGCGGGCGGTGGCGGGGCCGGCGGAGCGCTGGGGAGCCCCCGCCCCGCCCGTGGCGGCCTGCGCCGGGCAGGGCCCGGGCGCGCCCCGTCACCCCGCCTCGGGCGGCGGGCACTGCTGGGGCTGCGGCAGCCTTTCCGCCAGCGTCACCGCCCTGGAGTGGCCGCTCAGGGCGGCGCGGCTTCCTGCGGGCGGCCGGCGTGTTCCTCCGTTCGGAAAGCCGAAGTGCTCGGTGGTGTATTGCGAAGAAGCGCCTGGGGAGGTTCGCGGCAAAAAGGAAACCTGTTCTTTCTCGGTAGTCTGTTTGCAGCGCAGCTATGACCTCCCGTCGCTCCCGGGTGAAGGAGCTTAGCCGCTCGTGGAAATTTAAGCTATTTAGATTTCTTCTTGAGTTTTTATTTGTTTGCGGTGTTTTTTTTTTGTTTTTTCCTTTTCAGGCATTGCTCTATGTTAGCTTTTGGGGTTTCTTGGTTTTTTTCTGTTGGTTATACGTAGAACTTTAAAAGAACCCAGCCACCTGCTCTGCACTTGAACTAGGCTATCCCTTGATTTCAAGGCATAGAAAGGATTCAGAGGTGTGGGAAGATGCTCTTTGGGAGCTATGACTGAAATAAGAGAAGTTAGCATGGTTTTGCATCTCCTTATTTTTAGGCTTCCGATGAAGTTGGAGGAGATGGTTGAATCGGGATTTTGTCGCTTCAGTGTGATTTTGTGCGGCCTTATTAACTAGATGACCCTTAGGGGTCATTTGCAGGCAGTTCCTCCCAAAATACTAATTAGCCTATATTTTTGAAGTACCTCGTAGACAGAAAAAGAACTATTAGAGGGGTGGTGATATTTGCAGCTTTGCTGTACCTCTTGGGCTTTTTTTTTAACCTGTGTAGTATTTAACGCCTAATATGTTTTACTTTTCTACCCACTTTTTTTTGTTGAATTAAGAGACCTGAAATTGCTGGTGACCTTTGAAGAAATTGAAAACTAATTAGGTAGCTGAACAGACTTCAGAGCGTACAATAAAACTGCACAAGGTGTAATTTGCACTGACTTCTAAGTTTGCAGCAGTAGATACTCTGACCCTATTTTTTTAAAATATGTGTTTCAGGTTCAGCTATTCTGGCTCTCTTGTTAGCTGGCTATCTAGCACAGCAATATTTACCGATGCCTACACCAAAAGTAATTGGGATTGACCTTGGCACAACTTACTGCTCTGTTGGTGTCTTTCTTCCTGGAACAGGGAAGGTGAAAGTTATTGCAGATGAAAATGGGCACAACAGCATACCAAGTATAGTCTCTTTCACAGACAGAGAGGTGTATGTAGGATATGATGGCCTAGAACTGGCTGATTCAAATCCTCAGAACACCATATATGATGCAAAAAGATTCATTGGGAAAATCTTCACTTCAGAAGAACTGAAAAATGAAAGTAGCAGGTATCCCTTTAAGGTAAGTAGCCATTTTCTTCAGTTCTCTCCAAGCAGTAAGCTATAGGACATTTGAAACATGTAGTAGGTGACCAGCTTAGCTGACCATTAGCCATTTGGCTAAATCTGATACACCTGGAAACCGTAAGAGCTATCCAGAGAGGGGAGGAGGAAATGGTTGTGGAAGTCGCGTACCTCTGTGTGAGAGCTGATAGTGATTTTCCAGAGGACCCTGTCCTCTACTGTGAAATGTGTTTCTGGGTAACCTTCCAGCCCCTTAAAATATAAATTTCAGCTAGAAGTTCTAACTGTGCTTTGCTGAAACTTCACTTCTCCCCTGATATTCTTAAAAAAAAAAAAAAAAAAAAGTGTAAAAGTAAGTCACATCACTTCTGTCCCAGTGCATTTTTTTCCCCTAGCACTTTTCTAGCACTTACTTGACCAGCAGCAGATCTTGAAAGCTGCTTTTTTTAAGAAAATGTTGCATTAATTTAGCATGGTGCAGTATTTGCTGAAAAGAGACAAATTTCGAGGTACTGGAAACAGTCTTTGAATCCTTTACTTGTTAAGACAAGCTCTTCCAGTACCAACCTGTTTGCTTCCTTTCAGAAAGAAGAACCTATGGGAAGCTTTATCAGTAGGGTAAACCTAATGATTAAAAGCAATACTTTTATCTTTGAATGTGGTGTTGAAGTTGATTACATAGTTGCTAGGTCTTAATTTTTTTTTTAATGTTCTTACCTGGGCACAGTGGATGTTACCACTTGGGATATACTTGGACACCTTAAGTGGCATGTTTTGCATAATAGTCATAGTCAAGGAATAAAAGTGATTTGGGAAGTGGCAAAAGCACGTTTGTATTTTTCCAGAATAAATAGACTATATGCAAATAAAACATTTGGCTGGAGCAGGGTAGGAGAGCATAAGAAGAAGACTTCACACCTGTTGTGTTGCTTTTTCCTCCTAGATTTTCAACAACAATGGATCAGCTGAATTTTCTGTGACAACTAATGAAACCTTTCGCATCACTCCAGAGCATGTTGGCTCTCAGCTGCTACTGAAATTGAAGAGAATGGCAGAAGGCTATCTTGGCATGCCCGTTTCGAAGGCAGTCATCTCTGTGCCAGCAGAGTTTGATGAAAGGCAACGGAATTCTACCATTAAGGCAGCTAACCTTGCAGGTGATGTTTCTCTATTCCAGTGTTTTTCTAGGAAACCTTCAGGTCTGTTTCACTAACAGTAAAGTCTTTGGGGAGGATATGGAAACAGTGAATCAGTGATAGAGAACCTTAGAATGGATTTTTTTGGTTTTTTACAGTCCATTAACAATTGTGAGGAACAGCAGAGAACTCTTGGGTACCGACAGGTGCAGCTAATGCAAACATAGCTAGCTAGAAGAATTAAGTTTTACATGAGGGAAAATAGTCTTTTTTGGTAATCTCCAAACAGAGAGACCATGCAGAGCATCCTTGGACAATAATTTAAATGGAAATAGAACATGTGAAATAAGTCTCCTTAGCAAGGTTTCTCTGGAAGAAACGTGTTTGGCCAAATCATGGTTCTTGACTTCACCCTGACACTGAAGTAGTACACTTTAGGCTTAAATAAAGAAAAATGTTCATTGAGTATTACTGCTTAGGAAACAATTTCCTTTAGATCTGACATTTTACTTAAGGTAAGTTTGGTTCAAAACAAAACAAAAAAAACCCAACAACTGATGGTAAATGTCATTATGATGGGAGAAGTGCAGTTTTCTGGAGTGTACCTGACTGTTGGTTGGTATCTTTGCTCTTTGTAGGGCTAAATGTTTTGAGAGTAATCAATGAACCCACAGCTGCAGCTATGGCTTATGGACTCCACAAAGCTGACGTGTTTAATGTTCTGGTGGTGGATTTGGGTGGAGGAACTTTGGATGTGTCTCTGTTGAACAAGCAGGGAGGGATGTTCCTCACACGAGCCATGGCAGGTGAGAAAAATTCTTTACTTTCTCGAGGAGTGGGGGTAAAGGAAAAGTGCACCTAACATTACTATTAGAGGAGCTTTTGAAAATGTACCAGCCTTGTCACAAAGTGTTCTCCAAATGTGTTCTCAGCTGTCTTTCATGCAAAGTTAAGCTTGTGACTTGTTTCAACAATTAAGATAAATTCACAGGTTTTGGCTGACTCAAAGGAATAAGTTGTGGTTTCATTTTCTCCATGGCTGTTAAATTTTGTGCCCATGAGTAAAGTGCTGATGCATATTACAGTTACTTTGGCTGGACTTTTGGGGGCTGGTGGTGTTGCAAATTTTTCTGTTACCTTTGTCCAAAGTGGAAGTACTTGCCAAATCATTGACCAGTGATTTTGGAACATCCTTGCCTTGTGTTTGACTCCACCTCAGTTGGGCAGGGTTTGGGAATGCACACGCTGTTAACCCAGAAGTAAGTTTTGTGATATATATGTGCTGGAGTGTTTCATCACGTGGCAAAGAGTTGTGGCAGCAACGTTTAGTAAAAATGTAGTGAATACGCAACTGCTTTTCAGATGACCTGGATTCAGACAGGTCTTGAGATGCAGTGCTAACTGTCTGCGTTGCCTTCAATGAACAAGTTTTGGTATGAGCTGCTGTCCAGTAAGACTGGAACAGCAAGAAATATTTAGCAGCTTCATTCTGATTTATTTAGATGGAGGTCCACTAGGTGAATTCCCATTTTCAGTCAAAACAAAACAGTGGAAACTTTGAGAGTATTGTTCAACATGGATGAAAATCTGCAGGCTGTTTTTTTAACTCTGGATGGAAAGCGTGAACAATTGTTTGAAAGGTTCTGAAAACATGGTGCAAAAATAATCTTTCAGTAGAAATTGGTTAATATATTATACTTTTTTCTCTCTTTCTCTCTGAAGGCTAATATAACATATATCTGTTAACAGAGCTTGAAGTTCACTGCTTGCATTTTATCACTTCCACTTTTGGCACAGTATCTACATACACTTCAGTAGCATGTAGTTTTCATGTGGGTGCATGAAGACACTGAATACCTTGAAACTGTTAAAACAGAAATCCCAATAAAGCTGTACTGTGGAAGTGTTAAGAGAAAAATCCATTCTGGGCAGAGAGAGAAATCTGAAACTGAGAATTTTAGCTGGAAAAGCAATTTGCTGTGAGAGATTGCATTTCAGTTACAGGCTTCCAGCTAGAAATTTATCGTTATGTGTTTTCTTCTATAGAGAATACCTCTGAATTAACAACCACTGCTTTTTTCTGCTGTAGTGTTGCAGAGCAGTTCCAAGGGAAAAACATTGAGGGGGAGTAGATTCTAAAATAGTTGCTAAATAAAAATCTGGAAGTTACTATCCATCATGTGTTCTTCAGTGGACAACAATTATGTCTATTTTTGCAGCTCTGTGAGCTCTTGAGCTATGCCTGTGGTTCCCTAGTATCATTGTTCTGGTACCTGAGCACCATCTCCTAGTAACAGAGAAGATGTGTGGTGTGTTCTGAAGCTTTGAAGGTGACGTGTCTGACGCCTTCTATTCTGATGTTTCAGGTAACAACAAACTTGGAGGACAGGATTTTAATCAGAGGTTGATGCTGTATTTATATGATCAGCTCCATCAAATGTATGGTTCTCTGCCAACAAGAAAAGAAGAAACACATCGTCTCAGACAGGCTGTGGAAGCAGTTAAATTAAATCTGACTGTTCACGAGGCAGCTACACTAAGGGTGTTGTTGACTATGCCAGAAAGGAAGCTTATAAAAGAACTTCCAGAAAGTGAGGTAAAAACAAACACTGTGCTAAAAGGCAAGCCTTCACAAAGAACAAAAGAGCTGAAAAATCTTGGAGACACTTCAAAAGTAGAGAACAACTTTGTCAAAGTTGTGTTTGAAACAGAAATCTCTAGGAAACTATTTGAGATGTTAAATGAGGACCTTTTTGAGAAGATTCTTGTGCCAATTGAACAAGTGTTGAAGGAAGGCCACCTACACAAAGCAGAAGTAGATGAAATTGTGTTAGTTGGAGGCTCCACCCGGATTCCTCAAATACGCAAAGTTATTCGGGATTTCTTTGGAAAGGAACCTAACACCTCGGTAGATCCTGATCTAGCAGTTGTAATGGGCGTAGCTATCCAAGCAGGAATTGTTGGTGGGTCCTGGCCTCTTCAAGTCAGCGCTATAGAAATTCCTAATAAGCATTTACAGAAGACTAATTTTAACTGAAAAGAAACTCTTCCCCATTGCATTCCATCTCTTCGAAAGTGTACTCAGATGGTGCATACTTATCTGACTGGCAGTGGACCCTAATCTTAGCTGTATTATATTAATTTTTTATCCCAGTTAGTGTTACTGGACACCCAACTGTGTTAAAGCTAGATGTTATTTTAAAGGTACGAGTGATTTTTGAAGTTCTGAAATGTCCTGTATTGCTTGTAGATTGAATATTGGATGAAAATGCTAGTGATGACACACCCACATATTCTTGCTAAATTTTATTAGCAAACCCTGAAGAGGTGTATGTTGAAAATTCAAAGGGAGTGTGACTAAAGGTTAGTGATAATATGGTATGGTACTGTAGGTATTCCCAGGTCCAGTATATTTACTTTGAAAGAATGTGAAGCAGCGTTAATGCACGTAGCACTAGCAGTGTTGAGCTTAAATTTATTTATTAAATTGAGTCATTTGAGCATTTAAGCACCTTTCTAAAAGACATGTTGCAGCTTAAATGAGACTTATGCATTCACTTGATTCTTCGCTGTTCATAACAGCATAATGGTATTACTGAGGCAATATGGCAAACTGTCTCACGTTTCAGCTGAACCATATTAAGAAACTTGGCTCTTGCTAATGTAGAGTTACTTAGTGGGTCTCCAAGGGCTTTACTTCCTGATCTGGTTTTGATGGTTAATGTACAGGTGCTGCTGTCATACCACTGATGTTCTCCACAGAGAACAAGGGCATATTGCCAACTATACCTCCCTCCGCCTTATTTGAAAACTTCAGTAGTTTTATGTATCTTAAAGCTACACCTGGATATCTTCCCTTGAATTTGACCAACACCAATTTCATTGTTGTGCATCTACAAGTGTGTGATGTCTGTCCCCTGGAGTACCACAAGCCGTACTGTTCTCGGGGAGAACGTGTGGGACAGAAGGGTCTGCCCGGATGAAGTTGAGTTACTGTTGTCCTAGTAAATGAAAATTCACCCAACTATTTTGTACTTTTTAGCTCACATCTCTGGTTTAAGTTTTATCATATCCCAACTCTAAACTGAACATAGATCAGAGATTGTAGCTGTTCTTTTGGGAAGAAAGCAGTGTGTGTAACTCGGGATTTGAGGTAGCACTTCTTGGGACTTTATTTTAGGCAAATAGTTTGCTATCCAGCTATCTAGCAAATGCATGAGAAGGAAAAAATTAATGATCTGAAAAAAAAAATTGGTGTCAGTTCTGCTCTCTTTGGAGAGTTAAATCAATGCTTAAAGGCCAGTTGAGTTATATTGTCTGTGCAGGACTTTCTACAGTGAAAACACTTCATTCAGCTAAGACTGGCTTCAACATCCATCAACCCAGTCTTAATCAGGTAAGCTCTAGTAACAGGTGGTTCTAAGCATTTTCTTGTATTCTCCAGAATAATTTTGATTGTATTAGGCTTGCCAAGGTAAAGTGTGGGGCTTAGATTTATTGTTTAACCTATGACTATATTAAAATAGACCTATTATTCTCCTGGCAGTAGGCCTGATTTATGGCACTGCCATAAATCGATTGTGCTGATTCAGCTGTTTGCATAGCTATTGTCTAAACATATCTTTGAAGTAATCCAATTAAAAACCTCTTAAATTGAATCATAGTTGCACACAACCATTCCATCAGCATTGCTTAACTTCACAGAGGATTCAAAAAATACTGCTAACACCTGTTTCATTTCACTGAATTGAAAACCAAAGTGATTTTTTTATTTGAGGATTTTTTTCCTTTGTACCTCTTTGGAAGTGACCCTGTCTAAGTCTGTATGGAACTTCCAGTAACTAAAACTCCTGCATGAAAGAAGTGCCTCTTCAGTGAAATCATGGATGAATGCCAATATACAGTACAGTTCTCATACACGGTTGCTATTTGGGGCCTTTGCTTTGCAGATATAAATATATATATATTTAATTTAACATATATTCCAATGTCTTTGGAGTCATTGTGGCCTTTCCTTCTGCCCTGCTGTAAATTCATCTCAAAGTCTACTGGAGTTACAATAGGTCTTTAGTCTTCATTTTTTTAATGCACTCTGTAAAATGAGCAGACCTGTGTAAAAACAGAACCACATGACAGTGAAGTTAAACTGTTAAAAGCTTTTTGCAATTTTGGGACAAGTTAGGTAGGAGTAACTTTAAACTGTTAAACTCTCAATGCAAATAAATGAAGTACTACTTTTCTTTTGTATACTCCTTCACTCTGGAGGAGTTAAATCTCCTTCAGTATTAATCTGGGAATAGTAAGGGAGGGGTGAGTTGTTTACTTGTAAAAAAAAAATACACAAAAGGGTATTTATTCAGATTTCTATACAGATTTTTTTTGAGTAAATTTAGTGTACATTGGATATCTCACAATGCATCCTTATTTATTAAGTAACTTTTCTGAATTCTGTAATCAAGTTATTTATTTTGTATCTTTTGATTTTAATACTGTATTTTGGCACGGACCATTGAATTTTAGAGATGAGTCCACTGTACTAAGTAGGTATTTCCAGGTATGCATGTGTACTGCTTACCGAAAGTCTCTCTTTAAACAAACTGGTATTTGAGGACTGAAATCTTTCTAAAAACAAGCCTTGAAATGTGAGTATGGTTTCCTGTGGTGTTTGGTGTGTAACAAATTTATATAGCTAAAGTTTGTTTTGTGAGTTGAAATTCTGAAGTATTAAGATGCCTCACCAATTGTATCTTCCTGAATTGTTTCCAAGTGCAGATGATTAAATGCATTTTATAAATAACCTTTTAGAATGTTTTTAATAAAAGCAATTTCTGTCCCTTGGACATGTCTTATTTCAGTTTCTCAGGGAAATACTGTAACAACACTATTTGCCTCTCTTCCTTGGATTCCTTTGGAGTTTAGAGGATGAGGTTGTAATCCCTCAACTTGTCAAGGGGTTGCTATACCCCGAAGTGACATATCTTTGGGAAGTGGCACAGAGGAGTGTTAGGAACTGGGGTGGGAGGGGGGAAAAACCCTTTGTCCTCAAGCTGCAGTTTGGGATGGAAGAATGGAACTGAGAAGAAAAGTGCAGGTTGGTACAAGGAAAAGCAAGGAATGACTGGGAGGAAGGAGGAAGCACCAACAGGGAGGGAAACCCTGGTCAAAGGGAGTGATAGTGAACTTGCTCCTGTTGGGAGTGGGAGCAGTTCCCACCTCTCCTATGCTCTTTGTGCCCTGCCTGCAGGATCACAGGATGTGGGGCAGGAACAGACTCTTCCTTGTGTTGTTCAACAGCTGCAGGGTGGATGTGGGGAATGGCTCCCAGCATATGCAGAGTGAAGGCTGGGGGCAGGTTCATGCAGAATATGAGCAAATGTGATGATGTTTGAAAAGTTGCAGGGAGGGAAGCTTGCCCCAGTAGGTTCCAAATTGTCCTTCAGTACTTCTAGCTGTGAGAGGATTTCTACATGTATGTCATCTTGGGATTCAGGCTGGGAAATGTAAGGTCTAGAGAGCCTGAGAATCTTAGCCTGCAGTTTAAACCCAATTCAGAATTTTCATGGACTGCTATACCCAGAAACAGCCAGAGAAAATGCTACAGTGCATTGGCAAGCCTCTTGCTTCCTGGTGCAAAAGCTGTGCTGATAACCCTTAAGCCGAGTCCAACATTTCCCCCCAACAGACAGCCATCAACTATGGCTGGCAAAAGGCAGAAATGTGTATGTTCCTGTTGGGGAAAGGAGGGTTTCTGCTCAACTTCTTTGCAGTTTCTCCTGTGATGCTGCCAGGAAAGTGTAGAGCAAGGACTGGAAGCAGGCCTGAGGGAAGTGGCACCTGAGAAGGTGCTGCCTCTGGGATTTTTGAATGCTGTGGGGAAGAAAGTTGAAGCAGACCATGAGCAGGTTCTGCTCCATGCTTCTTCCTGTGAAAAGGAAAAACAGAGCCATGGGTGCCCCTCTGAGCCGCATCCTCACTTTAGACTCTGCCCTGATACCCTGGCTGTCCCACCTTTCCTTTCCCTAACCCAAGCAACCTAGCTGAAAAAAGAGCCATACAGGAGCTCCTCAAAGGGATGAACTGTTGGGTCTCTCATACTGTCTCCAGCCAAGCGACAGTAACCTGTGCTGTCAGAAGGCCCTTTGAGAACAGCCCCAAGCTGGGTTTTTCCACACTTGCCTTTCCTCAGCCTGGCACCTTCTCAGGAGTCTCAGCAGTTAGTGGCCCATATGGGGCAGAGCCTTTTACAGGTGGGGGCTGCCTATGAGTAGCCCCATGGGATGAGGCTGGGACCTGATCCCCAAATGCCCTGGAGGCATGGGAGAATTGCTGTTTGGAGGAGAAAGCGCAGGAGAGGCGAAGTATATGCTGAGCTGGCCTGCAGGGCTATGACACAGCTTTGCACTGTCAACGGTGTTAGCTGGTGACATTGCGTCTGGCAGGTTGTGCTGGGTACTGCAAAGTCTGAATTAGTATTGAACTTGAGGCAGGCAAGTGGTCCCTCTTTGTTACTTAGAGTGAGCCTCTTTGACATCAGGCATGTGGGGAGAGGAGATGTTGCAGACCCTGGGTGATGTTCTTACTGCAAAATTGCCTTTTCCTACTTACCCTAAGCCTGTTAGATGATTTGGTAAGTGATTGCTACATGGAAACATAGCAGGAGCATATCATGCTGCTTCTGCCTTTGCTACACCTCCTTTTTTCAAAGTATAGCTGTATGTGAGGACTACAGCTTGCTGAAAGAGAAGGAATGGCTATTTGGCTTTTGCTGACACTAGTCCACCGTTTTCTTTTCTCTCAGACTTTGCAGTTACTCAGCCTGCAGCTTTTCCCAGCTGTGGTCTGAAGGTAGTCTGAAGCTGTAAGGCTATGTCAGTCCACCAGTAAGCATAGAAAATCCTCCTTGACACAAACAAAAATAATGATTAAAAAAAAAAAAAAAGGTAAAAATTACCATGCACTGCTGTCAGTCCTCAGATTATTTTCTCTGGACCTTGCAAAAGGGGTTGGTCTCTGAGGTACTGACATCTACCTCCCCTAGCCTTACGCCTAAAACTTATTAATCAGTTTAGGAATAGCACTCATTCACTTCAGACCTTTCCAGTTCCTCCTGCGATACTTGCAGGTAAGGGTGGGGTTGGAGAGGAGCATGAAGGTGGGTAAGGGATGGGGACAAGGTTGAGGGAAGCAGAGCCTCAGCAGAGTCTGGCTGTGGCACTTTTTGAATGTTTTGGGGAAGTTAAATGTTGGTATGAGAAGGTTCTGCTCTGTTGGCAAGGTACTGTTGGCCTCACTTGGGGGAAAGAAGAGGAAATGGAGATGAAAAGCAGGAAGCTGTTCTCCCTCCTGAGAAAATTTGTCACACCAATCTTTCCAAGACTTTCAGAAGATAACAGTTACTTGGGCAGGGTTGTTGCTAGTCTAAAATCATTACATACTCCTAATAGTTTTGTGCGAGTGATGATAGTATATTTAATTGTGTTTTGTAGCCAATTAAACTAGGTAGTACTGTGTCTTTAATGTAGGAAGAAGAGACTTTCTTTTTTACCTTCAGGAAAGGATAGAGAAATCATTCACCTTTGCTGTGGTAGAATCACATCTTTGAGGAACTCCCATCAGAGCCTCCATCACTTCCCACCACCTTTCTAAAACAGCAAATACAGTTTGCTTGCTATCAGGCAAGAAATTAAGATCCTACTTGATATTAATCAGGTGTCAATATTAAAGTAATACAACAGGGCTGTAGCCTGAAACTTTATTCATGTACTTTGGGGGTTTTTTGTTGTTATAGTTTGCGGTTTTGATTTTTTTAAAGCAGTTGACAGGGATCTTCTCTTAGTTTTGAAGATAAGATTGTATTGATTGAGTTGTTACTGAATTTGAAGAGTTTCAGGAACTGTAATAAAAATGGAAATGAATATTTATGTGGCCTACAGAAGCGTAGGCATGTTTAACTGACACTTTCAGTAAATGTACGTAACCTGTCCTGCTGCTGTAATTAGTACTGAGGTTTCCATTAAAATCTACTAGCAAAGTGATAGCTGCACCTGACTCCCTTTTTTCAGGGATTCTTTCACAATGTGATAGTGTAGTCCTCAATTAGATACATAAGAAGTGGTTTTTGGTTATTTGAAATAATTTTTCAGTTACTCAGAAATCGCAAGGTCAATACCTAAGTATACATGTAAATATGTCCTAAAAATCAGCACCAAGTGACATCTGCCTGTATGCCCACACAATAAGCAGTTTTCAGTTTTGATGAATTTGCAATCATAAATGTATTAACTAAATGGGCATGTCAGGGCCACTTAATTAAGTACTACTTTAAAATTAAAACCAGTATGTGAACAGCAAGATTTATTTTTCAATCAGTCTTTATTAGTGCAACAGTTAAAATACGCCATGAAAATTACTGCTTCATTGTGTTGTTGCAGTGCCAATATGATCAAAATAAGTGGTTTGTATAAAATCAGGAAGTTGTTTTAAGAAGCCTGATCAATATATACAGATTGTAGTTGTAGTAAACAGCACTGTTGTGAGGAGCTTTTGAGTAAGCTAGTCATTTTATAACATCAGGAATGCCACATATCCCTCGAGTGTTTACTGGAGTAAGGAATTCTCATCTTCATTAAGAATTCATTCATCAGTTTTCTTTATCTTCTTATCCCAGCCTCTGCAACCATTTCAGAAAAGGCACCTTTTTGTTGTAACAAATTATGTGGTGTATCATATTCTAGAATCCTTCCCGCGTCCAGAACAAGCACTCTACAATGCAAAAGCAGAAAGATTACAGGAAAAGAAAGATGAGCTATTCAACCATATTTTCCAGGCCTAATACAGTTATGTCTGGATAATGGGAACTCTTACTTGGAAGAAATATTACTGAACAAGATAATTCATTGGTTTCTAAAACTAGGAACTCCTATATTTTAAAAAGCCTTTTGAAAATGGCATTTTTGCTTAATCGGTAAAAATTCTATAGTATAGTCCATTTACTCTAGAGAATTAAGTGGTCTTAATAGTAGCTTATACCTGCACCTTAGCAGGAAAAATATTAAATTAATTCTGTAATTAGAAGGGGGAAACAGAACACAGTCTATTGATATTTAAATAATATTGATGCTGAAGTCTTTTGTGATACCTTGGATTGTACAGATACAAAGATACTAAGGTAAAAAGTGTTGGAGTGTAAAATTTAGTAAGTCTGAAAACTGATCCATTTAAAGGAAGCCATTTATTTTTAAAATGGCTTACCAAAACTTACTTACCTCTCTGAATCCATTACTGTATGTAACCTGTGGGCTACAGTTAATATTGTGCAGTCGTAAAATTCTCTTTTGATGGTGGGCTGCACCAAGTTATCTGTTTCCATGTCAACAGAAGCCGTCACCTCATCTAGGACCAGGATTTTTATTTTTTGGAGCAAAACACGGGCCAGACAGACCAGCTGTCTCTGCCCAACACTGTTAAAAATACATTTGAGAAGGCCAGGTCAGGCACATTGAGAAAGGGAAGAACAATATAAAGCTGCGATTACTGTGGAGCCTATCTGTTCTACCTTTCTTAGCAACACTTTATACTTCTCAAAAGACTGAAATCTGTTCACCTTGTTTTGGAAGTTTTGATTTCTTCTTGCTCAGCATACCAATAATAGTTAGGTGTGACTCAAACAGCTGTGGCTGAACTTTGTAGTGTAAACCTAGTCTTGCCTACAATTTCTATATTTGCATTATAATGAGGACTCTGAATAAGCCAGATTGAATGCTAAACCACTTTTTAATGATGTTCAGTGTAAAGGTTTGGATACTCCTGTATGTTAGCTGTGGTGTATGCCTTCTAGAAACTTCCTCCTGAAAACGATCTGTCAAAAAAATTCAAGTTGATATTCAGTACGCTCCATTTAAGACCTGCCCCTTTGCTGACGGAAGCTTCAGTATTTGTGTCCTAGAGCTTAGAGTCGTTTTATTTCAAGTGTCACCCTCGTTACATAACTATGGGTTGATGTTTTACATGGAAAAAATTAGTTGCTTTGCAAAGCACATAAAGTAAAGGAATAAGCCCTCTGCAGTTTTGTCTTCTTTCGAAGTTTGCTGGTTTTGGTTTGGGTTTTTTTTCTTTTCTGTTTTGTTGGGGTTTTTAAAATTTAAATAAATGAGTACTTTTCTACGCAAATCTAAGTAGGCAGTGCATGAATTGCCCCTCTCCCCCCACTCCTTTACAATTACTCATATACTTCAGCTGAAAATAGTCTACTTCCTTGGCTTTCCAGCACAGGCCATAAAACTTTATCCAGTTGTGAACAGTTTGCCACCTCAAAGAAACTCGTACTACCAGAATAATTCTACTTAGAATGATGAGAGAAGTGTCATTTTTATACTGACACTTTCTGATGTAAATTCTCTGGAAGAAACATAGTTTTACAGTATCAGAAAATAACTGCAATAGCACTTTCTTGTTTATGTACCTGAGATTTTCACCACCTTCTGAAATCTCATGAAGGAGCTTCTTTGGGAGTGACTGCACAAAATCCTTTAAGTCACACAGTTCCAGTACTTCCCAACAGTTCCAGATCAGAGTGTTTTCCAAGTGGATCCAAATTTGACTGCAGTGTCCCAGAAAAAAAGACGGGGTTCTAAATAACAGCAGAACGTGAGTGCGCAATTCCAACACAAACCTAAAACAGCCTGCCACAAATCCTGACATTAACATAGGGAACTGGGACAAATTGTTTTGGAAATGAAGCTTTGCAAGGGAAATTGTAATGTTTTGAAGCTGGGGATGAAAAGACAAAAAAATCACATGGGGTCTCAGTGTGCTCAGTTCTTCTTTAAGGTGAAATGTAAAGAGCAAAATATGTCTTATGCATTCTCTGTACTACCAGTTCTATGGCTGACTAAAGACCTGCCCAGCACCTGGCAACTGCAACAACATATGAGTTATTCCTATTGTCAAGTTTGTGAAGCAGTGGATACTACATCCATGAGCACTGTTAAGAAAGATTAGAAGGCTATGATTATGATTCAAATATTCTTAATTTCCTACAGGAAAGGTGACATATTCAGAAGTAAAAACAAAAGCAATTATTGCATAAATGAGCATCACTAGCTTCTGTGCACAGAATACAGCAGGGAATGTCTGGAAAAAAGTACACATAGGCTAGTACATGCCAGGATGCATATAGGTCACATCCAGCACTTACGACTGTAGAAACAAGCATTCAGTAGTTAAGTCTATACACTTTTTTTGGATGTACACAAAAGCCTTTTTCTTAAAATGGCAAATTTAAGAAGTCAGTACTTGACAACATATGAATACCTGCACAGATTTATAAACAGAACTGATGTTTTTAGAGGCAGTGGACACCTTGTCTAAGTGCAGTCACAATGGTTGTGACCCAATAGGTAGACTGTAAAAGGCCAACAACGTTCACCAGCAAGTTACATGCAAGCAGAACAGTGATAATTTTTAGGAAGCTAGGTGACCAAAAAGGACTGTTAAAATGGTATGAGATCGTGTACATATTCTTCATTTAAACTTCATGTTACTTGCATTAGAACACCATTGAAGTAATTTTCAAATCTGTACTTGAATATGATTGTTAAAAACTTTTTCTATGAGATAGATTTGACTCATCTGAAAAAGTATCTGCACACTGAAAGCTTTGGTATCTTGTCCTTTGGAAAGTGTCAGATAAATTTATTGTAAGTGATGTTAACAAGACCCCTGCACAAAAATGCTTTTATGAATGGCATTCAGGGAACATGCAAAAAGTCTTCAGGTGACCATTAAATTTGTGTTCTAGGTTTTACTTTATATTAGAGCATTTCAACATAAGTCAGTTTACCAGTGTCGTGGTCTAAGCCCAGTCAGCAACTTGGCACCATGCAGCCAATTGCTCATTCCCCCTATTCCCAGTGGGATGGGGAGAATCGGAAGAAAAAAAGTAAAACTCATGGGTTGAGATAAGAACAATTTAATAACTAAAGTAAAATAAAATGTAATACTAACAACAACAACAATAATAATAGTAGTAGTAGTAATTAAAAGGAATATAATAAAATTAAAAATAAAAAAAAAGAAAACCCAAGAAAAGACAAGTCATGTACAATGCAATTGCTCACTACCCGCTGACTGATGCCTGAGCAGTGATCTGCCCCTCCCAGCCAACTGCCCCCAGTTTCTATGCTGAGCATGACACTCTATGGTATGGAATATCCCTTTGGGTAGTTCGGGTCAGCTGTCCTGGCCATGCTCCCTTCCAGCTTCTTGTGCACCTGCTTGCTGGCACAGCATGGGAAACTGAAAAATCCTTAACTTGGGATAAGCGCTACTTAGCAACAACTAAAATATCAGTGTGTTATCAACGTTATTCTCACACTAAATCCAAAACACACTGTACCAGCTACTAAGAAGAAAATTAACTCTATCCCAGCCAAAACCAGGACAACCAGCATGAACACAATCCTAATGATATGTGAACTAAACTTGAGTTTCCTGCCCTGTTCTGAAGTAAGCAGGGACAGCTTTATGTGACAGACCATAGCAGATTAATTTAAATACATATTACATGATTCGTGTATACATCACTTTATTCCCTACAGTTTTCAGACATAATTACAGTTATTTTAAAATATTTTTGCCTTCAGGTGGGACTTGAAAACACTCTATGTAGCTATACACATATAGATTCTGGAGAACATTGGGCTGCATCAAAAGAAATGTGAACAGCAGGCCGAGGGAGGTGATTCTCCCCCTCTACTCTGCTGTCGCGAGACCCTACCTGGAGTCCTGCGTTCAGCTCTGGGCCCCCTCAACAGAAGAAGGACATGGGCCTGTTGGACCAAGTCCAGGGGAGGGCCATGAAGATGATCAGAGGACTGGAGCCCCTCTATGAAGACAGGCTGAGAGAGTTGGGGTTGTTCACCCTGGAGAAGAGAAGGCTCCAGGGAGACCTTATAGCAGCCTTCCAGTACCTAAAGGGGGCCTACAAGAAAGCCAGAGAGGGACTCTTTACCAGGGCATGTAGTGATAGGATGAGGGGTAATGGCTTTAAACTGAAAGAGGGTGGATTTAGATTAGATATTAGGAAAAAAATATTTACTGTGAGGGTGGTGAGGCACTGCAACATGTTTCCTAAAGAAGTTGTGGATGCCCCATCCCTGGAAGTGTTCAAGGCCAGGTTGGATGGGGCTTTGAGCAGCCTGGTGTAGTGGAAGGTGTCCCTGCCCATGGCAGGGGGTTTGGAACTAGATGATCTTTAAGGTCCCTTCCAACCCAAACCATTCTATGATTCTATGAGTTATTCTAGCTAAGACTAAACCTGGCATAATAAAACCTAATGTCATACTTGTGGTCTCCCTGTTTTGAGGCTTCTTCCATGTAATTGCCAACATGCAGTTGTGACATTTTTCAGGATAGCATTATGCCAGCAGTACTGAAGATTACTGTCTAATGAAATAGCTAAGATTCTCAAAAATCCAATTCTAAAGCCTGATAGGCCATAACAGAGCCTGTTTTCAAAGATCACTGAAACTCTATTGGAGTTTTATACCTCTGTCTCTTGGCAGCCTGTGAACTTTGGGGTTATAATTTCTCAAAAAAAAACGTGTCTTGTGTTAGTCAAAAAGGAAAAAAAGTTCTCTCTAAAACACAACTCACCTGTGCAATAATGTTAAGATTTCCACCTAGGTCATGGAGTCCAATAGTTGATATATCAATTCCATCAATAATTATTTTGCCTTCAGATCTCTCTAGAACTCTGAACAAGCAATTTGTGAGTGTTGATTTACTAGCTCCTGTTCTTCCAACAATTTCAACCTGAAACAGAAAGTTTTCTGATAAAGGCTATAACTTTCCATGCTACACATTCTATATGAAATATGATTAGTGAATTCAGTGTCAACTTTCAGTTCAAAACTTCGGTTTCTTTCACCAACATGCAATCCTATAGGTGGATAAAACTGAAACTCACTTTTGGAACACGTGACTCGCAATCACGGCTTTCCCTCAGAAGCTGTACAGCCTACGCCTGGTTCAGTGGAATCCTTTCCATTCCCCTCCCTTTTGTCTAGCACTCCTCAGCTCAAACCAATGACTCTAAACTAGGTCTCACTTGGTGTTCCTTGACCCCAAACCCAAAGCTGATTAGCACTAATCTGGCAGCATATTCCTCTACATAAATATTCAGCACGGTGGACAAGAGGTTTAATTTCAAATTTGGATCTTCCTTAAAACTGCTAAATTCATAAAACATTATCTCAGCTTCTTACAGGGATAAGAATTTCTACATAGTAGGAGAAAATACTTTTCCCTTTCTCATTTGTCTTTTCTTTAATGTCTTATCCACTTAACATCTTCCCTGTTCAACATCATCTTGCTGTATCTAGTACTGGAGTCTCCTCATATGAAATCCTTTTGAAGCAGAAAGTTAGGAAACAGAATTTTATACCTCCGATTTATTTCTTCTTATATACAGTATGTTCTCTTTACTCTGTGTCTGAAAAGAGACATCATTCAGGGCTCAAGCAAGATCCTTCCTGTACTGAGCCTTGTAGTTTACAAACTCTATTATTCCTCTATCTGGCCACCCCGCTGGTGGTCTTTTTGACATTATCCATGGTTCCTGGAATTAACACCATTGGTATTTCAGTATATGACAGTAAAAATGTTACAAGTTAATAAAAACATTAGAAAAATTATATATATCTTTAAAAATCCCTGGAGCTTTAGGATAATTCCAATGCAATATAAGGGAAGGAGAACCTGCTCATGAACACTGGGCAGAAACATTCCACCTGTTTTTTTTCCAGGGGTTTTGGTTTGTGTGTTTTTTGGGTTTTTTTAACAACATCTTATACACTCATTTAAAAAAGTAGACTCCATTTAACTGGGTAGTTGCTAATAGTCTGGTATCTGTTCCATCAACTGACAGGAATTGAATTTAATCTGATGCCTAATCTCCCAAATATTTAAAATGCATATTTTATGGGAAACATTTTAAGAAGAAGAGTAGGAGAGAACAGAAAGATGTGAAAAGAAGTTAAGAAACATAAACATGGGGGAAAGGGTAAAAGAGAATGAAGAGGTAGAAGAGAGTCTTGTTTCCAAGACAGACTAAGGCTCTTATGCCTCTGTACGTGACATGGGTACTACTTTCAGAAAAGCACAATAAACAAAGCAAATTGGCTTGAAACAAATGTCTCTCCAGAAGTGAGGTGACTAACAGTTAGGGGTCTGACAGGCCTCTCTTCCCATCTTAAAATGCTCCTCTTGGTTGCACATAGCATAAGAGAGTTTACTTGAGCTGTAGCTGCATTAGTCTTACTATAAAATCCATTGCTTAGAAGGATGCCAAGCAATTTACTGGTCAAAATAGGAATAAAACTGCTATGACTATAAATGTAATGAAGAAGCTACATATTATTCTCAATGTTAAAAAAAAAAAAGAGAAAGTATTTAATAACAAATTGTAACCTATTACCACTCACCAACATTAAAGTCAATCGAAGTTAATAATTTTCTATGCACATAAATAAATATTCAAGAAGAAAGCTCACCATTTCAAGAAGAATGCTCACCTCTTTATCCATTTTTGCATATTCATAAACTCTTTCAACTGAAACTGCATTGGTCTCGATTTCACATGCTTTACGCACCCAAAAATTTAGACTCTGAATTGTCTGGGGAAATAGTTGCATGACAGAATGTAAAAATTTGATTCTACTAGAATACAGCATGCTGATTTCAAAACTTACCCTGAATTTAATAATCACAGAAGCCAAAAAGTGTACAGAAAATGATGACATGCCAAATGAACTATCGCTTAGAAAATCACTCATCTTGGCGTTCCTCTGAGCACTTCTTGTCTGCTTTTAAGACTGACCAATGAGTATAACAGCTCCAGAAATCTGGAACTACTTCAGGATCAACAGAAAGTACACAGTAATTATGTGATATGTTGAAAGGAAAAACATATACAGCTCATACTGTGGGTACATTATTGTACTATTCCCTAGGTAAAGTAAGCTAGCAATACAGAACAAAGAATTTGTAATGGACATATGTATTTGGTCTACCATGTCTGGCAAATTTGTCGCCTTCAAACACTGGGAATGCTTCTGCAGACAGAATTGGTACCACTTCCATGGTTAAATATTCCCACTTCTATAGGAAAAAAGTGAGCCAAAAGAATTCTTAGTAGTCAACTGTTTTGAGATGCTGTATGCAACTAAAAAAAGAATGGTGTCAATTTGACATCAGACGGAGGTGAAAAATTGTGCAGTACTTGTGACTGTCATCACCAAGTATGGGATGATATAAAGGAGATTCTTCAATCTCTGAATAATAGAAAATGGAACTCTTTTGAGTTGGGGGTGATGTGGATATGCCATGACAGGTAATTGTCTGTATATTTTTTTTGTATTTCTATTCAATAGTATCTGTCAGCTGTGTTTCTGAAGCACTTACCACAATGAGAATCTGGATACAGCTAGACTCCTAAGCATCACAAGATTAAAGAAACTTGGATGCTTAGTTTGTGTATACATAATACTTAAGATTTATTTTAACTAGCAACTTATCAATACAATTCATCTTACTTTGACATATTTCAAATATGGCTCTCACATATTACTTTTACAAGAACAATGCCAAAGTAAATGATTTTATTCAACTTCCACATAAGCATTCCTACATAACATTCAGTAAGTGAACAAGAAATCAGTTATGAAGTATAGTTGTACCTGTTCTTATTTGGTTTAACAAAATACTTAAAAATAAACCATACCTAGTTTCATCAACTTGATTTTTAAATATGTTTGAATAATTATTATTTCATCTAAATTCAGAAGTGGAAAATAATTAATGTGAAGCTTCCCAGAATTAATGGAATTCAAAGGAAAACTCTGTTCTGCCCATGGGATTTAGTTTCATCGATGCCACCATGTATATTCACCTACACAACTTCATTTATGCATTCTTCTCTTTTCATATACAATGTGATACCAGCAAAAAATTTATACCATTACTTACATTTAGAGCATAGGATATTGATAAACCCACTGCAGAGGAACTCACTGTATTTCCAGCTAGTACTACAAACAGTGCAGCAAAGAACACCATTAAACTTCCCAGAAATTCAAGCCTGACAGATAGCCACCTGTAGTAAATCAAGGCAAAGAAAAAAGTGAATTACCTCCAAATTTTTTATAGTATAGTGAATACATTGCTAATATAATGACTCTTTGAGATCATTATATTGGCAATTTACCCACTTTACAAGAGAGATAAGCACTATCATTCCCATTTTACAGATGGACTGGGGAGGGAATATGACATCTAGAACTGGTAGCACCACTAAAAACAAAACGCAGGTCTCAACTCCTGGCTAGTGCTCCCTTCACTCCTCATACTACTTTCCTACTCTTCCTATCCGGAAAAGATTCAGGTATTTGACTGAAAAACAGAACTGAAAATCTTATCCTTGCTAATCTTTGCCAGTAATTGAACTGCATCACAAAGGAAGGAGAGGAAATGGACTTATTTCCTTAAACCCAAGATTCCACTCTCAAGACCTACTTCCACATGAACTACTGAACTATAAATTTGATTTGTTCATAAACTTGTAAGAGGAACTGTTAGTTGAAATGTAGCACAGTCCATGCTTATGGCCTATTGGTAATTTTTTTTTTTTTTTTAATATTCTCATCCCAGACAACATATGCATATTTTCTATAAACATGCTAGTTTCTGGTACATAAAGAAGAAATCATCCTAGTGCTTAGACATAATCTATGCATTCATTACAAAGAGTGGTGGATAAATTGCTCTCAAACTTCTGTTTCTCAGTGGGTTCACTCCGACTCAAGCTCAGCTCAGTCAAGTGCCTCAGCTCAGTCACAGATGCAGAACTGCTGTAAAGTACCTGTTGGAGATGACGCTGTTGTAGAAGTAAACTAAGTTCTCACACACAACATCATTATTTTTTCTAATGAATCTCTCTTGGTGGCCAAATGCTCGAATTGTTGATCCCCCTGCAAGAGTTTCACTGAAGTGGGAGATCACAGGGGAACGTGATGCTCCTCCTAGCCATTGAATTTGTCGTGAACTCGCTATGTAGTACCACTAATAAAACAGTACAGACAAAACAGACATTTTAAGTTGCTACAGTTTCTTTTACATTGTCTAAAGTATTTGCCATATTTATTTCCAGTTAAGTAATCTGTTAAGTAATTCCTGTAAATTTTGAATATGAAAAAGTTGGAAATGTCTACACAGAAAAAAAGGTATTCACAAACAGCATAGGAAAAAAAATCTGTCTCTTGGGACACACCAACATTGTAACGCTGACATAACTGCAACATATAAATTACTGGCAAGGTTAAAATAAGAGAACATTATTTCCAAATTCTATAGCAAATGTGCTATAACACAAGAGGTGTGTAACAACCAACTAAAACTTCTATGTAAACTTTCAAATTAGAATGTCCCACTTCTTTCTCAAATGAAAGACAGCCTTTATTTCTCCAATGTAAAGATGTCTATATTTAAATTCCTTAGTAGAGACTGATTCCAGACGCTCTTTTCCTTCCTCTATATTCTTATTGTAAGAATCTTTTAAGGTCTTTAATCACAGACCATACTTTGAGCATCAAGAAACAGGAATGTAGCCATGAGTCTTTCTGAAACATTACTTTTTGGTTTCTCAGTAGCATAACTGACACTTGACAAAAAATAGCACAGGTAGTGTAGGTATCATTCTAGTTTATATCTGCTGTTTCAGGGTTACCCTTCAACTTTTAACTTTCACTATAATATACACCCCATATTTTCAGGTAACTTCATCAAATTTCTTGGTGGGATCTATATCAAAAATGTATCTTCCTAAGAATAAGGAAAATACAAAGAGAAAAATGTAAGTCGTTAAAAGTTCCCAAGCATTACAGGATATATTCAAGAAGTGTTCTAATTTCCTTTTAAGAAGCCTGAAGATTTTTTTCTGAAAGCAATTTCAAATGTTATATATATATATATGTGTGTGTGTGTGTGTACATATATATATATATATGTTTGGGGTTGGTTTTTTCACAATAAGGAATAACTTAAGCCTGTACCCTTGACTGCTTTGGATATTTCACCCACATACATCTAGAAACCCTTATAAAAGCTTAATGCACTTACTTGAATAGTAAAATAAAAGTATCCCAGGGGAATAACTACCACTATGAATAGTGGTGAGGCAGATGTGATAACTAGAATGGTTCCAATAACATCTAGTGTACAATTTAGCCAAGTTCGTAAGTAATAATGGAATCGTAAGTCCACTATAAATAAGTCCTGTAATAATGCACAGAAGAATCAAGATTTTGTGAGTAAATTCCACTAAAAACTTGAAGAAAGCATCCTTTAAAAATGGAATCAAACTAAAGTATCTTCAATAAAAATTAGTAGGATCCCTCCTGATTATATTGTAACAAAATGTATTCATATATCATTATTGGTTTTTAAAAGAGAAATAGATATAATAGCTTTTAGACTACTCATAGTATGTCAGAGAACAGGCTCAGAGTGTTTGAAGTAAAAAAGAGACAGGTCTTGCTATCTTGCTACTCAATACTATTCAGCTTATGTAAAGCATAGCAGACTGAAAAGAAGGCCAGGAATTCAGATCCTAACTCCTGTATGCTCCCGTTATTAATTCTAGAAGTGTACTGAAATATTAATATTAATCTCTTACTGTACACGGTAAAGCTTTTTCAAACCCAGTTTACAGTATATTGCTACCAAAGACTAGGGGCTTGAGTGAAACCTAAGTCAACTCACCTTCTAGTGTATCACGCAACCACTCTTGGTTCTATTCTTGAGAACACAGCTATGAACAGTCACTGTATTTTCAGTAATTGGTAATGCATTGCAACAATCTAGTTATGATGAGAGTGGGAGGTATTAAAGTCATAGTAAATAACATTTGTTTGTGTATTAGAGGTTCCAATTAAAGCCAAAACACTACAAAAATAGAAAATAACATTCACTTTAAGTATATATACCTCTGAGAATGTGAATTTAATGTATTAATTGGTTTTGACAATAACATTTCATTCTGATATGCAATATACTATCGAAGAAAAATATAGTTTGGTTTTTTAAAAAAACATCAGATTTAGGTCTGGTAAACTTGTTGCACTGCAGGAATGGCCTTTGAGGAATGGCCTCCCAGTGATCTTGGACAGGGTCTATACAACTTCTACTAATAACATGTTTTGGTGATTTTGTAAGAAAATAGCTTTAAATAGTTTTTTAAGTTTTTATGTACTGAAACAGCTTTCTATTCCTAGATATTGCATTCACTTACTTTGGTATCTTTAATTTTTCAGCAATACTAAATGGAGTTAAATCTGTAGTCACTTAAGCTTCATTTTCATAAAATGGAAAATACATATGAGTTTTCCCTTTACCTTTGTAAATCTATTGATGATCTGACCAACTGGATTAGTTTCAAAATGCTGAAGAGGAAGGTGCAACACATTGTCTAACAGCTGATGATGCAATGCCCAAGAAGCAGACAGGGATCCCCTGGTGAGCAGATGGGCACTGCAGCAAACGGGAAGACCTTGTGAATGGATACATTAAAAGACAGTATGAATGGTTGGGGCGGGAAAGGAAATGGAGCTTGTTTCTGTCACTGTTTTCTACCACAGTAAGCACAGTCCCACTTCATATCTTAGATTTACAAATGTACATATTTGTATTTTGTTGATACATCTTACTACTTCATAAGTACGTTTTTCCTGCAATTAATTCTCTCATGCTAGCATGCCACTACACATCAACACAGGTTTCCTTCCTCACTGAGATGCCAACATAAATTCATTAGGTTACACTTGGATGTTCCAAGAATTCACAGAAGTATCATAAAATTAAACAGCATTTTCTTTGACATGTCTGTACATCTCTTCTCCTCTCCCCAGATTAAACTATGATACTGTGTTGCATACAATTCTGTTTATGAAACAACCAGCATTATTTCTTTACTAACACATATTCAGGCAGATCAAATTTGGCAAATGGTGAGAAAACAGTCATAAATGCTCATCCTTGCCTTGTATGAATCCCAGAAGCCCATAGATACGAAGTTTATAGATTTGTGATTGTTTCCATTCTGTGAAATCATTAACTTTTGCTGTTTCTGCAGTCCAGGTGCTAAGCCACAGATTTTGTCCAATGGCTAGTGCATTTTGTCCTAAATAAGCAGCTATAGTTAGCCACATCCATCGCCAGCCGAAGGCTTGGAGGTATTTCAAAACAACTGACATTTTCATCTAAATATATTTAAAAAATAGAACATATTAAAAAGAGTTACTCTTAAAATCATTATCATTGTGAAGGCAAATACATATTATATAATGTGACTCAGATACATTAAATTCAGAATAAATCTAAAGAATTTAACTAAATCTGGTAACTTAGGTATATAAAATCATACTGCAAAAAGGTTTCCTCTCCCCCCATACTCTGCTCTTTAATGATTCATATTCTAGGCAATCTTGCTTGTGCCAGTTTCCAGTCTCAGACTTAAAAAATCTTACATATGTAGATTATACAAAACAAACAAATAAAAACAAACCAAACAATCAAACAACAGTACAATTCCTGGGCAGTTTGTATGAAGCAAACCTTACTCTATTCATCAATGGAACTAGAAACTTTAGAACTACCACTCTGTGCTACTGGAGCCAAGGAAATTAGTATCGGCAGGAGAAAGTTCTCATCCTTGGTGTAAATGAGACTAATGGGACCAAACTTAGCTAGGCCACTTGAAAGGCAGAACTGGTAGGAGCAGAATAATGACAGATTCTTGGATTTCATTACAGGGTCTGCAGTGAAATGAGCTCTAGTTGGCACAAACTCTTCTGTCTCTTCTGCAAATTCATTGTTTTCAAGTGCCTATTTCTACCACCTTGCTAGAAACTCATACCTTCTTCCCCTCTCCACCTTCCCCATTCTTATTTTAATTAAACTGTAGCTTCCCAGGAAGTTTTGACCTTCTGCACACTGTTTCACTTGTTCTTTTCCCTCTCCTTAGCAGTGGCATATTTTTTTAATGGAGACTGCAGAAAGTGAGCTTCTAACATAAAACAATACTGCAGCAGTATTACCAGGCAAAATTTCTAGTCTCTGCTCCAGGACACAGGTATTTAAACTTCCTAACAGTAAGACAGAATGTTTTTCTAACAGAGGTAAAGCTTTTTTAATCTTCTTCTTTCTGAAATATGCAAACAGACTGGACCTAAATGTAATATGAAAATACAGCCAGTAGCAGATCATCAAAATCTCAAAAATCTCAGACTACACACTTAAAATTTGGTCAAAATCTGTAAGATTTATTTTAAATTCAGTAATGAGATGTCAGGTAACCTTAATAAGAAACAGAAAATTGCAACTGCAAAATAATACATTTTTATAAAAACAAATGTCAAAGCCTATTCCATTACTAATACTTACACCAGCAGTGGCAACTTTTTCTTTATTGTTATTGAGTATTTTCCATTGATCAAAGGAAGAACTGCAAACAAGAAACACTTTCAAATATTCTTGTATCATCATAGAAAGAATATATCCATTTATTCCTAAGCAAAAATGCATACTATAAAATCTTGTAAATTTTTCCTATGGAGACACGAACTGTCCTCAGCTGTTCTATTTTTGTTGTTAGAATAATGTTATGGTCAGAAGACAACACTAGGTATGGCCTTTTCATTTCTTGTATAATTATGTGTAGATAAAACTGAGCTTGCCCTACATAGGTGTCAGCTAGAGATGTAAGACCACCCTTTTCTAAGGCATATAAGTGTGGTGCAACTTGGTTCTCAGCCCCTGTCTGGGCCCAGGATTAGGGCTTACAATTTGACACATCCAATTCTACCACTTCTGGACCAGGGTGGTTAAGCTTAAGTGTCCTGCATTGTCTGAACTTGCTAGGTTGAGTGTCTTCTACTTCATCTTTGCACTATCTTCTACCACTGCAAATATACCACTACAGTGCTTTACAAATTAATCTAGGAGGTCATTCAACAATTTTAAAGCCTGGAAGTTTTCTTAAAGGTGGAAAAAGACAAATCAATGTTACAGGGGAAAAACAAAGCATAAACAATTTGTTAACACACCAAGAAGTCAAACTGTTGCCAGGGAATTGTGGGTGCATCCACATCAGTGACTCCAGTTGGTCTTCTGAAAGTCCCCTTTATTCCTGCTTTAATGTACTTTGGTTCACACTGTGGACACATATTTAGCTATGGACAGTGTCGATATAACCAATCATATTCTATGCTTGTGCGCGTGGACAGTGACTTTGCAGAATATGTGACTATAAGTATGTGTGTGTTTTAGCAATAAAGGGTTGTCTGTCATCTGCTTTCAAGATTACAGGTGTCCATCTACTTCAATCTCCTCACACACAGTGAAGCAGCTCATACCAGACCTCTTGAACTCATGCAGCATATTAACTGGATTTTTTTCGTATAAAGTGAAACCAGAAGATGAGCTCCAGATACATGCTATCCAGCCAACTGCTGGTGGGCATTCAGGCTTAACCCAAGTTTACACAGTGAAGCATAGCAGCACGGCCTTCAGTACTTAGGGTTGTTCTAGCATTGCATCAGTTAAGCAATGGCTAATGGGTTTTTTTAAATACTTACTCTTCATGTTTCAGCAGTTCTCTTTGTTGCAGACTCCTGCCCAGTTGGCCCTCTTCTTTTGAAGAATTCACTATAACAGAAAAAAAATTAGAAAAATCTTTTCAGTATTGTACCATGAGTAGACGGGTACAGTACAAGAAGATAGAAATAAAAAACAGGGACAAAATAATGAATGGGGATACTTTAAATTAAGAACTCCTTAAATCGACCTAGTCTTGGGACAGCTGCTACACAAGACAGACACATTTATGACCAAATGCTAGAACTGTGACAGCAGGTCAATCTCCCTCAAGAGCCTAGAGTCTCTTTAGAATTCCATTCTTGCTTAGTGAAAGTATTAGTATCCCTGCAAATATAAACACTAATGTTATTCTCAAAGTATTCTTGCATCATGGCTGGAAAACCAAGCTTCCTGCTCTTTGTGCGTTAATGAAAGGAGTCAACACTTTTTTTCTTCCAGGAATGGCTTTTTATTTCTTTTTTATATTTGATATTATTTTTGTCAACAGATCTGTTAAGACAAAGATATGTTTTCTACATCCATCCATCCTGCTGAATGTACCTCTGCTGTATAATTTTGTATCACAACACATCGCATGCTGTTTCTTCTCCTCATTACTTTGGTTCCCCTTCCCTCTTTTTATTACCCTTCATGAATAATACATATTTCCTTACATGGATACCTCACACTTTCATCCCAACACAGCTAACTCAAGACTGCCCACTGCTGCCTTTTGCAAATTTGCTGTTCTGTCTTTCCACTCTTCCCTGTCAAAACCCAGCAAATATTTGAGAGTGCTGGCTCCAGTATAGGGCCTGAATTAATAAGCCCACCAGATTGTGCATTGTACTTACTACAGGCTCAATTTAAAAGTTACTAAGCTAACTGGAAACCAGCATTATAAAGATCTGCAGTTACTTATCTGTCATAGGACTCTTCCGTGTCATGTGGAGAGATTCCTTGTCTCAAAATTAAATAACTACAATTAATCTCCTCCTGAAGTACATGATGAAAACAGGTCAAACAGACTGCATTGTCAATGAACCTATTTCTTTCCCACAACTGTAAAGAGCACACATCGAACAACTCTGGTACAGAAGAAAGTTGAGTCCCAATCCATGTGAATGATTTGTTAAGTATGATTTTCTAAGATACCTGCAGTACTTGTTTATATATGCTGTCTACTTGTTGGCTGGAAGTATTTCATAAGAGTATTAAAAGTTTCTTTTTTTTTTTTCTCCTGCAAATGGACCATATTTTCCTACTCCTTCTACTGTGCTCCATGATTACAGCAGTCTAAGGTGATGGAAATGCGAAGCATCCAATATAAAACAGGACATAGTCATTGACACTGCAAGATTAATTTGAAATGTTTGTAAGTTATTTATTGGGTGATAAATCCGTAGCAGAATCAGAGATAATACAGTATGTAAAAATAGAAAACAACTGCATAAGGCAGCTTTATCATACATTCATTAGTTGAAAGAGTAAACCATTTGATGTCAAGATATTAAAGCCTGAATTTTTTTTCAGTTTATAACCTATAGTTCTATACCAAAACATAGACAGGAATGCTCTACATTTTCCAGCAATTATTCTATTCATTTCTAGGAAGTGGAGGAGGAATATTTTGAGATGCTTGAATGAAAAGGAAAAAAAACATTAAGCAACCACAGTATACAAATCTCACCTTCCATTAGGGTTGTCTCTCCACTTGTATGCTCTGCACTGAAGACTTGAATAAGGTCAGCAAAATTAGCTCTCTTTGAAATGAGTTCTTGGTAGGTCCCCATTTGATTTATTCTGCCCTCTTCCATTACTATTAATAAGATCAGTGTGAGACAGGAGCGTTAGGTTATGGTTCACCAATATACGAGTCTGAAACACAATGTTTTCCATTTTACCATATAAATATAAAGCATATATTAAAAGTAGAGATTATATTTTGATAGCTCGAATGATATAATGGATTTTTTTCTGGAATTTTGCTCATTTGTCTACTTTATTATTATTGTTGTTATTTATTGCCTACTTTACTACATTACTCTCTTAATTGCTGATTGTAATGTCAAAATTTATGCTTATAGCTACTTGCTATTACTTGTACTTACCTGTTTCTTAAAGTTATCTTCTGCTCAGGAATGGTTTAGATTAGGTTGAAAAGAGAAGAGGTAGATACTACAGCTTTTAATATACTACATGAATGTTGTAGTAGTTTGATAGTCTCAATATTAAAATCTGCTTACAAGTCTACCATTACTAGAGTTCTTGCTTCTGCAAAATACTTACAACCCACGGAGCAAGTAAATTAAGAAAAGGGAGAAGGGAGAGTGGGAAAGTGAAAAACATTTACTTTATAGTAAGTAACATATTCATAACAGTATGTATTTCATAGTAATACATGCGTTTTACAGGCATCAGCCAGTTGGAAAAATCTGTACAAATTTGTAACACTGAGGAGAGCTTTTTTACAAGCTATCTTACCTTCCCAGATGAACAGTTTTAAAATGAGAAAGTCTATTCCTTCTGATTGCACTTTCCCCTCAGAATTTCTTTGTTCAATAGCAAGCCTTTCTTTCTATAACCTATGCTGACTATAACCTATTTACTGCAGTGAGGCATCAAGAGCAACCACAAAGGGCTCCACCTTGCCTTCTATATGCAGATCACAGCACTTCTCAAAAACTGCCAGTAAAGAAGAAATGAACAAATATTACATGAATCTTTCAGACTCCCAGGTCAGACCATGTCTCAACCTTTTTTTCAGTCTGTCCTCTCTACCCAATAGGCTTCAAATTGGCACAATCAGCTGTGCTTTTTATTTAGCCTCTTTATTCAGAATAATTTTCATCAACACACTGGGTAAGAGATGAGCTTTTGCAGAACGACTGGGACTTTTACTGTGTCTGTTGTATTGTACAAAGCAGTTCATCCGCAAATTGAAAGGAAGCCGTCCTACTTCACCTTGCTTTTTAGCAGACCTGAAGGGCCAATTAGCTTCTCAAAAAGATGTTTCCCAACATGTACATCTACAGCAGACAGTGGGTCATCCAGAAGATACAAGTCAGCATTGCTGTACACAGCTCTAGCAAGACTCACTCTGCTTCTGCCCTCCACTTATATTGACAGCCTAAGAAAGAAAGCCAAAATATTCCACATTTAAATATGAAATACTAAAAAAGACCAGTGTATCACACTCAGTTTCGTCATTATTTTTTCAGGTAATCAAAGTAAATTTTATACTAGATATGAAAATAGAAAGGTAACATTTGGAATTTCAAGTAGAGTAAAGTTTGGGCTCTGTTGATTAATTCCCACTCCAAAATAGGCAAATGCAAGGTACTTCGGAAAATTAAAAAATAACTTTTATTTACTGTCATACAGGCATTTTTACAGTATAGAGGAAACCCCTGGAGAAAAGAACAGGGCTGACAAACTTCTATATAGAAAAGAGCCATTTTAAAAATTAATAAGAGTTCAGAGCTTAAATAAAAGTTAAGTTCATAGTAAATAAACTAAGTAGGGAGATGGGCTAGATGTACTTGGCTGAGCACTGCTTAGTCATCAATGTAAACTATAAAAACATAAAAGCCATAACTTAAATTACTGCATAATTTCTGACACCTCAAATTGTCACCCTTTCTCCAATCTCTGTTTGGTCTCCATTTGGTAACTATTCCAAATCTGGCAGTAAAGCACAAGACTCTAAAACAAGTTCGTAGTATGGCCTGTTTAGATTTGCACCAAAGAGAACATTTTCCTGTAAACTGTCATTTTGAATCCAAGCCTGCTGAGAAACATATGCCACTGAACCCTAAAAAGAATTGGAAACAATTTTTTCACTTGGGCTTTCTGAACATCAAAAATAGCATTTAAAAATACATTTGAAATTCCAGCTTTACCTCAAAGTAACCAGTAATTACTCCCAAAACTTAGGCATTATTAAACTGTTAAAATTTTTACTAAGTCAGGTAATAAAACCAATCTGTTGTATATTCCTGTATAACAGCTTGCCTACAATTGTTATAAGAGCCCATACTTTGAATAAAACTGACAGAGCTGCGACATACACTGAGGGAAAGATCTCAGTGAGATCTCAGTGAGAAACAGGCATCCACTGTAAGATTTATATGCAGAAAAATGGTTCTGTATCAGGTATATATCAAAATACAGTTTGATTGTATTATTACATAACATGCTGTGGAGTGTGTCAGCCATTAGAAATTAAGGTAACAGGATAGGAACGATAACTGGAAATGCTCTTAGATTTTTTCTTACATTAAGCTACATGTCCTGTGAAAATCTATTAATTTTACAACAAATTGATAGTATAGACACACTTGTTGGGTATATGCCTTCCTTATTAGATTCTACAGAGCTGATCTTTTTCCCATTAATTCTCAGATTCAGAACACCTCAACTTCATATTCTTCCCCCACCCCCCAACAGCGACAGGATACTGTACTAGATTTCCACAGGAGTGGATTCTTGTTCAACACTTATTTTCAAGGCTGAGACACTTCTTTAACATTGTCACATACACTTGCAACCAGATTAACTGATATCGTGTTTATCCATTGATATTTATTGGCTCAAGCACTGTAGTCTGCCATCAGAAGTTAACTTCCTCCATATCTATAACCTATAAAAAACTTCCCTAAACACTATTCTGTGATGGGGACTTTCATTGCTCTGTGTAACTACAAGACAAGTTAAGCTACAGGGTTTCCTATCACTAGGAGAGCCAGCACCTTAATTCTATCTCTGCCTAAAATTCAGCTTTTGCCTCTATTTCCATATCCTGTATCTTCTCTAGCCATAAGCCATTGCAAGAAAGATGACCATCTTCTACAACAGTTTATGACCACTCCAAGTGCATCATGTTTGTACAGCTGTTTAAAACCAGCAACCATTAGATGTTTAGGCTCAATATATGACTTAGACATTCATGATTTTTGCACTGAATTATATAGATTATTTAAAAAAATGAAAACAGCTTTGCAATCACTTAGGTTGAAAAAAAGAAAGAGAAATTGTTACACTGTTAACAAAGCGTCACTGTGTTACTTTTAAGATTTAAGAAGCTGAAGCTACCCTTGCCAGTATTTCTACAACCATAAATAGTTGAGGAGGAAAAACTGCACTTTCAAAAGCAATTCTGCTTAATTTAGGTATTGAGGAGTGGACAGGGCAGGGGGACACGGACAGACAATCTTACTTTTCTCTGAACTGTTCCTTCAAGTTTCTTCATTTCTCCAAGAACAGCAGAAAGGAAAGATGACTTTCCAGATCCAACCTGTCCCACAACAGCAACTAAAGAGCCTTCAGGAATGCTGACACTCAAGCTGGATATATTGAGGCAGACAAATTAGTTATCCTCTTTGTAAATACTCCATCATGTATAGGTTGTGGTCACTGTAAGAAAGAAATACTCTATTTTACCCTCAGAATGATGAGAAATCAGTACTTCAGTTTGCATGTCTTTTGACTATGTACCGTTCAGAAAATTCCAGTAATGACTTTAAGTATAAATGTATTTGTCTGCAAGTTAAGAGGTTGTGCTTTCATCTGGTCACAATAAAATCAAATGGGAGACAGTCTAACCAATAAATAGTCTTATCATATTCTTCTCAGGCCTGTGGTTCATGTTCCATGTTACTCTGACAATCAACTGCTAGACTTCTCATGTAGCATCTACTGTAGCCAATGCGTGATCCCTCTTAAGGAAAAAAATAGCTGTTTGGGTAAATAAAAACTGCCCTTCCTAATTTTGACAGCAAAATATGCAGATAAGTACAATATGTACTCATAAACTTTAGCATATAAGGAGAGCCACTTGCTGTATCTGTACTCTATGCTACCTGGATCTAACTGTGTTCTGATTTGAAGGCCTTATGCTAAGATAAGCATAGTCTCTTCAGAATGGAGCTTGGAGCACAAATGAGGTAGAGAAAGACTGTACCCAGGGACTATACCAGACTTTAATGAAGTCTGTATGTGATGCTGAAGGCAGCTCATACCTGGATACTATATTGCAGGCTATGGTGGCTGAGATGTGGATGCTCAATGCCATGTTATGGGAAGTGATCCCCCCAGCCCTGAGAGGAATAGGATAGATAGTGTGGTGAGATGGTTAGACTGGGTGGGTTGTAACCTCTTCAGCTGCCTTAGTAAAATTTAACAGCTGTATAGAGCTTATCAAATAGGTTCTACATTCCACTCCAGCATTTCATTACTCCATTTCCTTACTAACTCTCCAATGTGTTCATTGCGTAGCAGTTTAAGCATAGCTGAATTTACACCTAAGAAATACCTTGTAAAGAAATGACAAAAACAGGGGTGGTTTCAGGCAACAGAGACCACTGTCAGAAAACCAAACTGTTTGTTTGTTTGTTTGTTCTTTGCAAAGGAAGCCACAACCCAATTTTAAGATCAGTATTCAATGCAAGGCTGCATAAACTACCCTAGCTTACTTTTAGGCAATATAAAATGCTATACTGACAAAAGGGCATCTTGCCAGTTAATGCTCCACAAAATGCAATTCAGGAAAAATTGATATTGCAGTTAAATCTCCCTTGTGTGATCTGAGGGGGGAGGTGGTAGGAAAGAACAAATGAAGAGAGAGTGAAAAGGGAGTGAAGAGGTAGTGAAGAGCACTGGCTTCCCATAGCACTTATACAGTGCTATGTTGGGGAACATGTACTTTTATGTGGTTCCTGCTGGAGTATCAGGGAGAACAGGTCAGATTTGACTTTCCATAGCATACTGATCACATGGGATACTCTGGAACAATAACTTATATTCTTTTTGGTATGTAACATCATGAACTAGTCTGAATCAGAATACATTAAACCTGAACAAATTCTCTACAGACATCACGTTCTGCCAAAGCAGCTCATAAAAATAGTTTAACAATATCTTATTTCTTTAAGACTGGCAGGCCGTTTTTTTCCCAGCAGAAAGAAGCACCAATAAACCCAACAGCATGATCTGCTGTAAAGAAAAATGAGCAGACAGTTGCTAATCCATCCCCTCAGTTGAGTTTCTTAATGATCACCCATATAAACTCATGACCAATTAAAAATCAGTAACTGCTGCTTACTTCCACTGCAGTTTGTATTGACATCCTCAGGGTTAACATCCTCAGCACACAGAAAATCCTCTAAACGGCTCAGAGAAGCTTTGGTCTGCAAGATGAATATATTATATATATATAATATGATATATATATATATATATAAAATGTTTATAACATGCCTGTGCTCCCTATATTTTTAAATAATATTTTAAAAGTTCTAGATAATATGGAAAGACATATTCCTTGTCTTATTTGAAGATAGACAAAAAAGGTGTTCAGGTATATAAAATTTTTTTCTTGAAGTACTAAACAATCTAGAGTCACAAAAATGTGTATTTTTTTTCCTGAGGATCTACTGCTTGGTAGTTATAAAGTAACAGAGCATGCTTGACCTATCCCATGTTAGAATATATTGTTAATCCTTGAATGTCTGGTTCCTCTTACTCAATTAGTTTGTTTTCATAAACCTGCGGTGAAAACACTAGCTTTTTTTTTTTTTTTAAAGAAATCACACAGAATAACTCTTTCTTCTTATAATGAAGAAAGACAATGTTTTACTGTGAGTGCATCATGAGATGTCCATCACTGTGCTGCAACAAAGTAAGATGAACTTAACACTTGTGCTAATTTTTAAGCTATTAGAAGTAAACCTTAGGAAAAGAAAAGGTTTTGATCTTGCAGTATGCTAACCATAAATGAAATCAAATCAGGATGAGCATCTGCTCACAGTGGTCCCCTTCCTTACAAAAAGCTGAGTTGTGTACAAGCTGTGACAGAGTACATTAATGAGCAGCTCATATAATATACCCATAATAGAGTCTTAAAAGTTAGAAGTTCCCAACTCATATGGTAACCCTACTGGTGTACCATTAGGACTGAAGGTGGCTGATACGGTACCCTCAGCAGCTCTACTCCATTTTTTCTTTAATTCCTTCAGTGGTGACTTGACAAAAACAGTATTGTAGAGTCCACAATGGGTCTGCCCTACTTGGCATCACGGACTCCAATATATAACAATGGCTGAGTGATTTAAACATGTGCTGCCCAAATTGTTCATACTTTGTCTTTGGTGGACTATGAAAAAGATGAAAGAGTATGACCAGAAATTGAGTCTAGTCCACTGAAAGAACAAAGGCAAGAAACAGAAATCTGAGTCACAATTAGGTTTGCTACCCAATTTTCATTCTACTTAAATGACTGAGACATCCTTTAAACAGCCTGCATGCTTCTCATTCCATACAAATACTGTGCAGTTTCATCTTAATAAAATGTAACTTAAAATAATTAAATTACTTAATCACCCCTAGAAACAGATGAAACATGACTGAGTACAAACATCAGCCTTTTAAAGCACTTGTTTATAATATGTTTACCTGGGCTACAGCAGAGATCACAGATGGTAAATCAAAGGTGGTCACAAAATGTTAAATAAAGAAGTAGATGTAAAAACTTTAGTTGCTGTTAAAACAGTCTCTTTGTCCAGATAAAAGAAGACTCCAAATGTAGCCAATGAGACCTTTTAAAAGGAAAAGATACATCCAGAAGCAAAATCACAATATAACTAAAATTTATACACAGATACTATTTTTGTTTGCATTTGAAAGGTGTAGGATCGCATTTCTGCTCATGTATAAACAGGGACTCTGTAACTGTTGCACATGGAAATTATTGCATAGATGCAATACCGAGTGCAGGAATACTATAATTTTAGTGAGCAAAAAACATAGTGTCGTGGTTTAACCCCAGCCAGCAACTAAGCACCACGCAGCCGCTCACTCACTCCCCCCCATCCAGTGGGATGAGGGAGAAAATCGGGAAAAAGAAGTAAAACTCCTGGGTTGAGATAAGAACGGTTTAATAGAACAGAAAAGAAGAAACTAATAATGATAATGATAACACTAATAAAATGACAACAGCAATAATGAAAGGATTGGAATGTACAAATGATGCGCAGGGCAATTGCTCACCACCCGCTGACCGACACCCAGCCAGTCCCCGAGCGGCGATCCCCCGCCCCCACTCCCCAGTTCCTATATTAGATGGGACGTCCCATGGTATGGAATACACCGTTGGCCAGTTTGGGTCAGGTGCTCTGGCTGTGTCCTGTGCCAACTTCTTGTGCCCCTCCAGCTTTCTCGCTGGCTGGGGATGAGAAGCTGAAAAATCCTTGACTATAGTCTAAACGCTACTGAGCAACAACTGAAAACATCAGTGTTATCAACATTCTTCGGATACTGAATTCAAAACATAGCACCGTACCAGCTACTAGGAAGACAGTTAACTCTATCCCAGCTGAAACCAGGACACATGGCTACTGTGTTTGACCTAACCACATACACACGAAACTACATGAAATAACTTTCCCATCTCAGGAATTGATTTCTTCATTTTGAAAACACTCAAACATGATGTTTCAGGAAATTCACTTTTTTTTTCTTTCTTCTTGCTATTGCTATGAGATTGGACATCAGGTAGAATTATTTACTGCAGATATTTTTATTTTAACCACTTGGAATCTTTTTCAAAAATCTAGTCAGTATTCATCAGAGAATAAGCTGGGCTCTTATGCAACACATACTCAAGCCTTCAGAATTACCCAGAAAAGCCTAAATTTAACAACCTGTCATATGGGGGTTGCTTCTGCCTTTCGTTGAGTTTAGGAGTCCTAAACTAAACTAGAAGTCCTAAACTAAACTAGTCGTAAAGTAGAAGGACTCCTAAGAAAGTCCTAAATAGTAAGTTGATTATTTCACTGTGTTTAATTCAAACTTTGAAATTTTCTCACTCACTGCTTCAAATATTTCAGTTATTATCAAGGTTATGGACTGAAGGATAGCCTTAATCTTCCTTTACACTATTCCTAAGGAATTTTCCTCTTCACCTCTTACATATTGTGAGTTTAGCACTAGAAGGTGTCAGTTTGTGCAACTGAAGTTTGTGCAACTGAAGTTAATAGTGGTCATTTATCCCTAACGAAGGTTCCAGTCTGAGCCATAGAATCATTTAGGTTGGAAAAGACCTTTAAGATCATTGAGTCCAACCATTAACCTAACACTGCCAAGGCCACTACTAAACCATGTCCGCAAGCACCACATCTACACGTCTTTTAAATACCTCCAGGGATGGTGACTCAGCCACTTCCCTGGGCAGCCTGTTCCAAAACTTGACAACCCTTTCAGTGAAGAAGTATTTCCTAACATCTAATCTAAACCTCCCCTGACACAACTTGAGGCTGTGTCCTCTCATCCTATCACTTGTTACATGGGAGAAGAGACCGAGCCCCACCTCGCTACAATCTCCTTTCAGGTATTTGTAGAGAGCAATAAGGTCTCCCCTCAGCCTTCTCTTCTCTAAACTAAACAGCCCCAGCTGCCTCAGCCGCTCCTCATAAGACTTGTTGTCTAGACCCTTCACCAGCTTCATTGCTCTTCTTTGGACGAGCTCCAGCACCTCAAGGTCTTTCTTGTAGTGAGGGGCCCAAAAGTGAACACAGTACTCGAGGTGTGGCTTCACCGGTGCTGAGTACAGGGGAATGATCACCTCCCTGTTCCTGCTGGCCAAACTATTTCTGATACAAGCCAGGATGCTATTGGCATTCTTGGCCACCTGGGCACACTGCTGGCTCATATTCAGCCGGCTGTCGGCCAGTACCCCCAGGTCCTTTCTCTGCCGGGCAGCTTTCCAGCCACTCTTCCCCAAGCCCGTAGCATTACATGGGGTTGTTGTAACCAAAGTGCAGGACCCAGCACTTGGCCTTGTTGAACATCATACAATTAGCCTTGTCCCATTGATCCAGCCTGTCCAGATCCCTCTGTAGAGCCTTCCTTCACTCAAACAGATCAACACTCCCGCCCAGCTTGGTGTTGTCTGCAAACTTACTGAGGTGCACTCAATCCCCTTGTCCAGATCATTGATAAAGATATTAAACAGAACAGGCCCCAATACTGAGGTCTGGGGAACACCACTTGTGACTGGCTGCCAACAGTATTTAACTCCATTCACCACCATACTTTGTGCTCGGCCATCCAGCCAAGTTTTACCCAGCTAAGGGTACGCCTGTCCAAGCCATGAGCAACCAGTTTCTCCAGGAAAATGCTGTGGGAAATGGTGTCAAAGGCTTTACTAAAGTCCAGGTAAACAACATCCACAGCCTTTGCCTCATCCACTAAGCATGTCGTCTTGTCATAGAAGGAGATCAGGTTAGTCAAGCAGGACCTGACTTTCACACACCCACACTGGTTGGGCCTGACCACCTGGTTGTCCTGTACGTGTCACATGATGGCACTCAAGATGATCTGCTCCATAACCTTCCTTGGCACTGAGGTGAGACTGATGGGCCTGTAGTTCCCCGGATCCTCCTCCTGGCCCTTCTTTTAGATGGGCATCACATTTGCTAACCTCCAGTCAACTGTGACCTCCCCAGTTAGCCAGGACTGCTGATAAATGACGGAAAGTGGCTTGGTGAGCACTTCTACCAGCTCCCTCAGTACCCTTGGGTGGATCCCATCTGGCCCTATAGACTTGTGTGTGTCTGAGTGGTGTAGCAGGTCGCTAACCATTTCCCCTTAGATTATGGAGGCTTCATTCTGCTCCGTGTCCCTGTCTTCCACTCAGAGGCCTGGGTACCCCAAGACGAACTGGTCTTACAATTAAAGACTGAGGTAAAGAAGGCATTAAGTACCTCAGCCTTTTCCTCAGCCTTTGTCACTATGCTTCCCCCTGCATCCAATAAAGGACAGAGATTCTCCTTAGCCCTCCTTTTGTTGCTAATGTATTTATAGAAACATTTTTTATTGTCTTTTACGGCAGTAGCCAGTTTAAGTTCTAGTTGGGCTTTGGCCCCTCTAATTTTCTCCCTGCATAACCTTACAACACCCTGGTAGTCCTCCTGAGTTGCCTGCCTCTTCTTCCAAAATTCATAAACTCTCTTTTTTTCCCCCTGAGTTTCAGCCAAAGCTCTCTGTTCAGCCAGGTTCTTCCCCACTGGCTCATCTTTCAGCACATGGAGACAGCCTGCTCCCTGTGCCTTTAAGACTTCATTCTTGAAGAATGTCCAGCCTTCCTGGACTCCTTTGCCCTTCAGGACTGCCTCCCAAGGGACTCTGTCAACTAGTCTCCTGAACAGGCCAAAGTCTGCCCTCCAAAGTCCAATGTAGCAGTTCTGCTGACCCCCCTCCTTACTTCTCTGAGAATCAAAACCTCTATTGTTTCATGATCGCTATGCCCAAGATGGCCTCCAACCATCACATGACCCCCAAGTCCTTCTCTGTTCGCAAACAGACCCAGCGAGGTGCCTTCCCTAGCTGGCTCACTCACCAACTGTGTCAGGAAGTTCTCCTCCACACACTCCAGGAATGTCCTAGACTGTTTCCATTGTATTGTATTTCCAGCAGACATCTGGTAAGTTGAAGTCCCACCACGAGAACAAGGGCTAGAGATTGTAAAACTTCTCCCAGCTGCTTATACAATATTTCATCTGTCTGTCCTGGTTGGGTGGTCTATAACAAACTCCCACCATGACATCTGCCCTGTTGGCCTTTCCCCTGATTCTTACCCATAAACACTTGACCCTTTCATCACCATCACCAAGCTCTAGACAGTCAAAACACTCCCTAACATAAAGGGCTATCCCACCTCCTCTCCTTCCTTGCCTATCCCTTCTGAAGAGTTTATAGCTATCCATTGCAGCACTCCAGTTGTGCGAGTTATCCCACCATGTTTCCCTGATGGCAACTATATCATAGTTTTCCTGCTGCCCAATGGCTTCCAACTCCTCCCATTTGTTGCCCATTTTGTGTGCATTGGTGTAGATGTACTTCAGCTGGGCCACCTTTTTGGGGGGAGAAGCCCTAATTCCTATGTGACTGTTCTCAGGTGCTTCTGTGGTCTCTAACACATCAATAACCCTTGCATCTTTGCTGCCACGTGCATCTCCATCCCCCACCTCCACTGAGATGGCAGACCAAAGGACCTCACTAGCACACTGTACCTCAAACATTGGCATGCTGCCCCCAGGATTATTTCTAGTAAGCCTGGTTTTATCCATTACCCCCTTCAAATCTAGTTTAACATTCTTTCAATGAGCTCTGCTAACTCCTGTGCAAAGATCCTTTTCCTGCTTTGAGACAGGTATACAACATCTGTTGCCAGCAGGTCTGGTGCTGTGTAGACTGACCCATGACCATAAAAATCTAAAATTCTGCTGGTGACACCAGGCTTGGAGCCAGGTATTGATCTGCTGGTTTTTCCTGTTTCTTCCCTCATCATTCCCTGCAACAGGAAGGATAGAGGAGAACACTATTGGTGCTCCTGATCCCTTAACCAGTTGTCACAAGGCCTTGAAGTCTCCATTTACTTTCTAATGGAGTTTAACAGAGGGATTTAAAGATCCAAAGACCTGAATGCATTCCTGATAGAATTCCACTGAAATAAGGCTAGGATGAATTTGGTTCATATTTTTTTGTTTTTTCTTTTTCATGTATTTAGAGGTTTAGTGTTTGAGAAGGGATAGCTAAAAATTACAGATCAAAAATGCATTCCCTTAAAACTTGAAAAAGGAGGAATATAAAGAAGGTAGTTGATTTCTGTGCAATAGAAACAGTATGATTAAAACAGTGAAATGAGATTCAGGAGCTTTGGATTTGGTTTCTGACTTTCTAATAGAGGTCTTTAAAATCTTGCTCGATTCATAATCTTTCTGTTCATATACATACTATTAGAACCTGAGAATGCAAATATATTGAATTGATAAATCTAATGTTTTGAGATACTGTGAGGCAAGATTTGTGAACCATTCAGCTACTAAAGCAATAGGGAACATGAGAAACAGTCCTGCATGAATTGATATTTTTATAAAACAAACCATAAAAGGAATACACGTCAATGTTAGCATGGAGTAAGTTGTCAGATACCCAGATGACTTCAAAACATCCACTTCACGTTCTCTAATGCTCACGATCTTCCTTTGATATGCAGGTTCCCATGCATAAAGTTTGAGGATCTAGAAAAATCAAACAAACATATTTTAATAAAACAAAAAAGCAGTGACTATGCTTCAGAAAATAAGCTTAAGCTCCGAATTTAATTTTCAAATATCCAGCAATGCCACACTACAAAAATTTGAATGTTTTACAAATGAAAGCAAGAATTGAGATAACTCTAAATTAAGTTGTTCTTCTGGAAGATATACTCTAGTCACTCTTAATTCTTCAGATTTCAATTTGTCCCTTATGTATCATAAATGATGAGCTGGTTTATTTCAAAACAGGATAAATAACAAAAATGAGAGAACTTTTAAAAGTGCTTTTCTTCTATGCTAAAATTTCACTCTGCTAAAGGTTTTCAGACATCTATTAATGTATTTTATGTTCTCATTAAAAATATGGTAGTAAAATTAATTCATCATGAATAGTATGTTTTTCAAATCAACTTAAACCAGTAAATATTTTCCAAAAACAATTTAAGCACATTATGTTAAAACATTTTCTCTTTAAACTTTTATCATTATCAGCTGAAATATCACTCATAAAACCTTAGTTTTTTAAATAACTTACTTTCTAACTTTACAACCTAACAAAAAAACCAAAACCCTTGTTAGTTGTGGCATTACCTTTATTCCATGTAACATTTCACTTAGTAGCTTGACTCATTGATCCAAATACCTCATTTGGTTTTTCTGGTTAAAAGACAGCAGTGTTTTCATTTTTGAATGAGAAAAAATTTTGGAAAGTAAAATATGTAGTGTACTGTAGGCAATAAGTATATTTTATGCTATTTTTACCTTGCTGAAAAACATAATAGCACCACAGTTATACCTTTTTCAGATATATATGTAGTAAAAAAAAAATAATCATTAGATAGGACAAAGGATTAAATACATTAACATAACATTTTCCCCCTAAAATATCTTAAGAGTGTATTTCAATTTTTGTCCTTTTTATTTTTCTTCTTAAAATCTTAACAGGCTTCCAGTCCCCAGGGTGTTCAGGAATGATAATATGGTTTTAATCTTCAAAATCACTAAGCAGGTAAATACAGACTCAATAACAATATACTCACATACATGTATATATATGTAACACCATATGGATATAAAACACTGTATACATATATATGTACATATACAGGAGTTAGGAGGGAAGTTTCCTCTGTTACTGATTAATACATTGTTATTGAAAAAAACAATGAAAGAAACAGAAATTCTTCTCACTCCTACACTATACTCAGGCTCTCCTGCATCTCACGTTTCTAAAATACTAATTAATGGCCTCTTTAATGTTTTGAGTCTTATTCATATAGAACAAAGGTTTGCATCTTGTTAGACAGAATTATTTTATTGTCCTTTGTATTTCTTCTCTCCCATATCACAGTAGGGATCTAAGTGTATATGTAGCTGCTGCATCTCACCTGCAAAAGAGGGGAGATGGTTTTGGGGGTTTTTTTTCAATGTATCTAAACTGTCATAGCTTTACAAAAGAATTAAGGGACACCCAGAGTCTTCACTCCATGTTGCACCATCAAAGCCTGAATAAGACAGAGACAAATAATTGCCCTGATAGCAATGCAAAACTTAGGGTTGTAGGATTTTTTTTTCAGTGGACCTCACAGAAATTGTCATAGTAACAGGCAATATAGTGTATGTAGCATCAGAGAAGCGGAAAAGAAGTCAGAACACATGCAGTACCTCTGTGGGAATTCCCATAGTCTCAGGAGAATGTGCTAAATTTGAGTGAGCAGCTTAGCCTGAAAAATAAAAGTGGAAGAGGGCCATAATCCTACAAAATCCTTTATTTAATAGAATTATCTCATGTAATGTGCAAAACCATAGCTGCTTCCTAAATTGAGTCATACAGTAATTTTTACTAATACAAAATTATTGTTTCACTATGATGAAAATTTAGGTATCCAACCTAAATACTAGTTTAGCTATCAAACATACAGCTTTCTCACTGCAGTTATGCTTCCCCCTTCAATGAAAAACAGCTGCTCCTTGGCATTGTTTATTTGGTTTGGGTTTAATTTAGATGTACCAACAGTATTCTTACACATGCATAATTTACTCCCCCCCCCCCGCCCTGTATTATGGCAACTTGACCTCTCCTTACTATGCTTATTTAAATATCTCACCTTCAGTCTTTTAACTTTGGCTGCAATGAGTGCATTTATAGGTATAACCAAAAGAAGCAGTGCAACACCCGCTAGTAGTGAGGGGCCAACTTCTTTCCAGAGAAAGATGACAGCCATGATGATCTGAAAAGGTGCTGACCACAACAGGTTGATGTTTACAGTTAGCTCTATGAGTTGCTGAGCATCTGCTGATATCAGGTTAACAATCTCCCCAGTTGTATAGTTTTGTCAGGAGGAATTTGCTAAAGTTAAGGCCTGCAACCAGAAAATAGAGAGGTCACAAAAATCAACAATTTTGATAGGTTTAGCTGCCCAGGAGAAGCTAAAAGGACAACAACTAGAGCAAAGCTGAACCCAGTGAAACAGACTTGCAACACTTTATAGTAAACAGGACAACATGGTGCAAAGAGGGCTCAGCTTTGGCCTAGCTTAGAACCTCCAACTGCAGGAACCAGCAACAGCAGGCTTCACAGCAAGCACATGTATAATCTCAGTGTGGCAGGCAGATACCACAAGTCCTGGGTGTCTCGGGACTGACACCCAGAAAAACACATACACGCGTGCTCTCTCTCTCTGTGTTAGTGCCTCACATTTTTCCACCGTCACCTGCAACTCACATGTAACAAGGCAGTGCCGCAGCAACTCGTTCCACCATTCATCCCACGTGCAAAGCACAACCTGACCCAGCATTCACTAATCAACTCTGTTCAGAGAGAGGAAGAAGCTGTATTTCTACACTGTAGCTGTGAAAACTTGCCTGAAGACATGCCCACCCCAGTTGGAGCCCCTATTCCCCTGTTCATGATCTGATGTACTGACACACCTTGATGTGCGACTTGAGAATCAATTCCTTTATTTAACTTATTTGCAACTTACAAGTAAAATTTTGTGTACTGGTTCAGAAAATACCTGAGAAGTCTATGTCAAAAGATCGGTTTGACTGTCTCGAGAAAAGAGACTGTATTTTAAATTAACAAAGACAGTAATCTATTTCAGATTTGGATTATTTTTTGGCTTCCTTAACTTAAGCTTAATAGTTAAATACTGCAGTAAAAATACCAATGTGCCATGTTCATAACAAAGTAAACTAAAGGTGCAGCACTGAGAAACCAGCTTCATCTCATGTGCTACATACTAACAGTATCGTAAACATTTTTGGTTTGCAGGTCAGACAGCTACTATTACTTCTACATTATTAGCACCTGCATTTATTGTAGCTAATAATGCTGCCACCTCAGCATATCTTATTAAAGGTGGAATAAGTTATAGATAGATTTCCACAGCAGTTAGCCACCTTTTAAACATCTGAAAAACAGCAAACCTACTGGGTATTCAACTCAACAGAGAATCAGTTTCACTAAAGTCAGGGGGGAAATTTCAACCTCCAAAGGAGACAATGTGGCAAACTTCAGCTTCTCATATTCACTACTACTATATAGTAAAAACGCTGATCGTGTATACCCTTATTTCTGCCCGGACATCCGACCTAAAAGGTTCTCCCAGTTCATTCAGTAAATTTAGGAAATTAACCAATAATCAAAATAGGAAGAGTTCAGTTTCTATATGTATCTCCAGTATTATGGCTGTACAGGTGGCTGACAAAAGTATGTAATTTCAGGATTAGAGTCTTATAATAGAAATACTGCTGAAATTCCAAATTATTATAAATAATTATCAAAATATAAAGTCAATCTCTTAGCCTGTCACCAGTGTATAACATCCTGGGTTCTGATCATACTGGTAAACATATTGTCTTTTAACAGTGTGTCTATTTTAGTTTTTGTTTTGAAAGAAAAGTAGAAGAATACATGATTACCTTTTTGTATATCAGGCCAACAACTGCAGTCTTGATTTTGACTGCAGTAAGCATGTTGTTACGCTGGTGTAACTGATGGAGAAGAGTTTGTGAGAGAACTACAAAAAACAGGGCAATAGCATGGCCATATCCACCCGCGTATGAACCAGGATGATTTTCACTGACCATTATCATTGCTCTGAAAATGAAGGAAAATAAATTTTAAATTCTGTGCATTAAGGCAACAACAGACAATAAAAAGTTCAATAAACTGACATACTGGCAACTTGTTTAACTAAGTCCATTTTGGATCCAGATATGGTGGAAGGTCACAAAGAAATATGATGTTAAAAAAAAAGGCAGGTCTTATCTGTGTTTCCCAATTTGTTAGCTTAGAAACAATTCTCAAATACTATTCTAGACATGAATGTGCTATTGCTGACTTCACTGACAATGGAGTAGAAATAAAGAATGGCATAAAAGAAAAAAAAAAATTAACTAGATATTTGTGCTTAGAAAGATTGCAACTACCAACCACGAAAGTGAGAAAAAAAAAAAATCTAGAGGAAAATTCTTATTTTTCTGTTAGTAAAAGGTTATCTTAAATAACCAGCAACTGTGATGTCTTCAATAGATTATAGTTCGGAGGTTAACAATAATTCTGTTCATTAACTCTTTTCTTTATAAACACACAGGTATTTGATAAACTCTTAACACCTCTATGGTAAGCACAATTTCTAAAAACCACTTCCATCAACCTCATGGTAGCTCTAACATGATAACAACAGCGACATTGCAGTTTTCCATTAAATGCTGAAGTTGTAGATATTATTATATATTTAAGTGGGTTTTTTAAAAATAGAGATGGAAAAATATTGACAAAAAAGTAGGGTAAATATCCTGGTACTCCATTTTTCTTAACATTTGATTTTATATTTAAGTATATGAAATACTTAAATACAATATTGAGGAATTGAACTTCTACTGGTTTTGTCTCAGTCCTTTGGCTAAGAAATTCCTGATCTCTTTGAGCTTTTCCTCATTAGATCATTTTCAGATAATCACTGGGGTAGAGGGAGCATGAATAAAATCTTTACATGTCTAAGCCGTTGCTTAGTTTGGTTTTTATATTGGTAACCCTTTAGCTTTATTATTACTGTTACTCTCTGAATATGAAGTGAAACACATTAAAAACTTACTTCATTATTTGTGGACTCATGAAAGCCAGAATGTCAGCTGTAACTTTCAGAAATGCAACTTTAATCAATAAAAATTTAAATGTTTGCCATAATGGCAAAATCAAAGATGGTTTAGGGAAACTCGTTTTCTTAAATAGCACTCTTTTGATGCAAGAAGCCTGCAAGATTACAAAAACATGTACAGAATTAAGAGAAAAAAATTATTTTTGAACTTCACCTACATTTACAAATATAAAATATGTAATATTAGAGAGTCCATTTAAAGCCATCACTGTATTTATGATCTGAAAAAGCCCATTTCCTACAGTCAGAAGAAAAGTTTTGGGGCAAGGAATGAATTCTGGTTTTATTTAGCCTGGCTAATATTATTTCAGGAAAGGATAAATATCATTTCTAGGGTTGCCCCATTCATCCCCAAATATAATTAGAAAATAATTTAGTCCTCAAATGATTATCACAGGTCAAAAAAAACCTGTATCAGAAAAACAGAGGTAAGCTTCAACATAAATGCATTATCATTTACAGCAGGCTTACAGCAACTTTATGTTTAAGGTTGAATAACCCTTCTATTCTTTCCTAGTATTTTCAGCTGTCAAGTAACTACTTTTTTCAGTTTGAATTCAGGTCAAACAATTGCAAATATTCTTACAAGGGCTCAAAAAAAAAAAAAAAGAGTCAGCCTTTCTTAATTATTACAGTGATAAAGGACAGGATATTTTTTACAGATTACTTGAATAATAAAAACAGTATCTGAATTTAAAATTATCCTTATTGAAAAATACTTTTGAATGCTTTGGTAGAAAGTGTTTTGGTGTGTATACCATCAGTGGAAGAAAGGGTAAATCTACAAATAGATAAGAAAAATACTGAAGAGATGCAGTAACGTGAGACTCTGCAGGACCCCTCTTCTCAGTAAGTCATTAAAAAACAAAAGCTACACTCTTACTGGACTTACAGGTTAGGTCCTCTCTCCTGTGAACTTCCTAACATTACAGAGCTCCTAGTGCACTTGAACTACAACAACAAAATAATAACTGTGACTGAAACTGTCAAGGATTTACATGAAAATCACACAGTGTAACTCAAGCAAAAACCCCAAAATATCTGTAAAATTCAATATTGTGAAAATTAAAGAAAGCTGAAGCCTGTTTTGTGCATTCTGTAAGCCACAGCGTCTACTAATAAGCAAGCTAGTAAGACTTCTCTACCCACCTGAAATACAACTGCAAAGATAAGACACAGCAAAACAGACAAGTTCAGAGAGAAATTAGCTGGACAGTTTTGACAAAGATGGTAATTAATCACCAAAGCAAAAGTCACTGTAGATTCTGTATCAGTCAGGGTAGATTCCCTATCACTTGAAATGTTAAAATGTAACTAGGTATCTTTCTAAGAGGTAAGTTTGAACTTAATTTAGAAAAATCCTATAGCCACACTAGAGATCACTGATCACAACACTGAGTGGCCTTTGTGATCTACAAAACGTAGGCTGTTCAATAACCAACAAGATTTTAGCAGTCTTCTCCAGCTTCTAGACTCCTTAAATTTAGAAAAGCATAGTGCCTTTTGTCAGAATTATAGCTACCGTTAAACCTGTGGTAGACTTTTGGATTTCTTTTCTCCATTGTTTTTCAAAGCTAGGACACACACTGTATGGTGAATCACTTTCATTCAGTTCAAACAGGTCATCGCTTTCCAATGGCTTCTTATAGCCTATAGATATTAGTCTGAAAGAAAGCAATGAATTTAGACAGCATAAAATACAACAGACAAACAAACAGAACTATTAACTCAAAAAGCTAACAATATAATTTAGTGCATATAAATAAACTGTATAATCAAAATAATATATGTAATCCTATAAAGGCTACAGACTAAATAGTGGAACATACTTACAATCACCTTAAATACACTGAAATTCACCTGAAGTATGAAGAGCCAAGCAGATTGTCGCATCTGAACAGCAAATTCTGAACATTTGTACATCAGAATCTGTCTATGTTTCTGATCCCGTATTTCTTTATAGAAAAATACACTATTTCATAAACAAATGTGTGTAGCATCATTACCCACTTACTATTGTGATCTGGAATGAAATACCTTTTCTATCACAGATCATTCCTGCGCCAGTCAGTGCCAGCACTGGGCTTGGGACTAATGTGTGTGCTGTTGTGCTTATCACAGGACAGAAAATAAGACTCAGAAACACTCTTCTGGAGGCTGTAAATTCTGGTGGGGGTGGACCTCACTATCTCCAAGGGCCACCCAGATATCTACTGAAGCTATAACGTTAATAAAAAGTGAATTTGCCTTATGCCTGATAAATTAAGGCAAAAATAACACAGCTTCTCACTAAGAGCACCAGCTTTTGAGGCAGGTGAGAAAAGCAGACCAATTGGCACTTGAGTGGGAACTGTTGTTTAAGAGTTCTGCATAACTCATCTAAATGCTAAAACTCACTGCTGCCAGAGGATAAATAGATCTACCAAATGCACTCTGCACCGTAATCTCCAGATTGCATGAATTCTAAAGAAACATAATATAGCATTATGGGTTCATTATGTAACAACTAATTTGAGACTTCCCTATTTAGATTGCAAGCACTTAAGGTGAGTATATATTAGCCATAATTTATTGTGTTTGCTTGTGATTGGAAAGAGGGAACATACCTAATGTTCACAATATTAGTTTAATTGCATCCAGTTATTTCATAGCTAAATAAGCTCTCACTGAGCTGAACTGAAATCCTGCCCCCCCCCTTCTTTAGTTAAACATTGTGGAATTGGTTAAAAAATAAAAAGGATAGCCTAGCTTGAACATTTGGGTGAACACTGTGACACAATGAACACATAAGTGTCATATAGAAGCACTGCAGTCAGTACACTACATAACTTTCTAGAAAAAATGAAAATTTATATTTATGGTGTAGAATGCAAGGATTGGTAAAAACCAAAGCTACTTTGATACTGATGGTGAACTCCTAACTTCAACAGGGCCAGAGTTCAACTGAATACTCTGAATCCTTGAAACAATCTAATTGTTTTGTCTCAGCTTATTAATAGCAAATACTACTTTCAGTTTTTCCTTAAAATTAATAATATTGAATAAAGCAAGAAGGAGTTATAATACTCTTAAAATGTTTTTTTTTCTCACCTTTAGATTTTTGAAATGTGTACGTCTGACTCAAATGATTTTTAAAGAAGAAAAAAGAAAAATGTTATAAATGAGTAATGGTCACAAGACATAACACATGAAATTGTTTGAAATAACATCCAAAATATGAAGTGACCGGAAGCTGCATGACTTGATATAGTTGAGCTTTCAGTTCCTATTTTTGAGTGGAAAATTTCCCAAGAAGTAGAGGGACTTATCAGTGTTTATGAGCAGGTGATCTGCAGTAATAACATCCAGCCTGCCATAAAAGAGGGAGGAAAATGAGCATGAAATTGGTGACTTGGAAAATATCTTAAATGTACTACTGCGTATTTGTTCCTGGAGATCTAGCAAATTGTTGTATCACTACATGGAGTATAAAGGAAACCTTATTTTTAATTTTTGTCTATTGCCAAACTTTACACAGACAGATAGTAAATAAAAAAAGATAGCCTAATTTGGCCTTTTATACCCCATTGTCTAAAAATGTCTACTGTAACAAGAACATTGTGCTTAGTTATGAAAATATTGATGTTTTAAATAATGCCATTAGATAACGTATAAAATGGCTGTTACTATGTATAAACAATACTCCACAAAATACTTGAATATGACCTCTAAAAGTTATAAACTTTGATCTTTGTACAAAAAGCTAACAGCTTAGGCTCAGGCTCAAGCCAGAATGATGGTGTGGAATGTAAGTGTGTGCTCTATAATTCCGTGAGCATCAATGAACATCAACAACCAGTTTATTAAATTCTCACCTGCTAAACCAGGAATATGTTAATTTACTGAAGAAAAAAACATTCTCTTCAGGGCTACGTTTCTGTTTAAAAAAGAAAAAAGGATCAATGTTACTTGAAAGACTGAAGAAGAAGTTGGGTTTGGTTTTTTTCTTTTACTAAACATGTAGTTTTTAGGAGCTATTTAATTCTGAGCTATAAGGTCTATACTTATACTTCTTTGTTACCTTCTCCCACCAATATGCTCTAACACAAGGTGTGAAGAATGAAAGAGATCTACAGTCTCATGACTTACTAGAATAACTTAACTTGCTGTAACAAGATATTAACCACCACCTTAGCTTGATTTTACACTGTTTACACATACCCTAGAGGATGATCACACCAACAGTAAAGCATAGGACTTGGACTTTATGATCTTTATGGGTTCCTTTCAACTTGAGATATTCTATGATTCTATGTCCAATACAAGCAAACCTTCCTTAAATCTTTGACAACTAAAATCCTGCAGATTTTTTTTCCCCCATTTGAAAACCTAGCTATTGGAAGTTACCAACTGCTAATACCTAAAGAACAGCAAACTCCTTTCTAACTAAAGATGCAGTTACAGTTCTTTTCGGTAGGTGGTGTAAAAAACCCACCTATTAAAAATGTATGCTGCCGGTGCTCTGAAATCCTGTATATTTTCCACGATTTTCCTTGTACTTTCAGTGAAAAGCCAAATGATTAAATGATAATCCAAGAAACAAATACGCAACAAATATGTGTGCCCTCCTCCAACAAACACATCTGCTTGTGCATCTACTCACCCTTCGCTATCAGACATAAGTGTTTGCCTTGGGCCATTACGATTTACACCCATACAGCACTGTTGCAACTATTGCCTTTTACTATTGAAGAACACAGTAGAAGTCTTGGTCACAAATATTCCCTGCTTAAATCCTGCTCCTATTCCTATCTGTGGCAAAGCTCCCATTCCCTTAAGAAGAGAATGATAAGAAATATTGAACAAAACCCTGCCCTAAAAATTATTCCCCCCTCATAAATTCAAAGGATGCAGCCCAGGACATATCAGTTGTCTTTTTTTTTTTTTTTCCCCACACACAGACCCAGCACGGATCCTACATGAAATCCGATCAGGTTTAAAGCAAGCCCCCGCGGAGCCCCCGCGGCTGCCCCGGGCGGCTCCCTCCCGGGGCAGCAGCAGGCCCTGGCGGGGAGGTACCCCGCCCTCAGCCCCGCCAATAACGCCTCCCCCCCGCTCGGCCGTCCGCTGCGCTGTGTCACCGTCTTCCCGGTGGGACTCGGGCGCTCGTAGAAGCCGCCCCGCTGCCCGCGGGAGGCGGCCATGGCTTCTTCCCGAGGCGGGCGCGCCGAAGGGCCTCTCCGAGCTGCCGGCGGAGACCGTTAACGGCCGCCCCGCGCGCGAGGGGAGAGGCGTCGGAGGCGGGACGCGGCCGCCGGAGGAGCAGGTGCGGGCGGGGGGGGGGGCGGTGCCTCAGCTGCAGCCGCAGCTTGGATCCCGTGAGGCCCCTCCGGTTCCCCAGCCCCGCCGGGCCCGAGAGGAGGCCCCCGGTAGCTCTGCCGGCCCGGCCCGGCCCCAGAGCTTGTGGTGAAATGCACTTTGTGCCCTAAAACGCGACCTGCAGCCGCCGAGGGCACCGTCTGCCTCTGATTCTTGTCTGGTTGCTGTCATTTAATGACAGGCGGGACGGACGTGTGTTGTACTAGTGGGCAGCACTCGAGTAAAATTGAGAGGGCAGGCAAGGGAACGGTGTGTGGTGGGGCATGTGCATCCTATCTTGTGACCAAACGTATAAAAAACTTTTTTTTTTTTTTAACCAGCTCATAGCAGGATCTGTGCTACCAGAAGTTTATTAGTGCATCAGAAAATGACAAATGACAACAGTACTTTTGTCTTAGAGTTGGGCCCACAGAGCAGGCTGTTTGTGACAGGAGCTGTGTCTCCCACTTAAATCAGAGCGCTGCAGTGCTGTTGCTGCTGAACAGATAGATCCAACTTAAAATGCTTTAGGATAAAACTTAGAAAGCACATGCTCGCTGTTGACAGAACTACTCCACCTGGGACTGGCAGCTGGAAATCCCGCATGTCTCGAACCAGGCTGCTGCAGCACCAGGCACTCCGGCAGGTTGCATACCAGATAAGCAAGTTTTGATCTTTGTTACTTCTCAATGCTTCCTAGTTTTGCTTTTTGGAGACTTCATACAGCTTGCTTACTAGTATTTAAATGTAAAGGTAGGTAGGAAGGAAGCTATAATAGCAACTTCCACTGCTGTGGTTTTTTCAGAGCATAAAAGTTTTTCCAAAAGTTAATAGAAATCAGTATCTTGATTTTACTCTATAGTTAATACGGCACCTCCCCTTTGACCCTTGTTGACCTGGCACATTGCCACCTTAAATGCGAATGCATCACTGACTGCAGCGATACTGATTTCTCCAGAGTTTGTGAGATTGTAATGGAAATAACTATGCACTGCATTCCATACAATAAAATACAGAGAAACAAATCTAAATGCAAGACCTATGTGACAGCAGGGAACACAAGGTCTTGTGGCCAGCCAGTAGAATGGGAAGTGAAAGACCAGGACAAAATAACAATAATTTAGAATCAGAACTAACATAGAAATCATTCATTTCGTATTCATGAAGAATTTTTAAAAGTGACTGAAACAGATAAAGGGTTGAAGTAATATTTGGTCAAGGCCAAACTCAAGTGGTTTTTGTTTCCAGTATTTTATTTCCTCAACATGGTGACAATGTAATCAAAGTATCAATGAGACCCTGACTAAAGGGATGTCTTAAGTTAATAGGTGTACAAAAGAAATTTAGTTATGGCTAAAGTAATTTTAGCACATTCCCACATGCCTAGCTTTTCTTCTTTTAACACATTGATGAGTTTTAGGTAAGCGGATATTGAGAGGTGTTAAAATCCTTACCTCCCTCAGGAAAAAAAAAGACTGGGAAGAAAGAGGGTGAGAAAAATTACTTCTTTAGAAGAACTGTATGGATATTTTATCAGCCATATGCAATATGATCTTCCTTGACATTCCTTTTGTAGAGTATAATTGCATAGAACAGATTATTTTATCTATCCACTGGGGAAGTCTGATAAGGACACATTAGGATAGACCTGACTAAGCTTCTCTTTCTGCAGGCTAACTCTGATTTGGGGATCCGTTTCCTCTTTTGTCTGATGAACCTCACTTCTAACTTAAATTAACGTTAACATATTCTTCCTCTACTTGATTATATTTACATTTCTTTAACACAGGGAACAGGTTTAAAGAAATCCAGTGTATTTTACTTGTTAACTTTTGCCATTATTGTGGCAACTATTGTGATCAGCGACTTACTGCTATAATGTCAGCAGTATCTTCCAACAGAAGTTAGATTACATCTACATAGCTTAGTCCTAAAGTTACTGGGGGGGGAGGGGGAAATAATCAAAAAGATAAAGTGGCAAGTGTTTGTATGGAAGAGGGAGAAAGGGAAAGGGATTGGGCAGATGTAGCAAGTTTCTTAAAACATAAGGCATAAATCTTATTTAAGACACAAACCTTTGTTATGCAAGTTCTTTCTAGAGAAGGTTGAATTTGGTTGCTAATGACATTTCAAGGGTGCCATACTGTGGTGTCTCTTAGGCTAAAGAAGTAATCCCTTTGGGAAGTTAAAAACAGTTCTTGAGAAAATGATTTTATTAGCTGTGATTTATCTTATCAGACAAAAGAGAAATCGTTGCAAGCTAAACATTCTTCCATTTCTGAAACTCATTTGGGCTTGTAAAACACATTACCTTCAAATCAGTAAACTTGGATATTCTTTCAATACCAGTGTAAGGATGAAAAGTAATCCTTTCAAGCAACCCAACATTATAACCAAGAAAACTGAGTTTAATAAAAACAAAATCCTTTTTTACTGTCAGGTTAAATTTGAAGCCTATTACTAGTCTCAACATACGACTTAACTTTAAGCAATATTAAACAGCTGAAGATTAAGGGTTTTGCTTTCTCATATAATAGGATCTTAAAAGTGTTTCACCTGTACTTGTATAAGACAGTACCACTGTATCTGTCTATAGGTTGTTGGTGGCAGTTGTGAAAGATAGAAAATAGGTCATTTGACTACTTTGATTCATCACGATATGAGACGGTTTATTCTTCCTCTGCTACACAATGGAAAAACTTTTCTTCTTAAGAGGTAGTACTAACTCCACTGACTCATGCTTTTGTGCTATTAATTAGATGAGATACCCATTAAATTTTTCATCCATTTGTTACAATGAACATTTAGATTCTCAAATAAGTGAACAATACACTAGAGTAACTTTATAGATATAAAGATGCATATATATGCAAGTAGTTCTAGTCAGTACATAACTGCAGCCATAAAGTAGATACATTCATTTGAGTATTGATACATATGTAAGTCTTGTAGTTAGTGCAAATGCCCATGTTTTACTTCAAATTTACTACTGGAAAAAACCAGTTTCAATAACCATACAAGGTGATCCTAACTGAAAGTAACAACAGAGCTAAATCAGAAAAGAGGAGAAGTTATAGGTGTTGATACTTCAGTGACAAGCACGTCTCTGAAGTGACACTTCGGATTTCTAGCCTGCTCGCTTCAATGGCTCCAAAAAATTCTTACACCATACACAAAAATACATCCCATAAGTGATGAAAGTGATGCATATGCTTCACGAGTGGCTGAAATTATGTATTTTCATAAAGTTTCTATATTAGTGAAATAATAGCCTTCCATGATTCTTGGGGAGGGGGGAGAAATCAACTAGGTTTTTACCTTTATTAGGAAAGCTTTATCTTCTTAAGTGTTTCCTATACCTTAAATAGTACTTTCGTCTTTAAATAGGTTGAGATTAAATGAAGTATCAGTATACTTTATGCACAACACATTTCAAAAATAATATGAAACTTGAACATTTTTTTAATAAAGTGCAAAGATGAAAGATTTAATCTCTCTCAAATAAAAATAACAAATTTAATTTAAAAAAAAAGATGAAACCAGTTAACAGTATTAATGCGTCTTTTTCTTGGCTTTGTGCTTCTTGTATTTTTGGTCATGCTTTCTTTGTTTCTTTTTGTCATCCTCAATACTAGTGTCACCGTCACAACTTTGCTCTTCTCTCTTTCTTTTAGAGGTGCTTTTATTCACCTGGTGCACTTCACAGTCACTTGAATGTGGCAGGGCCAATTCAAAAGAACTCTGTGCAGATTTAAAATTTGCAGCTTGATTCTGATAGAGAGAAAAGGATAAATTTGAAGGCAGTGGTGGAGTCATCTGATAGTAAGGAAATTGTTGACCCATTGGACTCTGTACTGTGTACTGCTGTGCTAAAAAATGGTTCGTCTAGAGAAATAGAAACTTGAGTTATTAACACTGTAAGGAGAAAGTTCTGAGGAGTTTAATTTTGCATGCATTACAGCTTCTACAATAAAACTACTGATAAATTATAAAATAACATAACAGAACATTTGAGAGTAAAGCTCATATTTTATTATATCAACTAGTATAGTTGGAAAAAGTAGACATTCATGGCAAGGTTAGAACAGAGACATAATCTGATTTAAGATTAAACTGCCAGTTAGTCTTTGTGTAAGGTAATCAACATGGCATTCCTTTCATTTTTACATCTATGTATGTTACAAACATTTGTAACTGCAGTGCTTATTGTTAATGTAAAGACATGCACATCTGCAATTTTTTTTAACCTGGTTTAACTAATTTTAAAGTTAATGTGGAACAAAGCATTCCAACAAGGTATAGTGAATCCCTAGATCAAAGCACTTGGAACAACACAGTTGCCCAGCTTCTTGCTACAGTCCCTGAAGTATCCCAAGAGTCCTTCTCATACAAAATGCACAGCCCAAATACAGAAATAGAGCTACAAAGGTCAGAAAAGAGTAGCTTTCTACTGACTGGCAGTAACCAGAAAAATTAGGGGGAGCATGTCCGAGTATGTTATATGTGCAAACAGACTCCAAGTGAGTAACCTGCCTGGCTCACCCAAATAAAGGTGAGGTAGATACATGAAGTTGTACACGTGACGAGGTCGCTTCCTGCTGAAGCTGCAACAAACTGTCATTGGAGGCACACTGCAATACCATCCCTTCTAGCAAACAGAAAATGGGATGAAGTTGGTCATGCGTGCTGGTCTGCTGAGTTTGGTCTCTCGGTGTTTACATACTGCATTGTTACTGAGCTGTGGGTTCATAAGCAAGCATAGCGGGGGAGATAGTACACTCCCAAGCCTTCCAACCACAATGGAGGGGATGGGAAGGTTTCTGCAAGCACCAGCTCTTCTGAGGGCACAGCCTGGTACGAGGGGAGGCAGGCCGCCAGTGCATCTGTGCAACAGGGAACAGACCCCCTCCATTCTCCTGCTCAGATTGCAGCTAGCAAGAGTCATCTACCCAGACTTCACCCCTTCTACAGTTACAAAGGGCTGGCCATTCCCCAGTCAGACTGGGTGGCAGCAATACTGTCCACAGTTGGTACCTCACATTAAATACTGGGTTTCTTCACTCCTACCAATCCATACTGATCAGATTCAGAAGCTCCATGATGTGTTTGGTGAGTAGGGCTTGGCCCACACGTTGCCATCTGAAAAGACCCGTTCCCTTGCCTTGTGGAATGGCTCAGATAAAAGAGATTAGGACAAGAATGGCCCTGTGCACCAGAGTCTGTTAGAGGGGAAGTGGAATATGGGTTCTCACTGTCTAGTGCTGTGAAAGTAAATCATGAATATGAGAACTGCAGGGGCATGTGAAGGTTCAGGCCAGAAACCCTCAAACTGTTGTTGCCCGAACTTGGGCAGTGGTGATTTGTTGGGCAAGTTTTAGGCTTGGCTTTAGGACATTTCAAGCTTTTGTTGGGCATTTCTGAATTGAGTAGAAGAGCTAAGAAGTTCCGACTGAATTAACTGTATATGGAGAAGCTATTGCTTGCATGTTTGTAATTTTACTAGGTTAGCTTGTGTCACCAAGGGGATTTGATCTGGAGCACAGTACAGGAAAGACCTCTCTTTGTAGACTGACATTTTTAGCCTCCCTAAGCTATATACCTTTAAGACACTCCTGCAGTAAGAAAATGGTTTCATTTGGTAGATCCTCTGTTATTATAGTACCTTAAAGTGCTAAAATGAACAGACCTAATACAGTCAAAGTTAGCAGCCTAAACCACATTTTAAGACATTAAATAAGCACTGTGTTTGCAGAAAAGCAGAATACATCCAACTTCATAAAAAAGGTCCCAAATTTTTAACTTTTAACGCAAACTCACCATCTTTTGAAAGCCTGAGTATTCATGAGGTAAACTATTGTTCATTGGAAAAGGAGTAACAGGAAATGGAGGATTTCCATAAGGCTCTTGATACCTAGAAAAAACAAGCAAACATACAGATTCGAGACATCCACCATATACCGCTTACCAGAGTGCTGAGACTTAACTCTTGGGCTACAATGAGTATATCCAAGAGGAGAACTGAGATATTAACAACTGCTTCCATGAAAAAAAACCCTGATAAAACAAGGAAAATACACCCAAAGGCTCAATTAATGAGTAATCTTCCCGTGTACTTAAGTGCAGATGCAGAATAGTTCTGGATTTCACCACAGGAGTTTAGCTTCCACAGAGAGTTCTGTCACATTTGTAACTAAAAATGTTGAAATATTGAAAAATGCTGCATCTGGGGTATTCAGACTTCCATTGTAACAGGTTTATAACCTGTGCATTCATATGTGCATGACAGCTGCTTGTACATATAGACACAAAAAATACAGATATAAACTCAGTGGGGTTTATAAAGATTATCTCCATTGTCAGATTTTTTTCCCCTAAGAACTGCAAACATTGTTACTACAAACACCGTATTTCAGTATTTTCTCATAGTCCTTTATCTTGCAGAAACAAATAAAGAATGGAAAATTCAGGCTAACTGAACCTCTGGCAAGCTAAACAACCAAACATTAAAATTAACTACAGCCCACTGCAAGTCATCAGTAAGGATGCAATTAAAGCATGCAACAGCTGTTTTAACAAAAAGCCTGAAGATTGCTCTACCACATGAACTGATTTTCTTAATAAGATTTTTAAAAAATTACAATCATACGGTTCATTCACAGGTGTTTTTTGTTACCTATACAAAGGTGAATATAAGTCAGTATGGTTCTCAAAACCATGCGTAGGGCTGTTTAGTTCTGGTGAGCGAGAACTCCCTGTAAATAAGACAAGAACATAATGAATATTCATAACTGAATATTCAATTAACAAGTCAAAAACACAGAAAGTGTTCTGTGTCATCTGTAGTGTGCTATTATATCTAAGGTAGTATACAAAGATAAGCTGCCATTTTATGGCAGATAATCTATAGCATCACTTTACTGCTTGAAAATGTTCATTTATCATTTATTCACTTACAGAAGCATAAATCAAGGCTATTGAAGTAATCAAGAACACAATAATTCCCACTCAGTTACAGACACAGGAGATGCTTCTGGTTTTAGGAACCTCAGCCATTCTACTTAAACCCAGCAACTGCTCTGTACAGCCTTTGAAGTAAGGAGTGGCACAGTGCATAGTAGGAACATGAGTCCTTAATATTTGGGTTGCAAATGCTGCCTGCATTAGCTTTCTAGGTGGTTTATTTTCATAAACATAAAACTAAGAATGTGACCGATTTGACTATATTCTTTGGACTACAATCCCTTCCACTTAAAACGACAGCTCTGGTAACTCTCTGGCTTTAGTATAAAAACTATCAAACAGCTTGATAGTTGCTGCACTTACTGAATCAACTTTTCCTGCCAGACTGCAAGTTAAAGTCACACCATGACTCCTAACTGTAATCTGGCATGAAAACCTATGTTACTATGTTTTCCATACAGTGTGGTCTGAGCTGACTTGCAGGTTATGCTGTTCTGAACCAACCTATTGTATTATCTTAGTAAACAAAAAATAGAAAGACTGAATCCTTCCCTACGTAAAAGCCACAAGTTTTTGTTTCTTAAAAAAAAAAGGACTGTAATTTGTTCCAGCTATAAATTGTCATCTTTGTAAAAGACTGTAGGAGTCAAAAATAGTCATTAAAAAAAAAATATTTACAAAGACTTAATCATTGAGACTACTAAACATACCAAGCCGACACTGCACTTTAATTGGCCTTCCATACAAACGTATTCCATTCAGCAAAGCTATTGCATAAGGCACTGATTCTTTGTGCTTAAAGCAGACAAATCCAAAAGACTTAGTTTTTCCTTCTTTGTCCTTACACATCGTCACATCAGTTAATGGTCCGGCCTGAAAGAAATTTGTATTATTTTATCAGAGAAATTAACAGTGACATTTCATTCTGAGTACTTCATGATGTATATTCTGCCATTTTCAGAAACAGTGTACATTTCTTAGTATAAGAATCTCTACTTCATTTTGAAAATGTCTCTCCACATTCCCCAAGCTGAAATTCTGAGCCTTCTACAAACAAAAATCAGCTCCATGAAACGTTAAAAGAGAACCAAGCATCAGTCCATGGGTGATGTCTAGTCTTTAACAATCAGATTTTTTAAATTATATTTAAAATATGATGATAGGTGCTGCAAGGAGGAAGACTGATCTGCTGACTCCACAGCAAGAGTTATGTTATGTCTGTACAGCTGCTAGTACAACTATTACAGAGGTTTTTTGCACAGCTAACATAACTAAGCAAACTGATAACATCAGCTACGTAAAAGTGACCTACTCCATTAATATGCTTCTATTTTACTCACGCTTGAATTCCTAAAACAGGCAGCATCAACACTGTCAGAAAGCAAACCTGAATAGAGAGTAGTGCTTCTGGAACGACCACAAAAGAGAGTTTTCTGTAACCCTCATCACAACTGCACGGCAAGGAATCAAGAGACCCTATCATCTCATCAGAGATAACGTACTGTTTCTGCTCAATACACACCCCCATCCCCCTCCCCAAAAAAACCAAACCCCACCAACAAAACCAAACCCCGAACTACACCCTTTGGCTGAAGTATCTTCACTGAAAAGTTCCATTTCTGCCTACACATACCATTTTAATCCTTGCATAGTACTTCTAGAACCAAATTAATGCAGTGATATTCCCATAAATACTGGTTCCATTTTCAAAGAAACTGTCCAAACTACGCATCTATATGGCTGATTTAGGACAGTGAAAAGAAGTGGCCAAACAGCAGTCTCCTGCCACAGCTCAGGAGTGTTAAGGATGCAACAGCTTAACTTTAGGAGGATATAATAACCAGATGATGAATGAAGTGAATTTAAGTTACAAAAAATTCCATCACTAAAAAAATTACTGAATGTCTAAATTACTGTAGTAGATGGAGTATTCCTTGTTCTGAATCAAAAAATAGCACTCATCGGTAGAACTGGCTTCCACTACTACTACTGATACAATATGTACTTTTCAGCAAAAGTTGCTCTGAAGTCATCTATAGCTTCAGGCAAACACAAGTTAACTCATAACAGCTCTACAGCAATTAAACTGCATAAACAGTTAAAAATTCAAAATAAACACACAGCATATGCTTAGATGAAGAAATTAAGCCATAGAAAGTAATATACTTTATTATTCTGCATTTTCAATGATTACTGTCAAACAACAAATCTGCAATTTGTCTACTATAAGTGATGAGGTGGAACCATCTCCCTTATTATACCCTCCATGTTGTCAGACTGAGGATATTAAGGATTGTCATCTGTGATAATAATATCTGATTGCTTTATGCTTTTGCCAGCTGTGTATAAACTAATCCTCAATTAAATAAGTGTTTTTGCTGAAAAATGAAACTCCCCTACACCCAACCCTGGTGAAAGTAGGGGGATGTCATATAGACAAACACAAAGGATCAAAAATAACATACCATTTTTTATTATTGGTGCAGAAGGTGATCAGGCAGTAAAGCAACAGATACTACCTAGGTTGTCCTGTGCAGGGAATCTTCAAAATGCTGATCTCGTCTTTCCAAATATCTTGAAGTTCGGTGGGGGTTTGGGGGGTTTGTTTTGGGGGGGGGGTGTTGTTCTTTTTGGTTTGGTTTTGGTTTTTTTTTGGGGGGGGGGGGCGGGGTGTTGTTTGTTTTTAAAAAATGGATTTCAGTAAGATTCTGAACATGTTTATTTTTGCTTGACTTGGCTCCTTAAGGCATTTTTGTTGTTCTGCACTACACCGCAGTTTTTAAAAAAAGTATATCTATCCAGTCTTGTGATTATTATTTGCCTAGCAAGGAGGATCTGGTTCTTCAAGAACTAGAAGCAACAAACTCAAGTCCTTTGCAGATCAGTCTTTTAAATATGTAGTCTTCCTGTTCATAAATAAAAATATTAATAGTTTAGAAGTAATAATAGATACTTGCTCGTAATTTGATGGGGTAAAAGCTACAGGTCAGGAGAGCATCTTTAGGACTATGCCATGGCAGGAATATTGAACTGTATACTTTCCAAAAAAGGACAATACTGCAATGAGAAGCATATGCTGTTGCAGCAAAAGACAGAGAAACTTGAGTGAGAACAAGATGAAGAGAAGGAAAAAGGTAAGTAGGTGTTATTGGGATGACCTAAAGACCCAGATAAAAGTCAGCAGTTGGATGACTGCTGCAGATTATGCAGGGCAGTCATGCAAAACTACATTCTGAGAGCATACACTTATTTTTATCACTTTTGTACCAGAATTTGTATGGTATTATTCCTGTCCCTGGTAAGATAAGTTTAGGTTTTCTTAACCTAACATTTACAGTTAAACAGCAGACTACTGTTTAGTATTGACAACAGGTAGGAATACTGCATAGAAAATAAGGAAAAAAGGAAAAAAAAAAAAGAAGAAACAACTGTTTCTTAGCTAATTTTAGGGAAAAGTTAAAAACTGAAGGTTAGGAAGAGATGGGAACCGCTAAAAACCCAAAAGGCTAGAATATACCAAACAAAGAGGCCTTCCAATGCAAATGGGGTAGCATGCTGAGGTCTTCCCTAGTTAACAAGTATCAAATTACTCAGTAGAATAAAACTGGTAAGTAGAAATAGTTCTGATTAGCAAATGAAATAGCAAGAGAACAGATGATTCTGCCCACCTCTTTTTTTGCAAACTCACCAGAAGGAAGCAAGGTTCATTCTTAGACTGGGGGAAATGAGTGGATTGGTAGAAGCAAGTTTATCACCATGCTGTTAAACTGGCGATAAACTGTCCAGTCAGAGTCCGGGACCTTTTAGCTTGACAGAGGCTGACTGGATCATGCCAGGAGGAAAAAAAACCCCAAAACACAAAACAAACACACCATAAACAAATTCAGGAAAAGCCCATAATCAGCAGCTATTATCAATCCACCTTGAAATTTGATGCTTGCATTAGTGACAAAATGCTCCCTCCTCCTCTCCATATCTTGCCCCCTCTTTTCCTTACTCCTTTCATGTTAACAAGCCTGGCTTAGCCAGAGACGTTGCCCATGTGAGACCAAAACTGAAGCCAAGTCAGTGTCCTAATACTTTCTGTCTTTGCCATTTTCTTTCTTCCTTGGCATGCCTTATTTCCAAAGAAAGAGAATTAAGCCCAGCTTTGAAACGGGTCCAGCTACTTAGTATTTTCCCACCACGTCCCTGAAAATCCCACCGATGGAGCTTTTAATATCTCCTCAAGCATTAAAATGTAAAACGTTTTGATATAAAGGCCATTTATAGGTGGGAGTCCAGAGCCCCACCTGCAGATCATTCCTATTGCCTCTCGCACTCTGCTAACAGTTTCAGCCTTGCTCCACACATTTTCGGGTTTTACACTAATTTTTCTTAATTAAACCATTGATCAAAAATGGATTGCTCAGAATATTTTAAAAAGAGCGTAAAAAAGATTTTTCCTCGGGGATTTTAGAAAGCATCTTTAAGTGACTTCCTCACTAACTTGGTGCCCATCTGCGGCACCGAAACTTGCACACCCGGGAGGAGGCGAAACCGAGGAACGGAGGGGAGACGGGCGGGACGGGCACGGCTCCTGGCCGCAGCGCGCCCAGGGTCACGGAGCCACAGCGGCGGCCGCGAACGGGCGAGATACAAAGCGGGCTCCTGTCCCCGCGGACCGCCGGGCGCGGAGGCCTGCGGGCGGCAGGCACCGGCCGCCGCACCCCGCGGTGCGGTGCGGAGGGCTGCCGGCAGGTCCCGGTCCCGGTCCCGGCCCCGGCCGCGCCCGCCCGGCGAGCTTCGCGCTCTCCGGCCGCTCACAGCGCTTCGCTCCTGCGGCGGAGGCTGCCGCGGCCGCTCCCCGGCGCGGAGCTCCGGAGCAGCGAGCCTCGGCCCTGCCCGGCCCCGGGGACAACCTGGCCGCCGCGCCCGGCTGGCGCCCCCCGCGGGCTCCGCCCCGCGGCCCCGTCCCGCCCCTGGGGGCCCGCCCTCCACCTGCAGGAAGAGCTCGTAGAGGATCTCCTCCCGCACGCGGCTCTCCAGGTTCCCCACGAACAGCGTCCGCTCCGCCTCCTCGGACCGCCCCGGCGAGGACATGGCGCCGCCGCCGCCGGTCTCGCTGAGGGAGGGGATGGGGGACGCGCCCCCGCTGCCGCAAAGCGCCGCGCGACGGGGCGCGTTGCTGGGACGCGTTGCTGGGGCGCGGGCTCGGTGTCCTAGCAACGCGGGAGCGCGGGCGGGCTGCCGGAGGGCTCCGTGCGAGGGGAGGGGCGTCGCGTAGAGACGGGGTCGTCGTGCGGGTCCGCTGGGACGGGGCGGGGCAGGACGGGGCGCGGTCGGTCCGGGTGCGGGTCCGGCCGGAGGCCTTCCCGCAGCTGCGGCAGGGCTACGTTTTATGTAACGGCGTGCTTGAGAGACGCTACCTGTGCAGTTGGTGCCAGACGCGGCAGGCCCTCCCTCGTGCCGTTACTCTGCGGGGAACTTCACCGTTGTAAGACGTTTCCTTCGTTTTTTGTTGCTCGGGTTTTCCCCGCTGACCAGAGGAAAAGATTGTTATCGCCAGACCTACCAGTGGAAGCGTGTATTGTACAGAAACATGGCCTCGGGGAGAAGTACGTGTGCCCCTGGAGTATTTACTTCTCGTCTGTGTGAAACTGCAGGCGGGCAGTGAGGAACTGACAGAAAACCCCGTAACCGTACGAAAACAGAGCTGAAAAGCTCTGTTCTCCGCCTGCCGCCTTGTGGGCCAGGTGGGTACTGCAGCTGCTGGAGGAGGGCCGGGTGACAAATACTTCAGAAACCTTTAAAACCCTCGAGTGTTTTAGTCATCAGTAGGATAAAGCGTTGTGATAGTTACTAATAAAATACACATGTAAAGTGTTGGATGTTGTTCCTTTCTCAAGATTTAAAAAGAACTGGAATATGATTGCTATTTACATGTTCCTTTTCTGGGTTAAGTAAAGGTGGCCCGTCCACTTAGGTTAAGACCAGTGATTAGTCTCTTTCAGCAGGATAGATGACGCACCATGATTCCAAGCCCCTTGTTGTCCCTACATACTACCAATGCCCTATCCTGTCTCGCTCGCCCTTCGGCACTCCTGGAGGTCCAGCTCCCACCTCAGATAGATAGATAGAAAGAAAGAATCAGTTTATTTACAATTCATTAGTACATACAATTGCAATTCATTAATTCATTAAGATCTTAAAATAGTTCGTGCTTGACTAGCAAATATATGTACAATATCTATTGACATAAATAGCGCCTGATTTGATAGACGACGAGTGACCTTTTCCTGTCAGGAACTGGACAGTCCTAGTTCTGCTCACAGTTTGTAGGTGCCTTGATACCACTTGCCACATGCTCCTGTAGGAAATCCAATAAATTTAATAGTAGTGGCATTCATCAGTTCTTCAACTTGATCTTTAAGATGTTGGTGTTTGTTTTCTTTGCTGCTGCATCTGCCAAAGATGTTGATTTACTCTCGTACTTAACTGTGATGTCTACTACAATGACCTGACCTCCTTTAACGAATACCAGGTCTGGTTTGTATAATTAATTTTATTCATCTTTCAGCAGCAGCTCCTGGAATACTGCCCAATCTTTCTTTTTGGCTTCATCCACCAACAATTGGTGGTTATGTCTCTTAATCCTAGCGTCTTGCACTGCGGGGCAGTATCCAATAATATGCGAGCAGGTCTCATTCTCTGCCTGACAGTGCCAACAAAATTTAATCTGAGTGTCTTGTCTGCCCCTTGCCAAAAATTCTCTTGTGGGGTAGATGTTAGCTCTTAGCTGTAATGCCGTAATGAGCTTTCTGTGGGGAATGCCTCTGTAATACTCAACCCAGCTGTTACTGATTTTATCCTTCTCAAAGTTGGAAGTTCCACAGCCCTGGGATAACAGCTTGGTCCAATTCACAAATTCCTGGTTTTGCCAGTTACAGGGCCTCAGAAAGATTATTTCTGGAGCAGATATCTCCCATTCCAAGACTGGTTGCTCACTGCCTACTTCCTTCAAAATCACCATGACCACTTTAGGGTACCAAATTGTTGGAATTTTATCCTATCTCCTACTGCTGCGATCCATAATCTTTCAAATTATTTCTCAATACCCTCTTGTCGAATGACTGCTCTTATTGTCTCATCCAAAGACTGCGGAATTCTGTGTAGTCTTTGAGCCTGTACACTAGGGATCAACCCCGAGAGTCTGGTAATACCCAGGCCTCCACCCCCAGTGCTGGAATATAGGATGGCATCACAGGTACATGCTGGTAGAGGTAACCATTCCTTGATGGCAGCTCGAATTGCCAAATCCAGGATTTCCAGGTACGTAGCTTTTACGTCGGCCTGGTCTGCTAAGTAAATCCATCACAGAATAGTATATCCTTCCAAGGTGTCAGCTTTCTGAAATGGCTTCAGTGAAGCCTTCCCAATCTGTTGCAACCACCCCTTCACTTTTTCCAGTAGCTCTGGTTTTGATACTCCAGTCCATGTAACGGCCCAGGTACTTCTCAGAGCTACCAGATTCAGTCATATTGAGAGGAGTGCTGTTAATTGTCCATGAAGGACAGTCATTGATCATATATGAATCTTTTGTAGGCTTAATGTAAAAGCCATGGCACTTCTCCCCTTGTGTTGAGGCCAGTTAGATCGCAAAAGACCTCCAAATTTTCAGTATTTTTTCTGCATTCCTTCCCATGATCTGCTCAGCAGTACCAAGTCGTCTGCAAAAGCCATAGCTGTTATATTTTTCAAGCAGCGTTGGAACCTACATCCTTCCTCCTCTAACTTACACAGCAGGGGCTCCACAGGTTAAGTTAAATAAAATTAGAGACATTGGATCACCCTGTTTTACACCAATCCAAATCCCAATGGGATCCGACTGTTTATTCTTCAGGTCAATACAGGTGTATTTAAAGCTGAAGTTATACCTGTGTTATAACCCGCTGTTGCATGGTTGCTGCAAACAGGTTTCAAGCATATATGCACATTTAACATTCAGTATGTATTTTTCAAGTGCTATTTTACAAAGGAGCACATTTTCAGAAGTCATCCTGATGACAGCAATGTGAAAAATAGTATTAAAGAAAATTTTTTTTCCCAAGTGTAGTTGGTGTGCTTTGTCTCAATGCCCATTATTTTCTAATGGAGTCTTAGCTACTGACTTGTCAAGTCTATTTAGTAAAGGGATTATCAATTTACAGGAATTACAAGCCTCAGTGTAGAATACATAATAAGTCTCAAATTTCTTCAAGCCAGTCAGGGTTTTTGCCTTTGTAATCTTTAGGCAGCTTTTTTTCATAGTTAAACATAACGCATTGCAAAAGCCGCTGTGATTTCGTCTTGCCTGAAAGGGAGGAGCGCCCTTAACTAGCGGTTAGAGAGAAATTTTTCTGGAGAAGTGGCTTGATTCATAAGAGAAATGAGAATTAAGGCAATTGTTATGAGAATGGGATTCCCCAAGATTACAAAATCCTTGTGGGTAGAGAGAAGATTAGAAGGGGAAATACATTTACATGTGACCACAGTTCAGGATATCAAGTCTTGAGTAAGAATTCGATCTTAATCTTGAAAACCGTGCTGTAATGTTTTTAGCTGTTATTTTATCAAAACCTTTGGGGGTAAACCGAGTTGTAAAAGTGCCATTCTGTTTCCTGTAAATCGTCATAATCTTGTACTGTAATAAAATGAAGTTTTTATATATTTTTTCAAATTGAATATTTGGCCAGTCTCGAGGGGGTTTTAATAGCTGGCAGACTGTGGGCTCCCCCAAAAGCATCGGGGTTCATTCAGGAGGTACAACTCCTATGGTCCTCACCACTGTGGGACACAGTCCAAGTGCCGAAGAGGCAGTGCCAGCATCCTCCACTGGTTTGCGTAAAGCTCTTTCGGAGCAGGTAACTGAATTTCAGTGTGAGAAAAGCAGCTGACATAACAATATGCAGCAAAGCAGGATGGGCAGTAGATGAACTTTAAGGGTCTTACATCTGTTTGTGACCATGTACCTGAAAATCAGGGTATCCTTGAAGGATTTACCTGACAGTGGGATGTCAGTAGAAACTACAGTGTAAATAGTAACAGTAGTTAAGATTTATTAATTTCTAAGTAGCATAAGTGCCACTTGGTGAACAAAGTTCCCTTGTCATATGACAGAGAGGTGAGTCCAACAGAGGTGAGTTCAACATCCTGATCAATAAATACCACTAAACTTTCTGGGCATTGGTATAGTAAAGGAGTCCTTTCCTGAGACTGATTTCAGAGGGCTTTAAAACTGTTTCATGGGTCGTTATACCAACATGGGTAGCACTGTACTTTACTTACATGTGAGCTGGGCTTACTGGTTTTCAGTTCAAGAGGGAACTTAAAATTTCCTTTCTTTTCCCCATTCATGTGTAAAAGAACATGTGTGTATTTATTCACAGCTAGTGGCATTAGGTATATGTAAAGGCACATACGTAAGATTTTTCTTCTAAGATCAGGTGATTGGTTCTTAGATAAGCATGGCAGATATTTTACTGGGGCTATTACCAATTTGTTTTCAGTGGTGTTGAGCTCTCCATGCTTTAACTTGTATTTGAATGCATTCTCCACACTGAGTGCATGCTGAGGCTGCCTAACTGGTGGTTGCTTGAGTACACTAAGTTTTAGTTATAATAACAATCTATATTAAAAAGTAGAGAGGGGAAAGAGCCAAACTGACACTGAACCATTACTTGATCTAAGTAATATGTAATGTCAGTAGGTCTGTGCTTTTATAATAATAGTTGGACGAAGTGTCAAAGATTTGAGATGAAGACGGAATGCAAAGGAACAAGAGCTGCCTTAATGAACTTTATTGAGAACAGGGTGACAAATTTGAGAAATGGAAGCAAAAAAGTAATAAAAGGTCACTGGTTAAGCTGAGTCGATTTTCATATGAGTGGACATACTGCATCTTCTTCTCCTTGTGGCTGCATTCAAAGGGGAAAAGGCCTTGAAGACTTTGAGATTTCCTGAAGGCTATCTGCTGCAGGGGCTTGTGTAGCACAGCTTTGTTGAGCTGCTTAGAATCATAAAGCCAGCTGAAAAGACTCATCACTTAAAAGTATATAATGAAACACACACCCCCACCCCCTTAACTGTTGTGGATGGAAAATAAAGAGACCTCGACTTTATGTTTAGAAGCCCTGCGAAGGATACACTATGAAAAAAAAAAAAAAAATTTCTGGGATGCATCTCCGATACTTGAGTGGTTATGGTTTGTTTTTCTTTCCCCTGCAGTGGAAATAATTGAGGGCTATATATAGGCAAACTGAGCATCCAGACGTCTCACTTGAATAATGCAGAGTTTATCTACCTCCGCACCTCACAGTGAACTCCAAGAAACTGAAGCTTGTCCTCTTATATTTACCCAGTGAATTGGTTTGTAAATAAATGAGCTTCACAAAAATAAATGTTTCTTCACCTGTTTAGTAGTTGGGGACACAGAAGGAATGAGGTTAAGTTACACACCCAAAACACCCAGCAAGCCAGTGTCTGGGTGAGATTTGTGGGGCTCTAAGCTCCATCTGACTCCCATATAAACACTTTCACAGACCTCCTCTGGATTTAGGTTAGAGAATGACTCCTTGGAAAAAGCTCAGAAGATAATTTTGTGCAAAAATAATCCATGGAGGTACAGTTCTAAGAATTATTTTCAAGTTCTTCCAGAAAAATCCTTCTGTCACCAGAATGACTTTTTGTTCCAAGTTTCTTTTGCCCACCTCAGTGCATTTAATTGCAGTTGACTGACACACTTAAAAAGACATGTGGTGCGTCTCTAATGCAATGTACCTCCAGTTACTCTGCTTCCTAAATTCCACACATGTAACAGTGTTGCCAGTAATATATAACATCGATTGCTTACATGTAAACGTGCTGATAGCCAAAGAGAGAGGGAAATAGATTAAAAAACAGTCCCAACCCTTAAAGACCAGAAACCACCCTACTTAGTGAAGTCATTCAATAGGAGGAGCCATGAATTGCAGAAGCTTGAATACAGCTTTGCTTTCTGCTTCCTACTCTATATGTCACTTACTTCATTAGTGACATTCTGTTAGTTTAGAAATCTAGCATACTGTAAGGAAACACCCAAATTGCCACTTGTCTGTGGATATTACGTACTGCTTTTCTCCATTTCCACATGCTGAAATTGTGTTTCTTCATCTGTTTGATATACTGGGTGAAATCAGGTAAGAACCATTAGCTTATTCTTTGCAATGTACTCTCTTGGCTTTTATTCAAGCATTAAAAAATGAATATTCCTTCATTTAAATTGGACAAAAGATTAAATCTTGTGAATTATGCCTAATGGAGCAGATGATTAGTAAAGAGAATTCGATCACCTTGAAACTGAGATGTAGGTTTTCATTTTAAAGTAAATAGAACAAAGCCAGATACTTTATCTCTGGCTGCACTTTGCACACTCAGGTATGTGCACTTTGTACGAAGTAAAGCGGTAATTGTGAAATAGTTTTAACATATTAACGTAAGTTTATTGTTTATTGCTGATTTGATACGCTGACAGGTTTTCAAGTTACATGTTGTGCTTTAAATTTAGTTACAGAAAAGTCAGTGTGCACTTAAGATTTTTCCCTTTTCAACCACAGAAGAGACTTACAATGCTTACAAAGGTACACAGAAAAATTAAAACTGTATATTAACTGAGTTAAACTGCATATGTAACACCCCAACACCTATCAGTATGTTCTGATTGTACAGAAAAGTGTATGTGAGCACTCCCACAAGTGTGCAGAAAGGGCAGCTGGGTATTCCTTCCAGTAATCAGTCAGAAATGGGAGTTTGAAAAACCTCTGCTTAATGACTCCTTGCTAAACAATTCAAAGTATTACCTCTATAAATCTTTTTATGGTACTTATCTAATTCCACAGTAAAGCCATAATAATTTCTTTTTTGTCTATTTACTTTTCAAAGAATAACTGCTGTCGTTTCACAGCCATAAGTAAATGAGTTGTTTCCCTTTAACGTTTACCAGCTAGTAAATAGGTTTCGTCAGTTAAAATAATTTCCTTGTGACAGATTCTCACTTCCATGGACCAGACTGTGTCTCTGTTTTATGTCACTGTCATTCTACTGGCTTTAGAAGAATTAATTGTTATTTCTACAAATCAAATGATGAGAAATCAAAACATTTACATGGATATGGAGGAACAATTCAGCAATATCTTAGCATGAATCTTTTATATATTAGATATGTAGGAGTGAATTATAAGGATCAGTCATTAAACTTGGATTTAAGAACAGTATTAGACAAAAATGAAAGAGTTTCATGTTGTAGCTTTGAATCTGAATAGCTGTAGTAATCAAGTGGCTTTTTTCATTTTAGCTTTGTATATGGCATTTGTGTAATAGAATTTGTATTCTATTTTTATCATCATATATCATTATATGAAAACTAGAGATTAAATGTGACACATTCTATTAACATCTCAGTATCATGACACATGTATGACATTTTCCCAGGTTCTTTAATATTATTTTCATTAAATTCAAAGCAACTGCAGCCGAACAGCTCTCAGTTTCAGATCAATTTTTGGATAAGTCTGAGCAATGAAATGAGTCCTCTTCCTGTATTGCTAGTTAGTTAATAACCTGTCCAGTAATCTCAGTAAAAGTTACCTAAATTATTCAGTGTCTAAATGAGGAGAACAGTGAGATTTATTTTGAAATACAAGTAATTCTAACTTTTCCCACCTGTAGTAATTGTACTATTGTCATAAGGTGATGATAGGCACAAAACTTTTGTCTGGTTGATTTGAGACAGGAAGTTTCAGGCCATTTCTAACACTCTGTAACTTCAACCCTGCTCCAGTTTGCAAATATCCATTATTTTTTGTGATGTCTAGTTCAGAGGTGACCGATCTAGTCACTGTAGATACATGGTTTGGCCTAGAGGTGATTGATCTTGTTCCCTAAGTGAATTAAGAGTCTTTAGTGTCTTTACCGCATCTTTACTGCACCTTAAGTGCTGTAATTCACATTGTTTAGCTTTGTTTAGATCTGCACTATAGTATCAAATATATTTTTCAGAGACCTTGCAATGCCCCCGCACTTGCCCTTCACAGCTTTATAAACTGGTGAGGGCTTGCTGTCCATTTCAGATATGCAAATGTGGTGGATTTGGTTCTGCCTGCTAGCTGCTTGCTGGGAAAAGGAGAAGAGCTAGGACTGCCTCACCTCTAACTCAAAAATTCTGAGAAATTCAGGTTACTTTTTAAATGATTTTTAAAGGAACAGAGTAGGCACTATTTCTCTTTCTACTTTTGCTTTCTAGAAGTTGACTTGTTTTATAAAGTTGTTAATGACAGAAAAATTGAGAAAGGTGCCCTCAAATATCAGACAAAAGCCTTGTGTAAAGCAGCGTAGCCCACTAGAAGTCAAGAGATAGGCCCAAATTTCTTTGGCCATAGAACAGCTAACACCATAGTGAAGGTGAAGAGGCCATACAGAAGAATTGTGATAGGTGTTGGTGTTGTGCCCAGTATCCTGAAGTGGCTTCTCCACACAATATGACCTCAGCAGCCAAAGGATACCTCTTAAAGCATTAACTTTGGATGTTGCTAAGCACACAGGGGAAAAGTTAAGTCTTTTTAGGCTCTTTTGAAAATATCCATCCTCTTGTTGATCCTGACTGATCTACAGCTTAACCTTGTATAGCAGAACTGTCAGAGTACAGAAATGCTAAATACTACAGTTTTTCTTGTGCCATTATGTACACTGACCTTACAGATTCTTATTTTTTCAAACCCAGAACAGGATCTTTTGTTTCTTCTTTCTTTGCTTCTTGGTAATGGTGTCCTTATGGTTATCCAAAACTAGAGAAGGGTTCTGGGTCATCCTGTACTGTCAGGCAACTGTTTCTTATTGCTAGATTAAACAATAAGGCCTAAGGATTGGCAACTTTGACACCCTGGCCAAAAGAGGAAGAAACAACCACATTGGTCTTCCTGTTTATACAACGCACACTAGTTGTGAAAAAATTCTGAGAACCTAAATGTGATGGTTATGCAAAGTATCTTCTCAACACTGACTGCTAATTTGTACTTGTTATGGAGAAAATATATTGTTCAAGAACAACTAGGTTAATTAACAACAAGGTTAATTTTGTATTTGAAGGGTTCAGAGGAGCATAGTGATATCTGCAGAGTCATTAGTTAAACTGTTTCCTTGTTGTTCAGTGCACATTCTGGCACCTCATTGCAAAGGTCTGGCGTGAAGGAAATGGAAGTTCTTTACTTCTAGTGGAAAAACGTGGAAAGGAAAGTGAAAAGGTGGTATTTCAGGTGGTCTAACTCATCAAATGGCTGTCTAACATTTTCATCTTTTTCAGATGAGGAGGAAAAATGTCCTGAATTTACAGATCTTAATATAGGCAATGCTTTGTCTGGAACAGAACTCAAAGTCCAGCTACTGCTATACACAAAGGAAAATCCAAATTGTTCTGAGCGACTCATCGAACACAATGTTACTGCATCTCAGTACCTTAATACCTCCAAGAAAATTGTCTTTGTTATTCATGGCTTCAGACCAACAGGATCTCCACCAGCATGGCTAGGTGACATAAAAGAGCTTTTACTGTCTTCAGACAATATTAATCTCATTATAGTTGATTGGAATCGTGGTGCTACAACTGTGAATTACATAACTGCTGTTGAGAACTGCAGAAAAGTTGCAGAAATACTGAAGAACTATGTTGACCAGATGCTGGTAAGGCAGAGAATTGCATCTGTTCTGAATAAGTTTAAATAGCATAGTTTGAGTGGGAGTGGGATGTATTTAAAATACGTCTGAAAAAAAGCCCAGTAAACATTATCAAATGACATTTCTTTACCAAAGTATTTACTAAATTTGTATGCAGTTATTACTGCATATCTTTAACTTCACCTGAGTTTTTGTTTCCCTTTCACTAAAGTATGCCTGAGAGTGCATCTGATTTCTTTAGCCAGCTGGAAGTTTTAGGTCTTCTGGAAAGAATGAATGCAGCAGTGGGGAGGTGAAGTGAGAGGTGTTCAAATGGTATGCAGCATTAAAATTTTACAAAACATTGCACTACTTTTTATTATTAAACTACTATAATGAAAGATTTTAAATGAAAAAGAAATCACTGACAGAGATATAAATATTTGTTCCAAAATTATATAAACTTCTTGATTCTAGAGGGAACTGCTGAAACAATTGTGATGCTAGTGGTCTTAACTGGGCATTAGATTTATTGCTTAATCAAATGAACAAAATGTGTTATCATCTCATTTATGCCATTGTTAGATTTATCACTTGATTTTTCTTCTGTTCTCAACACTTCTTTTCCCAACCATTCTCAGAAATTTTGAATGCTGTGCAGTAAGAAAATATTCACATGGAATTTGAGTAAAAACCCCAGCATTCTGAGAAAGGCTGAGGTGAAAGAAGAGAAAGCCTCTCTGAGTCTGTCCTGTGGGACTAGATATAGTGATAACAATTTGTAATTATGACAGTAAATTTATTGTTATGGAATAGAAAAATAAAATAGGACTAGAAGAACAGTCTCCAATCCAAAGTATTTTGCAAATCTCTTGATGCAGATTTTTGGCTAATTGCTGGTTACAGATCTTCCTGGCAAAGCAATGACAGCAGGGCATGCTTGGGCTGATCTTGTGCGAGCCATTGAAGTGATGGTGGTGGCTTACATGTGTCCCACAGCTATTGGTTTCATACTTGCAAGCAGTCCTGACACCTTTGTTAATTCATTTTGAGACACATTAATATGTCAGGTCCCACATATCGTCCCATCACTTTGCAGAGATTCCAACAGGTCTGCTGATACTGTTTCAGAGTTCTTTAGAAGGCTGTTTTTTTGAAATACTGCCTACTTTGTAGAACAGGCATCTTAAGGCTTTCCTGCAGGTGTGCATTTGGCACCATTATTCAGCAGTTCTGTGGCATAAGTCTTAGTTAGTGGTATTACGTTTTTATTTTATTTTAGTGGAAGGATAAAGCAGGGAGAGATTTTTTTTTCCCTAGTTCCTAGTTTTGGTTCATCTTTCTTGTATCTGGTAAATGTCTTCCTCTTCCCTCCCCTGCTCCCCTTCTAACTAGTGTGACATTTTGGAAGAAATGTGACTCAAGCTTCTTTTTTTTAACATTTTTCTAGTCAAAGAAATTCATAATTACTACACTGTTTAACTAGTATGGAATGGCAAACTGAAAAGAACTTCGTAATTTCCATTTGTTTTTAAAGTTAGAGATATAAGTTAGATTGTAGACAAAAAGTGAAAGTTAAATCAGTCTACTGATGTCTGTTCAGTTAACCGTGTGTGTGGTTGTGACTTTGTTTTTTTTTCTGATAGGTGGATGGAGCTTCTCTTGACTCTATGTATATGATTGGAGTTAGTCTTGGGGCTCATATAGCTGGTTTTGTTGGCCAGAAGTATAATGGCAAACTTGGCAGAATTACAGGTAAGGTTTTTTAATCCCGATACACATATTCTAATGTACCTTGTATTGTCATAGCTGTGAATCACATAGATGCTAGCACTGAAATGTTGACAAATAAGAACTGATTATTTAGTAACATACACAAGGAAAAATGTATCCCTGATAGAAGTTAAGAAAATTGTGAAAATCTGCCTTCAGGACAAATTATAGCTGAAATTCCAACCTGTTTACCTCTAGTCCCTTAAATGGAAATTGAGTGCTACATCCAAATGCCATTTAAGTTAAATGATGTGCTACCTTACGGAGCAAGTCAGGTCCCCCGGGAAGGGAAGTTCAAAAGCTCTTGGTCAGGCCACTTGGAATCAGGCACAGGGATTTCAGTTTGAGGTATCTGAATATTGGTGTAGGCTTTAGTACATTGAGCTATCTTGTACAGGGAGCTTAGATCAGGTGTGCAACATGTGTATGGATACTGCAAATTTTACCTCATACTTGTTTCATCATTAGCATTGCCGTCTGTGGGAGTGGTGCATACAGTGAACACTGGAGTACCCTCATGTGCGTACACTTTTCAGGACAGCAGGAAGTTTAGGATTAACTTTTAGATGCTGGTTCCTAGGGCAGAATCCAAATGCTGATTTGAGAGCACAGGCTTCAGATACTTCTTGCGGTGAAAGAGCAAAACTCACTGCACCTAGCATGTTGAGAAGGAAGCTGACTAAGCTGTCAGAAAAGGTGCTAAGGGGAGAAGAGACTGTTGGATCCTGATAGTGTTTAGGATCTAAGAGAGCAGCTGTTTTCAGGCTGAAAGGAGGCAGTTACCTCTCCTTGAGATTCATAGCTCCAAACCCTCTCTTGCAGAGAACTTAAGTAATTTTTTTTCCCCAAATATAAGAGGAGCCACTAGCCAGCCTTAAGAGAGTGAGTTAGAGACTCCTCCCCTTTTCATAGAGTAATCTGGAAGTCTGGGCATTTTCTATGAGTGTGATTGCTAGGCTCCAGCTATATTCTTTTGGTTAAGAATACTCATTTCCTAGAGTTTGTTGGCATCACTGGTTGGGGATAGCCTTGATTGCAAAGCTAGGCTAGCAGGTCTGTGTTCTCTCTGTACAGTAACTGGGAGCTAGTAGGTCCATGTAATTTCTGAACTCAGATGCTCACAGTTAAGTGGAATTATATGAAATGTTTCAATCACCTCTTATAATTACAAATATGGATGAATAAAGGGAAAGACTGAGTAGTCCAAAGACACAATGCTCATAATCTCTTATGTAACTGCTTTGGTACTTTTCTTTCAAAGAAGTTGAGCCAGTGGCCCAAACAGATATTGGAAAAATGAGATTAAAAAAAGAAAAAAATATTGTGTTCTTCACTGTTTGGAGGTTTTGGAAGTATAAAACTAGTTAGTGGACTAAACCAACTACCTTTGTCACCTAGGGATACTATGAATGTGAATTCCTGGCATTCCGTGATTCTCTGTGGTAGTTTGGGTCATGGTTATCTTGATCTTGAGAGAGAACCTTCCTAGACTAGTTCTTAAAGCACATTTGCCGGTTAAATCATAATACAAATTTGGATAATCTAAGATCATACGCTGTCCCTGTCTATCAGTCAGTGAGAATGTAATTAGGAGTCATTTAAGTGTAGGAATAAGTTTTGCCTTGACAGTTGTATTTTCTGTCTTTGCTGCTTTTTCTTTTCCCCTCTTTGTGCTTTTGTTGTCAAGAAAATAGGAGCAAAGCAAACCTCAGCTAACAATTTCAATTCCCTGTGAAGGACAGAAATTACCATCTTAAAAATTATCAGGCTTCAGGGCTGCACAACAATAATTCCCTATCCCTAAAATGAATGAGAATATGCAGCATTTATACTTCAAATACTTTGCCACCCAAATCCCCTCCTCCTTGATATAAAGTGCTTTTTGTGGATCTCAGTTGGAATCTCTTTTGTATTAGCTGAGTTTTGATTTGAGTATAAGATTTCCAAACCTCATTCAGGTTTGGAATTCAGGAATATGTGGTCAAAAACTAGTATTTCACTCAGTTGTATGTAACAATTGTTTTTATATAAGTTAATGTCAACACCAACAGATAAAATGACTGAGGCATGTTTGAAATTGTCTCCATCCAAGATATCTTCATCTTGTTTTTCTGGTGGTAAGAGTAGTTGTGTTGTGCATTTCATTTTTTTAAAGTACATAATAGGTATGGTATTTTCTGGCAAAAAGGACAAAATTAATTCTCCTGATCCCTAATGCTGTTGGTTTATAATTCAGCTGGAGAACTGGGAGATGAACACAACTAATTAGGGAGAAAGAGAAATTCAAAGATTTGGGTTGATTAGTCTTGTGTTATGGAAACTTGAGAAGAATAGTGCTGGTTTTTATTTTTATTATCATCACAGGGAAATGAAGAGTCATTGATGAATAATGCTTAAATGTCATCTTGTATATATCTGTAGACACAGACCCCAGGATTTGTAATTATGGTGTTATTTTCATTTAGGTCTGGATCCAGCGGGCCCTTCATTCACTCGAGAACCACCAGAGGGGAGACTGGATCGTACTGATGCACAATTTGTTGATGTAATCCATTCAGACACTGATGGTAATGACATAGCCTTAACTTTCCTATTTCAACTTGACGAAAGGCAGGAAAGCAAAAGAGAAGGTATAGGCTATTTCAGTAATATCCAAGCAGTACTGCAGAAGTATATTTTATGCTATCAGGTAGATTCCTGTGCTGTTGCTTTCTAACAATGTCTATACTTTTTAAATCATACTGTATGTCATTATGCCTACTCATCAAGAAATTGAAACTCAACTTTGCTAATGACTTAAGCAATGATGGGCTGTTTTGTTCAGTTCAAACATGAGTAGCTATGCTATTGAGCAAGTGAAGTTTCATGACTGAACCTGAAAATATTGAAATAACCTTTATGTCCAACAGCTAACTGAAGGCATATGTAGGTAACTGTGTAATCCTGAGTCCATTTAATATTTATGCAAAGTAGCAATTACATCACTGTCATTTATGTCTTGTTTGTTATAGTGTATTCCTTCTGAATACGAAAAAAAGTCTGCACATTGAATAAAGAATGCCTATTGCATTAATTTATGATACTGCTATTTCCAAAATAGTTTAGCATTAACATCCTTTTGCTGTGTTAGTGTGTATGAACATAGAGGTCGTAGGCACTAGATTATCACTGAATTAGTCCCTTCTGAGACAGCCAGTCTCAGCTGTATCACGATAGTACACTACAGATCCACTGCTTAAAACTCTAAATCACTTTACTGTAAGGTTAAAATGAAGTACATTACAAACTCTGCTTCATCCATGACATAATCTGGTTTAATTTTTTTCTCAAAACCTAGAGTAAACCTTTCAAACCTAGCACACATGTCCCATTATTTGTGTAGTTTTCCCATCGGTTTCTTTAATAATATTAAAAGTTAAGCATTTTACCATATAAATTTATATGTGAAGCTGTAAAATACCAATTTTTGTAATGTTCCAATTATGTAAATGAAGATAATGTGTGGTAAGAAGAAAGGTAGGTCAGATTGAGCTAAATCTTACCCAGGGTCTTTTATAGGACAGATACAGATTTTTTTCTACCTTGATACTTATATTAGTGCAGCTCAGAATCCAATGTCACACGCAAAAAAAAGGAAAAATCTTACTCTAATGAACTTTACATTGAGAAAGAATTATGATTGCTGGAGACAACATGAATTTCCTAAATTTCTTTGTGCACATAATGTCTCTGCTACAATACTGAATAGTTGCTTCTGTTCTTTCCTTTTTCTTTTGTGGCAGTAGGAATCTTACACAAACTTGTATACATTTGTGTACAGCATTTTACATGTGTATAATTTTCTTAAAAAGAAAAAAGCCATGGATTTTAACTCATAATATGACTTCCCTTTACAGAACAGAAGAACAGTATAATTGCAAAAATTATCTTTAAGACCTCCTTGTTATTTTGTAATGAATGTAATGATAACTAATTGACTGCATAATTTTGTTTATGGTTTATTGATTCATGATGTTTTTACTTTAGCACTAGGTTTCAAGAAGCCTTTAGGAACCATTGATTTCTATCCAAATGGAGGAATGGATCAGCCTGGTTGTCCACAAACAGTATTCAGTGGTAAATAAAAATGTGTTCAATTAATGAGAAAAGAGATTGAGATCAAATCAAAAAAAGGTTAAACTGAATTCAATGGACAGTGCATATATTCAGTAATATGGGAGCAGAGGGCGTTGTATTCTTTCTTGTCTATCCCCACTCAGTAAATGAGAAATAACAAAGACATTTGACATCTTTTTTTAAAATAAAGATCTTCCTGTATGCATACATATTCCACCATATTATTATAATTGGAATGATGGAATTATTAATTTAAACATAAAAATCTGCATATAGTGATCATTATTCTTCTGTGTTTATATATGGCTAGGCATGGGGGAAGGTGTTTGTGTCCAAGTGGTTTGGACAGGATCACTTCCATATGACGTGGAAGGCAAGGGTTTCAAGGCTTCACTGTGTCTTAGGTTACTCCTGGTTGGCAATGATGAACTAGGTTTTGGACAGGTCTTTCAAGCTCTAGGATGAAAACAATTTTACAACTTGATCTTTTGCTGCAGAAGTTTGCTTATTTCAACCTCTATAAATCTTAGGCAAGGTTGCTGCCCTTTTTTTTGTTTACTCTTTTTGGATATGTTTATGTCTATCTACATTTCTATTACTAATCTGCACAGTGCTGCTATGAATTAGAGCTCGTGCAAAAGCATAGAGCTTCCATGTGTGTGCCTGTGAGTACGGAAGAATCCCTTAAGACTCAGGATCATCGTCATCTGTACAATTCTCACAGTTTGTTTTGCTAGGAAAGGAGGGAATTTATTACCCAGAAAACTCAAGAGAAGAAACTCTGAAGTATTCCTCACAGCAATTTTTCTGCCAAAACATTCTGCACTGGATGCAACAAGGCAAATTTTAACTCAGACTCATGCTTTATAACAAAAAATTCTGTAAATTTGATAGGACTTAGTAGACTATTTCTTACATATAAAACCCTGTAGAATTTTGTCTGTACCTGTAATATTCAAAATAGTCTTCAATTGCTCCTTTTTGTGTGTGTGCGCATCCATTTTTTACACTTAGTGGTCAACTAACCAGAGAATAAAAACATGGCTAGTAAGAATGACTCAGGTAAATGGGATTACTTTGATAACACCTTTTCTTTCATCAAGAAAAATGATTACATGTTCTTTGTATATTTTGGTTTTTCTTTCCTGAAGGTCTTCAGTATTTTAAGTGTGACCATCAAAGATCTGTCTTCCTCTTCTTATCATCTTTGAAGAGAAGGTGCAACATAATAACATACCCTTGCGACTCTTACTTGGATTACAAAAGAGGAAAATGTGTTGATTGTGAAGCTTTCCAGCCAATGTCCTGTCCAGTACTGGGTAAGCGTTACGGTATCTGCTCTGGGGTGGGTGAGATTTTTTCTGGGAAATCCAGACTAACTGTTCCTATGGCTACTCCAGAGACCTGTACTATCATGTTAAGGGATCTGCAGACTGATCACGTGCAGAGCTGCATACTGTTTAAAGTATTTTTAAGTTTATGGCTTTGTTTGCTTTATTGTTATCTGTTAGACACAGGTGCTGAATGTTCCTAATCTTTGATTATTATGCTTTCCAGTCTGAAACAGATTCTTACTGTATTTCCTTTCTACAGAGAAACTGCTTCTACTTAGTTCATCACTTTAGGCTTTCACAGTGTGTCATCATCCCCAGAATACCTGTGGTTTTTGTTTAAGAGGAATAATGTTTCTAGCAACTTCATGGTTTCTCTGGCTCTTCTTTTGGAATCAAGCTTTTATCTGGAAGGGGGTGTAGTTGTTTGGGGTTTTATTGCTTTTAGAGAGGATCTGGGGACAGTTTGAAAAGAGCTACAATAGTGTGAGCATTTCCTAGTTGACAGGGTTTTCTTAAGAATGAAATTTTAAGAATATTTAATTAGAAGTTAACTTTCAATTTGTACCTTGTCTTTTTTATATCCTTATATTAGGATGTACACCCTACATTAGTTAGATCAGGTTTGAAGAAAAAGCATAGATAAACAGATCTATATGCTATTTTATAACAAAACGCAACAATAATGGGACCTTTTATTAGGGCAGAAAGACTCCAGGACTTCCCCAGCATGGTTGGTAGCCATATCTGATGCACTTACACAGAATGCCCAAGCTAGAGGTGGAGAAATATTTAAAAGTCAGCTTCCACCCTTTTTAAAAATTTTTTTTAAGAACCATAAAGCCTATGAGGAAATGGCAGGCAGCTGAATCCGGGAACTGAGAGAATAAGCAGCATCCTTCTAGTGCAAGCTTTCCTGCTTACTGCTTTGCAGTGGCAGCTCTGCAGCCTGGAACTAGTCTCCTTGTCCAGTCTAGCTAAAGAAATCAAGAGGGAAAGAATAGGATCAGCCATTTTAGGAACAAGGACTGTTATCAAGCTCCAGAGACAATAAGCATAGAATTATATTAACCAAAAGTTCTTTCTACATTACATACATAAGCTTAGGAGATTTACAGAGTATCTAACATTTTATTAAATACTATCCACAGTTATAGACTAGAGGGTTTAAAAATATTTACTTTAATGATTCAAAAAAGAATGGAATAAATTTTACCTAATGTGAAGCTGTTCTGTAACTGTTCTCTTCAAATATGTGGGCTACTTTTGCGGGTTAGTTTTTATTACCTCTGCAGTAGTTTATAGGTGCTAATTTTTGGAGTAGTTCTCTAGACTAAATAGATTCTGACTATTATTTTATGACAATTTTAATGACACTAATATATTAGAAGAATGAAATACTTGCATACCTCATTCTATTATACTTAGGGCATTTCTGCATTTTCCAAGTCAATTAAATTTCTCAGAGAATATTTAAGAAAATTAAAGCCAAATCTGTCACTTTGAGTGAGTTTCTTTTCTGTAGTTTTTATGTGGAACATGATTTTGCTAAATGTCTGAAATAAAATATTTAAACTTTGGATTTCAGGTTATTATGCTGATAGATGGAAAACACTGTTAATCCCAAAGAGTTTACCAACGAAAGCTTATTTTGATACCTCAGACCAAGACCCATTCTGCAGTGAGTGACTGAATACATACATAACAAATTGTGTTAGCTGATCTGGAGTGAAGCATGTTAAAAGTAGAAAGTTATTGTTAGCTGCTGTGTAAAATGCTGTAATAAACCATAAGCTAAGTGGAGGAAGAAGAAAGCTTGTGGCAGAAAAGTAAGCCATACATGAACTGAAAAAAGAAATGTGACTTTAAAAGTAATGGGATGGACTGCTAAGATGACAAGGAAGCCATAAAATGAGAATCTAGTGACAGGGAAAAAGCTGGACTGAGAGCATCTGCTTAGATGGGACCATTGCTGCCATTTTCAGAGAGCAAAAATGGGAAACGAGACTGCCCTGCATGGGGGACAGAAGAAGACACACCTCTGTGTTGCACCCCAGGAGGAAGGCACCCCACAGTCAAATAAAGCTACTCCAGCTTTTAGAAGTCTATGTCTCTCTAGGAGTAAAACAGTAGAGGGAAAACTTAGCTGACTGTTTCAGGGTTATATTCTATGGGAATGAATTCTCATGACACGGCATAGGCCATATCTACTATCCATGTAGAGGGCCAGTTTAAATTCTCCTCCAATTTGTTTTTACTAACAGACTTTACTGCCATAAGCTAATGTTAGTGCACGCTTCTAATTAGTTATGTTTAAGATTCTTTGATTTGGGGCATGGGGATAGACTTACAGGGCATTCAAGTTTTCCAATTAGCTTTTTCCATCATCTTGACAAGTTTTGTGATCAGGGACTGAATATCTCTTTTTATAGTGGTAATCATGCTTACTTACATCACTGTTTCTTCCAAAGGGCCACGTAGAGGCTAACAAAGATGTGATGGATGGATTTTTACACAACATATCTCCTATTCCCAGTGGTCTTTCAAGCTCAATGTAAATCTGCTACCTCTGTTCTCCCCTGCTCCTGTCTGCTTGTACTTTGCTCTTCCATGCTCTCTAAGACTGCACAGGCCACTAGCTCTTTTCTCCTCATTCATTCTTCCAGCAGAAAAAATATGGCTTTGCTTTCACTCTCACACACATTAAAATCAGCCAGGCAGAATCCTGATGATGGAAAGAGTACATTGCAGAAGGAAAAGATGATGTATAGTATTCTGAGACGGGGTGGTAGAAGAGAGAAAAGGGGAGAAATGTTACCAAACATAGGAGGAGACACGTGGAGAGGAATAAGAAACATTGTAACGACACCATAAATTTAAGGGAAAATATGCAAAGTCAAGTAGAAAAACAAGTCTATGAGACCAGTCTGAAAAAGAGGGTATTTACTAACTAAAGCATTATTTTAATTCTTAGATATTTGAAAACAAGCGGTCTTAAAACTAAGTGAGACTGTAAACCTGAGCAGGACAAGTTTTTATACAAGGGTGTCACATCCCAATTTCTCAGGGTGATGACTCAGGTTTACTGAGTCCCAGGTCAGGATTAAGGTGAAATAACACCAGGGATCCTTTAACTCACAAAACTAAATTTTTATTTGCTCACCACCAAAATTAGTATGCTCACAACAAAAATTGGCATGAAACTATGTCAGTAAACTGGGTAACATGTGCTAACCATGCATCACCAAACATATACTGCAGGCCTTGCTTATCTGGGAATCAGTTCAGGGCAGACCATAAGGAAAGCCCTCCTGTTGAGTCACGAGGTTCAGAGCAGACCCCCCTTGCTTTCTAGACTCCTTCTCAGAGAAGACCCCGGGGCAGCTGGATCCGCTCCTAGTCCCAGACTTGGTCAACGGTTTATGTCTAAAGGGATGAGGTCTAGGGATTACAGAAAAGCAAAAGGGAGCGAGAAGAGAAGAGAAAGAGATTTCACCAGTCCTGGGTGGTCGGTTCCGGTGGGCTCGCACACCTGGGGCTTCAGTTTGTGTCTTTTTAGGAGCTGTGCACCCTCCTGCACACCCTCCCCCACCTGTTGCTGATGGGCTTCTCTTCACCCGGGGTTCCTTGCTAGGCAGAGTTCTTTGTTATGCAGAGTTAGTCCTTAAGCAGAACTTGCCCCACCACAATGTTTGAGACATTAACTCTTTCAGTGTCTCACAGAGGTGAGGCTTGGTCTTTTAGGAGAGAATGTTAAAAAGCAGCATGCCAAAAAAAAGATTGATTTGGCTTCCTTACTTTGGGAGTAGCTAAACTGTGTTTCCTCTGGGTAGCCATGGCGTAGTTACAGTACTGATGATGCTTACAGAAGTGCAGTAAAAGGCCAGGTCAGGGTTTCTGAGGTCACAGCGGAGCAGCTCTTCTCCATGCCAGTGCATGGAAGGTGCCAGTCCCAGGTACCCAGCCGGTTTTCCTGAGGCCATGGGTCCCCAGGGGAGGGGGAGAAGGGGCTGGAGCATGGGAAAGCAGTCAGATCCCTCTCCTCTTCCTCAGTCGTCCCCATGCAGTTTTTCTAAGTATCCTGTCCTGGTTTCGGCTGGAATAAAGTTAATTTTCATCTTCGTAGCTGGTTTAGTGCTGTGTTTTGGATTTTGGATAAGAATGTTGATAACACACTGATAGTTTAATTGTTGCTAAGCAGTATTTATACTAACTCAAGGACTTTTCAGCTTTTCATACTGCTCTGCCAGTGGAGGCTGGGAGTGCAAAAGAAACTGGGATGGGAGACAGCCAGGACAGCTGACCCAAATGACCCAAAGGGATATTCCATACCATACTATGTCATGCCCAGTATGTAAACTGGGGGAGCTGCCCTGGGAGCACCATGGCTCAGGGTTTGGCTAGGCATCAGTTCAACGGGTGGTGAGCAATTGTATTGTGCATCACTTGCTTTGTATATTCTATTATTATTCCCTTCCTTTTCTGTCCTATTAAACGGCCCACAACTTTCACTTTTTTCCCGATTCTCTCCCCATCTCACTGAGGGAGGGGAGTGAGTGAGAAGCTGCTTAATTACCGGCTGAGGTTAAACCACCTCATAGCCACACAGAGCTTTTGGCAGGTTGACTTCTCTGAAGGAAGGGTGCCTGGAGGACCTGTACTGCTGCACCAGCTCAGGCTGGGCAAGCAAGGCATGGGAATAATGTCTCTCTTCAGTTCTTACCACCTGATTAATCTGGTCACCTAGCTAACCGCCCACTTTGCCTATACACAGAGCTTGTGCCAGTGTTGTTCTTCCTCTCTCCCTGCCGATGTACCTCAGCTTTTTTCTGGACATGTCAGTTCTGTGGGTTACGTGATAGTGTTGCTACTCTAGTAGCTCAAATATCCCCTCTTTGCAGAGCTTGCCAACACCTGTAGGTGCTAGTTAGGGCTCGATTTTGATTTTGTTCCTTAGGCAGGTCAAACTCTTCATTTTAATTCTGATGGTAGCTTTCTGATGCAAATCCTTTTCATGTAAGAACTGGAGGAAATGATACACTAATTACACAGAACTCCAAATAACCATTTGGTAGAAGCTAGGTTTTGTCAACAACCTTGTTCTTCTGCTTTGAGCTGGTAACTTAAAAGAATCACTACTCCTATGATCAACCAGTGAAAACTTTAAACAGGATGATAATAACAACAGTATCCTGTTGAGGTTATTCTCTGATTCTTATTATTTCCAACTGCTTTTTACAGTGTACAACTACTTACTGGATATTATTACCTGGAATAAAAGCATTAGGAGAGGTTTCATTAAAATTAAAATAACAGACTATGCTGGAAACACAGTAGAATCTGAGATGAATAGGTATGTTGTACTTTGTGCCTAATCTTTTTTTTAATCACTTTATAGGACTAATTTTATGCCTTTCCTAAACCTTTTAACTTGTTAACTTGTAAGTTGAAAAAGTGTCTTGAGGTTGTTAACGCTTGGCCACAGCTCCTTTTCCTGTTTATGGCTCAGCATCAGAGTCAATGCTCTTCACACCGAAATGATCCTCTCTGCATTTATGAACTAGCCCAGATCCCTGCATGGTACTGGTTTGAATCCAATTCTAGATGTCCTTGTTCTGAATGTTCACAGTTGATACATCTTACAAGATTTCTGACCTAAATGATAATGCTTAGCAATAATAAATATTACTTAGCTAACAAAACTCTGACTAGAAATAATATTTTTTCTCTAGTGAAGCTTCGACATTTCAGCAATATAAAAGAGTGAAAATACTAAATGGATTTTACCAAGACCTTGACAAAATATCAAAAATTTCCTTGACCTTTTCTACGAAGACTTTAATAGGCCCAAAACACAAGCTTAGGATTCTCCAGATGAGGCTGAAATCACTTAGTAATCCAGAAAGGTAAGTGTCATGTATCAAAGTTGTGTATCAACTGAACTGCTCAGGATGTTTCCTCAGAAATATGTATTTCCTTCTATTGGCTTTTTTAATCACATATTCCTAAATCTTTCTCATCCTACCTAGGACAAAATTTATCATGTGGAACAGCTGCTCTGTACATTAACATTTAGTGCACAGCACCCTTGTACATGTAAACTACACGGCATGCTGCTTGTTACAGCAGGCTGCTGCTCTCTGGTCACAATGGGTTTTCAAGGACCACTTACATACACCAGCCTGACTTACACCTGCATGGTTAAATTCCCTTGCAGAAGATAAATTTTGTTAAGCACTTTTCTGATTTTAATCATGTTTCCCTATACAACTTTTCACACTCAGATATGAAATGGAGCACTTCAGCTACTTGTGTGACTGGAATAGGTTTTTGGTCTTGTTGCTGAAGGTGAAGACCTTCCAAGACCAAAACACAGCATACGCTTGCCTACACTTAAAATGAAATCATCCCCTTTTTTGATAATTAACTGTCATTAGTAAGCTTTTATTAATTAGTTCTGGTTTTAAATAGTTCAGCAGTATTGCCATATGTTCATTTTTTAATATCTCCAGAATTACCTGTACAATAAAACTAGCAAATAATTTTATATTTGCATCTTGTGAAAAATAACATATTACATGGAGTAGATAAGAAATAGCCAGGAATAGCAAGAGTACTTCAGAGTTGTTACGCTTATTTCCTTCACATGAAAGGCAGATTCAACAAAGTCAGATTTAAAACAAAACCTAATAAAGGTGGGAATACTATTACAATACTAGTAAGTCTTAAGTCAGTATGTTTCATTAACTTGAGAAATAACAATTAAGGCTTTCTGATTTGGTGTATGAGAGTAGTCTAGTAGGAATTGGATACGATACTTTGTAAAAATTATGAACCCTTCTTACTCTACTATTTCATATTTACTGGGAAAGAGGAGGAGATAGGTGGGAGAGACTTTAGGAAGAAACAGAACACTCAGTAATCAAAATAATACCCCAGAATGTATACGCATTAGACTTTATTAACTTGTTGAAGGCCGCAAGTCTCAAGCTCTCAGGTGAATAGGCATGATTTTATTTTAAAGCATTTGGTGCTGAGAGATAGTCGAAGCTCTAAATTATATTGCAATTTTTTTTCCCAGCTCAGTGGTGATAAATCAGAAGATACATTTCATGCAGGACTACCATCATTCAAGACTTTTTCAGATAATGATCTAGCAAATAAGGAAGTTTTTTAGTTTTGAGGTTTCATTCCTGTTACTCTTACTATTCTTAATTTTAAAGTAAGATGCACTTGATTTGCTTTAACATAGGATCCACTAAAGTCCTTCGTACAGAGCCTCATCAGATGGCATCACATAGGCACAATAGATAGTTTTAGATAGCAATGGAAAAATAGTGTATTGAATCAGCATGTGAAGGTAATTTAAATGCAGCTGTTACAACACTACTGGTTGGTATAATTAAATAATTGCTTATTGTAATTATAACTACCTATATTTTCTTTATTTAGTTACATATAATTACACCAATTACTTGAATACAGGGTAATCAACTAGAAACTACGTTAAAATATTTAAATTATTCATATAACAAAGTAGTAGGTACAAACCAGGGGACAGGTGCAGAGATAAAAGATAATAGGAGTCTCAGCCTCCCCAGATCTGGGTTAATAGAAAACATTGGGAGTTGGGGCAATGTCACTAACAATTGTCTACTGGGCTGGTCCATTATTCACCCAGACATTGTGTGAATGTGGAAATGCTAAAAAGGTACATATAATTGTCAGCCTCTTCTTCTGGTCTCTGAGATAAATAATTTCTGCTCACCTATGAAACCAGAAAGCTTTCCTGACTGTGTGTTGGTTCTCCCAAAAAGGTTTTGAACCTGTCACTCAATTCAAACTCAATTGATGGAGAAGGTCAAGGTCTCAAAGATTCTTAGCCCAGACACCTTTGTTATTTTAACAAAAACAAGAAGAAGAGTAACAAAAAAGAAGACCTTATTAATACTTTTACTGAAAAAGAGAGAGTGGCAGGCCCTTCCTATGTAGTAGACAGCAGAGAAGCCACACAGGGTGTGGGATTATGAAAGCTTCACCTAACGGAAAAAATTTTTTGTGTTGCTCCTTGTCCGTGAACTGGAGAACCCGCTCTTCACTCAGGGCTACTTTCCTGTAAGACATTCCTGGTACTCAATAATTACAAGGTTACACAGATTGCACTTCAAATGAGACACAATAAGTTGGAAACTGTGTGTTTTTATTTCTAGTGCTCATCAGTGAAAAATTCTGTTGGAGAACTGGCTACACTAACATGTTTTGCTACTGCGTTGCAAATGTACTAAAATGCAGCATCGTATTGTTATGTGACATACTGAAAGTCAGCTCAGGAAATGGATGCATATAATAATCTTACAATATGTGTGCTTTTATGTCCCTCTACAAAAAAATAATACAATGGTAAACCATTACATTTAAAGCAAAATAAATTGTGGATGGACTGGATGAAATTCTATGCTTTGTGTTATACAGGGTACCAGAAATTATCTTGATCTTCTTAGCCATAAAATCTACTGTCTTAGCTTTGTGGGTACCTGAAAAGACCTCAGATCTTATATAGAAATCCAACAGTCCTTTCACATACATAGAGGTGGAGCCTTGAGTGGTTGGAAATCTCATACTTATGGGCAACAATGGAAGTGCCTGGTGGGATGGTCTTTCTCAGAATTTTTCCTTTAGCTGTTTTGCTGTACACTACATCCCAGTCCAAGGTGGATTGTTTTGTATAGCCACAGCTGTGAGTTCAGAGCAATATAGAAGATAATTTTACATAGAATAACTATCATAGCTTGTATGGCCTTAGAGGTGCCATCAGACGGTATGCTAGTCATTTGCCTGTTCAAACCAGCTCTCATCGTTTATGTATAGCAGAGCTATGACCTGTCTCTGCCCGAAAAAAGCAGAGCATCTATGTTGACCTCAAAAACTAAGATTTTGTGTGTGAGACTCGGTTTGTGACCTCTGTATGTGTTCATGTAGTATTATGTAGTTCTGAGTTTTCTAGGTGTTTAGATGAGAAATTAATCTCTTGCATGAAACTTTCTTGTATATGCTGTTGTTGCAACTGAAAGAGTTACAAGATAGTATGATGTGGTTTTCTATTTTCCTCTGCGGAATGAAAGGAGAGAAACTTTCGTACCTAGGGAACTCAAAATAAACTATTCAGGCCCAGTGTTAACAGGAATTGGATTGTTCTTGGGCCATTGTTCTAAATAATTAATTTAAATGCAGATTAATAGCTTTAATGGATGAAGTATTGCGTCTCCATATTTCAGCTAAATGCTATACATTTCTTACTCATGCCGCTTTGCATCATCGAGCTGGTGTCCCGGTTTCTTCTTTTTTTTCCACAGTCTGGCAAAACAATTCTAGTGATCCATAAAAATAGGGCATAAACTTTGACAAGAAGGCATTTCTTCTTGTCCTGAGTACTGGCTCTGAGAGGTGGTAAATACTGGAGGTTTAATAAATTGAATACTTAAATATTTTTCTATTAATGTTAACTTTTTCTGTTGTGCACATCTTTTCTTTTTCTACTTTTGTAGGCTGCAGCTGTGCAGATATGATTTTGTACTGATGGAGAACACTGAACTGACCTTCAAACCAATCCCTTGTCCAGAGAGGGTTACACAAAGCGAGAGCGTCTAACTTAATTTCTCTTACAGCAGTGACATTTTGATTCTCCCGCAGGATAAAAAGTGCAATGAGAAAGGAAATGAGATAAACTAGATTTATTTTCAAGAGTCTACCTGGTAATATGCATTACTTGTTCTGAGTGCCTTAGAGTGAAAAGATAATTGAAAAGTTCAGATATCTGTGTATGTGGGAAATTTGAATAAAGTAAATATATTATGGTGGAGAACATAAAATGGTCTACTCATTATTATTTGTTAGCAGTGAAGCAACTACTGAATTAAATATTAATTATTTGCATAATCCTTGCACATTATTTGTGAAGTCATACATATATTTAGCTATTATTTGTAATGGCTTTTACATGGAAACATACTTATCTGTCTACTAAGTGAATTTAATATACTATACATGTGATCTACAGATCTAACACAGAACAGTTGCGGTGCTGTGTTCATTGGATAAATGAATTCACATTTTTCTCATTTTATAATGTCTCAGTCTGAGAACTAGACCAACAAGATTTGTGAGCACTTGTGTAAATTTGCTATTTACATCAATTATCTTTATGGTCATCGTAGATGAATATTTTTGCAACCATTCAGACTTTTTTGTATTAAAGCTGTGGTAGGAACAGGGCAGCCATGTTTCAGATATGAAGTAATTCTAAAGAGAATAACTTAAAGATTAAATAAATGCATTTTCATACTGTTTCTCTTTGGGCTTCTTGGTATTAGAGCTGCTGCTCAGGTTGAGGTTGATGACAGCTTTTCACCTACTTGAATGTGAACAGGAGTAAGCCCATAAAGATTTCCTCCTCCAGTTCAGAAAATGGTTTTCCGATGGCAGATTGCCTTTCCTGATGATACTGATTGAAGAACAGATGTGTATTTTTCTTCTTTAAGGTTTTTTTTTACGTATTTAACCCTGGTTGCTAGTGTAAATATGTCCTATGCATGTTATCTTTTTCTTTCCTATGCCCCTGCTCTCTGCTCTCGACTTGGTTTAACGTATTAACCAGTTTCATCTGGATGTCAACGGAGTGGGATGTCCAAAACATATGAATTGTAAATTTTATTGGAACTCAAACAGCTGGGTTAGAAGAAAGATAGTGGCCTGAGGAAGGGAAAGCAAATTATAATTTTGCCCTTTTCATTGCAAGCAGCAGCTCCAGCATGCTGGTCAGTACATGTGGCGCTCTGAACCAGCCATTGCACATGGTTTTACTTGTCTAGACACACCAAAAAAAATACAGAACTGTGGACAGACTTGCTCAGGGACTGACTTTTAAAAAAATATTTTATAGAAATGGCAATTACATTACCATATGTTTTCTCAGGTGGTGTGTTACTCAGCTTCATCATTTTATTGTATCCGTCTTTGTTCCTTTCCTGTGAGGGAGTCATTACAAGATATACAGAAAATTTTTTTGTCTGCTTATATGCATGTGTATGGAGGGATTTTTTTATTTCTCCTCTTTTTCAAACTGCTGTTATTCTGCTTGTTTTCGTTCTGCAGGTTTTTGTCCAGCTTTGCTCACATCAAGCTTATTTTCCCCTTTACATGTCTCTAAGACTCCTTTCTTTCATCCTCTTGCCTCCAAATACCTCTTTCTTTCATCACTTTAAGAAAGCATAGAGACCGGAGAGTATTTTTCAAATATCGAACTAGAATCTTTCAATGGGTGACACAGATGTTCAGGCATAGAAATGTGTCAAATGGCCTCTTAAGTTTCCTTTTAATGTTGCTTTCTACGACTTCTCTGAAGTTTTATATTTTTATATGTTTTTTTAAATTTTTTTGCTTTATATACTCGCTTTTTTAATTGATTTTATGTCATCCTGAGAAGACCTGATGTATGAATATGATTTTTTTGACTATAAACTTTTATTTTTGCTTGAGGTATTCAATTGCCAGTTAATGTCTGGAAAAAGGTAATGAAATTGTGTTAGCTCTAGATTGGCAATATGAAGGGTAGATATACTGCTCTTTCCAGTAATGGAACTGAGTGCTTGTTTATTACCACAGCTATTATTGAAGTGGTTGTCAAATGAGTGTTTTTCCTATTTTGTGGATTGTTTACCCATACAAGCTTGATTTTCAACAGCTTACTCTATTTAAAGACAAGAAATACATAAAAGTCTACCTTTTCAGCATTTGCTGGAGTTGGCATTTTTCACTATGAACTGTAACCGTTGCCATTTACTTGCTCCTAAAATTAGGATAGCATTCTAGTAATGCAGCTCTAGGAATAGAGAACTTGCATTAATACATGCTTTTGAGCAGTAGTTGTAACTCATATACAACTGACTACTAGCCTCCTTCATCCTTTTTCCATCATGTAAACATACTGGCAAAATGGTGTCTACACAAACAATCGTGATACATTGGGTTGTGGGGCAAAGCATAAGACATGAGCAAGAAAAAAGTGCAGAATTAGGACTGACATAACTTCCTAGAATTTTTCTGTTACAAAAGCATGGACTAAATGTGAGGTAAGGTGCAGTCGAAAAGGTACAAGGAGGCATACAGACACGAGTAACAGTGTTGTATAGTAGTGTAGTATAAAGATAATATTTTTCACATATTTAAACATATCTATAAAATGGTAGGACAGGACTAGTGATTTGTTGCCTTGATTTGAGTACACTTTAGGTAAAAAAGAAAGGAGCAGCGGGGTTGATAAGGAGGTTGCAGTAAACAACATGACACAGAAAGAACATTTTTTTCTAATTTCCCATTTTACCTAGTAATTTGTATTCCATAAGAGGGACTCCTCCAGTGAGTGTATTTCCAGTGCATAATTTCACTTCTCAAGTGGTTAAGCACTTGGACTGCAGCCTTGTGTCTCCCAACACAAATGTGCTGTAATTGTTCAGAAATGCAGTGCTTTTTACGGCTCACTGCCACATGCTACATCGTACTAATTCTGTCAGCTCCCTCAAGCTCAGCAGATGCCGCAGTCAGGCAGAAAATGAAAATCTTCCAGGGAGTTCTCTTTTCTGAACCAAGTGGTTCAGCGGAGCACACGTCTGCATCAGAGGTTAGAGTCATTGCAGTACTATTTTGCATTCTCTGTCAAAGTAGAGAATACCCACTAACATTTTTTCATTTTATGACACAAAGGTGTACGTATGTTTTCATTGCAAAAATTCAGAATGAGCTGAAAACCCCAAATCAATTTCCACTGAGAAAAATCTAAAAGGGAGAAATAGGTCATTTCAGACTAATATGACTTGGAATAAAACATTTGCTTTATACAACTACCCTAAATGGTCTGATTTTTCTCCCGGTTCAGTATTTGGCAATAAGCACTGGCCTTCTGGGTGGCCTGGTGATACTGTTTTGCTTTGGTTTTTCTCAGCTGTAAAAATGGAAAAGTGTCACGTCAAGAAACACTTCCCAATTTGTAATGATAAATTTTGTTAACTTTTTTATGTTTTCTTGTACCTAGTGTGTTTAACAGTAAAGAACAATATACATGTGAAGAAAGATATATCCCATGAGTAAATACAGGTTCTGTAATTAACCAGTATATTGTAGCAATACGAAAGGGATCTTGCTGGTATATACTTATAGTAGTGAACTCTATGTTATTTCTATCAAATGCAAGAAGATTGAGAGATTTAATGCACTATTTATATTCAGTGTTTAGTCACAAGGAGATGAAATTATTGACAGGTTTATAAAACTATTTTTCTCTGTGTTTGTGTTACTCCTGGTTAGTATTTGATAAATTCATCTTTTCTTTTAACTATACTCTTTCAAATGACATGACAGTGAGTGTATGTCAAGAAATGCATTAAGCACTAGTAGTCACTGTGGTAAGCAGTAGCTTGCTTAGACGAAAGAATGTATAATACAGAAGATGTTCACTACATCACTCCATTCATGATAAGTTGAAATGGTCTATATTAAATATATGTAGAACAAGACCATTTGCTAGTTTAATTTGGGATGGATTTATTGATTTTTAGTGATGCTTTATACAGTTAAGGCTGTGATTTTATGATCTCTGCCTTACATAAGGATTGCTTTCACATTGGGATTATTTATTTGTATACGGTAAAGTTCAGATATATCTTGGTAGAATTAGCAGCTACGTTTATATGCAGCTAAGAGGAAAGCAGTTTAGTAAAGAGATGCTGAAAAGAGGTCAGGTATTTTTTAAGAAGAAGGCTCTGTAAAAACATGTGATCTGTTTATGCAAATTTTGTAAAGGGAGTTACAAGCTACTGCTAAAGGAGCATTTCAGTGTCATTAACAATCAGATGAGACATCAATGCCGTGATGGACCAGTACAGTGCAGCTGATATGAGGAAGGAACGATTCAGACATGGGGCCCTAAAGATGTAGTAAATCAAGATTTAGTCTAAGTCTAGAGTTGTCTTCTGCATTTTACAGCTGCCACTGAGAGCACTCAGTGGGCACCTCAACTTATTTTTTTCACTTTGCAGTTTCCACGATTTCTTCTGATCGTATCCAGATGTGTCCATCAGTCTTAGTGCTGAACAGTTTGACGCTGCCTCCTAGCTAATCAATATCCCAAGTCTAAGCATGCTTACACCCCCGCTTCAGCCTGATGGATGTGCCTGGTGCAAATCTAATGCTTTGAACTAAACTCCAGACAAGAAGTTGAGACAGCGTCTGCCTTCTGTTAAAAAAAATAAGGAAAATGTTATGCTTTTGGTCTCTAGCAGACACAGTTTATGTTTAAGAGACCCTGTTTGGACTACAATATGGTCATGCATGGCGTAAGGGAGATTTCGGTCTTCATCTATGGATTCCCGAGAGTGGTGGTGTCCTCATGCTCTAAGCCATCCTGGGCTGAGCCAGTTTTCCTATTGACAGGGATAGAGAAAGCACAGGTGAGCCCTCCAAAGGGAGTACTCAAAGGGAGCGGGACTCTTGGGTGACGGGCCTTACTTCAGGGGCTGTTAATACATTTTTTACAATAAATGGTGAATGTGTAAAATGGGCTAAATCTTAAAAGTATGTGTTCAGTTGTTCTAAATTCCAACTGAACTCTCTGTCCTTTCTCACAAGTGGGAGAAGCAGCCTGTATCCCTACTGCCACAGAGCTCTGGATTTACTGCAGCTGCCAAAGAGGCTCTGCACTGTGGCATCAAAAAAATCCAGTTTTAGTTTCAGTCCTTGCCTCCTTCTGTGTACTGTAGGAGGGTAGGAGAGAAACACCGATTAAGATATTTATGACCTAAAAAAGTAACATGGTAGCTTTTAGATAAGCTCAACTCTTAGGTCCCTGGCCTGCTATGGCTTCAGTGCAGCTGGAGACAGTGATTGTGGCCATCAAGTAACATGGCCTGGGCGGAGAGGATTGTTAGCCTTAACGATGGATGTGAGACTTGATTACTCACCATATGCTCTAGCTCTAGCAAGTCCTCAGACAAATGCTCTTCTGGTGCCACCAACTGACTCACCAGTACTGATCAGAGTGTATTAGGTGTGCTCTTGGTAAGCGTCTTGCAATTTAATTTCGTTTGAAAGCAACCCACTTTACATGCTCTGAGACTGCTCTGCAATGCAAACTAGGATGTGGGAAGTCAGGATTGTCCTGATTCAAAGTAAAAGGCTTATGCAGCCACTGCCAAAATGCTGTGCATAAAGGTACCCGTACAACGGGTGTACCCCCAAAATGGGAAAGTGACAATTGTTTAAGAAATAGAACTGTGACACCTGTAAGCAGTTAATATTTCTACCACACCTCAGAATACCAGACATACACTTGCTTCCTGTTTGAGTAATGGAGAGGCGGTGATTTTTAATCATATTTATCAACTGCATGCAGTTTATATTTAACCTTCTCATATTATTTTATTATATTGTTCTGAAAATGAGTGCAAGGAAAAGGCATAATGGTCCCACTAATACAATGTACCGAGAAACAAGGGATAAAGTACAAATGGAGACGATTTTAAGATGTTAAGTTGTTAAGATTTTAGAGGAAACGAAAAAGTTGTCAGAAGAGGGCAGCCTTTTCATATAAACTCTAAACCAACAACAATACAGAACACATGTTAAATTATTCCTATAGCTATAGTTGAGCATGCCAGTGTGGGGTTGACCTAGTTAAGGAAACTGCAACATGCAGAAAACTTGATCACTACAAGAATGATCAAGTTTCTCTTTTTTGCTACCTTCAAAGGACAGAGGCGTGGCTTTGCAGTAATAGTTTTCCTTTTCTGTTCAGACAAGGGAGTTGTTAGTTACAAATAATTTTAAGATGAGTCAACAAAGGGGAATGTGGTCATCCTTTTTTCTTTTGCAGTTAAGGGCAAGTGAACTTAGAATACTTTGAGTATTAAGTGCAAAATCCACTTGCTTAAATATTATTGCAGATGCAAGCGAATATTTAGATTAAGAAATAACAAAGCACTAATAAATGAATGCTTCGTTAATGTATTCTTATGCACCAATCTGTGTCAGTACTTATTCAAATACAATATGTAGTCATTAAGACTGTTTCAAATACTGAATTGCATAAGCAATTGGCAGACTACAGTGGGTTTTATAGAGAACTTGTTGCAGTAGACTCCAGCTACAAATAGCCTGTAACTATTGCAGTAAATGTATCACTGCAGTGATGGAAGAGAAACCCTAAAATTTGAATGAACAATCATTTGTGAACTGACACAAGATATTATGAACCTGTGTTTGTTTTAATTTCTGATTCCTGAGTAGAAGGAGTAACCTTGCGGCTGTGTCTTTTTGTGACTAACTTAGCCCGAGTAGGTCAGGGAAATGGAGCTGGAACTCCCAGACTGTCTAGGTAAGGCTATATGAAGATCACCACTAGTGTAAGGAGGTATACTTCATAAAAATACAAAACAGAAGTGGCAGTTAAAAGGCATCCGTAGGAATTTTTCCATAGTAAGCCCTTTCTACAAATCTCAAACTAAAACGTCCAGCATCTCAGCAAAGCTTATTAACTCAGCCATTGTTGCCAAGTGACCTCAAGATATCTCATGGCCAGTAGCTCAGAGCAGGAGCAGAGGGAGCTCTTATCTCATCTAACTGTAGATAATCAATCATCTACTGTATGTGAACAGCGTAAAATATAAAATATACAGGCCAAATAGGACTACTACATTAAACTCTGTAGCTTAAATCATAAGGCTTCCTTGAGCATACAGGGATTCACACCAGTGAAAAGTAACCCAAGTGGTTTTGGACCCCCCTGTTCCAAATAGTGTATGCAGAATAGATCTCTGTTGCATTCTAAGAAGGGAAACCCCACCTATTTATTATGCAAGAGAATGCAATTTGAACACATTCTGTCTGTTCAAAAATCAGAAAGGAAAGAAAAAACAAGGCAACTGGAGGATTAGGACTCCTGACGTTCCAGAGATTTAATATGCTTATGTATATTTAGGATGGGAACTTTGCCCATTTTGAAGTGCTTATAAATCAGTTTGTTATTACCTTTTAGTTGATATGTGAATGAATCCTTGCAAGATGTAAGAAAACACAGCCACTTCTTTCAAAAAATCTTTAGTGAATTAGATTCAGTAACATTTTAACAAAGTGGTCTGCAAGGAGGAGAATTAGGCTGCAGTGATTTTTCTTAAAGAGAAATGACAAGCACTAGTCCCTGTACAAAGTGGTATTAGTTTTCTCCTGTGGTCAAGAGAAATCTATTGCACTGACCACAGTAATAATCGCTTAAAAATGTGTTTTTAATTCGAACAAACTAGGAGTCTAATTGAACTCGCTTGATGTAAAAACTTTTTTCTACCTCAGAATCGCTCCTGCTAATCGACGATTAGGAGGAAAGTTTCATGAATCAAAGTAGATTCCTGTGGCCTTCTGAAAAGGGAGTGGCAAGTGATTTCCAAGCATGAGTTTAAAAAAACCCTAGGTAGCAGAACTAAAGAAATGTATGCTATCAAAGCAAGGCTAGTTTGGAATTCTCAGTGTTTCAAAACAAAGGCAGGTATTGGCCAAGCCAATGCAAGGAACCCCAGCTGTCATGGGTTAACCCCAGCCAACATCTAAGCACCACGCAGCCGCTCACTCACTCCCCCCCACCCAGTGGGATGGGGAGAAAATCAGGAAAAGAAGTAAAACTCCTGGGTTGAGATAAGAACGGTTTAATAGAACAGAAAAGAAGAAACTAATAATGATAATGATAACACTAATAAAATGACAACAGTAGTAATAAAAGGATTGAAATGTACAAATGATGCGCAGGGCAATTGCTCACCACCCGCCGACCGACACCCAGCCAGTCCCCGAGCGGCGAATCCCTGCCCCCTCTTCCCAGTTCCTAAACTAGATGGGACGTCCCATGGTATGGAATACACTGTTGGCCAGTTTGGGTCAGGTGCCCTAGCTATGTCCCCTCCCAACTTCTTGTGCCCCTCCAGCTTTCTTGCTGGCTGGGCATGAGAAGCTGAAAAGTCCTTGACTCTAGTCTAAACACTACTGAGCAACAACTGAAAACATCAGTGTTCTCAATACTCTTCGGATACTGAATTCTGTATCTCCAAATCTATTTTAATATGTGTCAAATGTCAAAAAAGTCCCCCAATTTTCTTAATTTTTTGGAATCTATAGTGAGTGGAAACTTGGGTCTAGCACTTCGCTGAGGACTCAACTTCAGTTAATGAAGTTTCTAGACACTGATTCAGTGAAGCATTGAAACTACAGGTGACTTCAGTGATTGGTTAAGATGAGAATTAATTAAGCACTGAAACCGAAGCCTACCTAATTGCAGTCTCAAAGAATTAAGTGGTTTTTGCTTGGAGATCAAATATTTTCTTAGTGCTCGAAACTGTCATAAAATATTTAGTTTGTGTATGTATGCATATTATGCTTTTGTTCTAATGAAGAAACAAATACACAGCATAAGGAAGTAGCAAAGGGTGTCTAAAGGGTCTATCAATCTTTTCCTTCCCATCATCTACTCCATGCTCATGGACGCTTCTAATCTGTGGTTTCCACGCTTCAGGCAAGGCTAAGGGCAAGGCAGCGTTAATCACAGCATGGCTTAGTGCTCAACATGAGGTGCATGCATTGGATGGCAAGACACAACCCATTTTCCTATAAAATCTAGCAAGGTATCTTCACTGTGGACGCAGAGTAGATGGGGCTTTAGCTTTTCAGTTCTTATTCTAAACAATTCTTTCACTTTAATGCATTTGATTTCCAGCTGATCTTCTTTAAAGGAACAGAGGGCTGTATGAAAGGTGCCAGGAGCTATACTTACGGTTTAAAGGTGTTGTGGTACATATAAAGCATATTATCATATTTTAGGATAGCTAAATTTTGGATATTGCCCAATGTTTTGACTAAAAAAAACATATTGGAGCCTGGTAGGTCCACACTATTGAAGAGAGATATATAAAGTCTGAATTTTCCTAAACCAGTATGACTCTGCGTTAAGATCTGTCTCCTTCTGATGCTGGCTGGATTGAATGTAGTAGACCTGTATAGTTGAATACGTGTATGCATGGAATAAAATTGTCAGCCCTCATATAGGTTATCATTAACTTGTCAATAGGCTACTCTTTATTATCAGTAGCTGGATCTAATTTTAAAAAGTGTTTTTTCTTTCTCATTTTTGCGTCCTTTTTTCTGAACTAAAAGAGGAGAAAGAATTCTGGTTAGCGAAATTGCTAGATTTGCTTTGATAACTTTGTCCTTATTGTGAAAAGAATACTTAAAATTCTTAAATCAGAACCAGTTTTTAAGTAAATATAATAAACATATAATATACTATATAATGGTATAGTGTATAGCTCAATCAAGTGAAGGACTTGTGCGGATTTATGTTTTATTTGGTCCATTTGCCCTAACTTCTGCAATAGAAAAAGAGTGTGTGTGCATATATATAACAATGTCTCTGAATCAAACTTTTTTCAATGCTATTATTATCTTTCTGGTTGTTCTTTGAAGTAACTATACCTATTTTTTTAAATATGATAAAATGAGGCAAGAAAAGGACTATAAGAAGTAGTTGAAATGAGGCCAAGAGTTTCACCAATTGTTCAGCAGCCCACAGAAAAAGATTTTGTGTTGTTGGCCTTTGTTTTGAGTGGGGAGGCTTGAAGGGGCAGGGGATATGCAGCTAAACATGTATATTTAAAAAAGAAAAAATATCACAGGCTTTATACAATATGTGGAAAGAGGTATCAAGACTTGACCAGAAGCTGACCTCGAGTGTTTCCATGAGAACTGATAGACAATGCAGTGCGATGCAGACAAAGTGCAATCAGTCACAGGGAGAACTGGTAGATCCTTGCTCGTAACTCTTCTGAATTGTGCCTTTCCTGCAAATGCAATTGTTACCCAATGTATTTTGATTGCTGTATTGGATAGGTTAGGAAGCTTGTATATTTGAGGACATTGTAGATACCAGAAGGTCAGTGGTGACAAGTCTCAAAGAATGGAGCCAGAAGATAATGGGAATCTCTAACCTGATCAACAGTGTAAACCGAAATAAAAATGTAGGAAATCATTCAGGAGAGACAATCAAAATAATTACAAAACAAGCTCTGGAATGTGCTCCGGGAAAAGGAGGGATATTTTAGGGTGCAGTATTATTTGGAGAAATGAACTTTGACTTGCTAAGGGACCTGTCCACCGGTGGGACTTTGTTCATAGACATAGTTGCGTCCCGAGTTGAGCCAGTTCGTTCCAGTTCAGATGAGTGGGTTTTAAAGTGATAACTGGATCCTCAACTGTCTGTCAGCTGAAGTGCTGCCTCCAGTAAGGGCTGCTCCCTACCCTGATATACTCTTTACTGGGAGCCATGCCACCCAAACTTGGCTCAGTGGGCAGCTCTTCCTTCCCCTGCCCTCTCCAGCACAGAACAAGAACTCCCCATCCCTAGAACTGCCTGCGAGTCTGGCAGCTCACCCGTTCCTGCATCTCCTCCAGCAGCGATTTTTGCCTCCCAACAAAAACAACCCACAGGACCACAAATGGTAGTTGAATGCTGGGTTCTTAGCGTTGATGCTCAGTGATAGAATAAGTTTTTGGGCTTAAAAAAATAGAAGCATCCATCTCACAAATACAATCCCAATTAACAATATTATTGACATTCTTCAAAGTGAATAAGCTGAAAAGAGAAAAAATGAAACTACAATATCTAGTCCTCAAAGGCTTTCAGGTCGCAATTGAAGTGCTGAAGCAGTGTGATAGCTAGTGCCGATAGCCCTCACTCCATGCCTTCTCTGCACATTATGCAGAAAGTTGCAAGTTTGTTAGAGTGTAAAAAGTCATTTTTTTTGTTTGCTAGGTCTTCAGGGTAGTCAGTGGAAAGATTCCTGCTGATTACAATGGTCTTGGATCAGCCTCCACCCCCCCAAAAAAAAAAGAAGAAAAGAAGAGATTATGTAATCATCAAATCTGTAGCCAATAAAGGGAAATCTATAAACACTTATCTACAATATTAAAGAAACTTTGAAAATGCAATCCAGTTAAAAAAATAAATACAACTAGAGCTCCTTCAGTCGTTTTATCCCATTATATACAGGGCCATAAACATTACACTAGGTTTCTGTCTCATGCAAGACTTTGAACATGAGATAGTGCTCTGTGGCATACAAATCACTAAAAAAATGCTTGAAATGATTCTCTAACTGGAGATGCAGATTTGCCTACAGCGTTAATATATTACAGTTTGGCATCTCTAAAATATAGGTGTGAAGAATGCTGTGAACCTGCTAATTAATAAGACTCTTTTCCTCAGACATTTCATTAACCTAAACTTTTTAGTTTTCTATAGGTTGAAGGCATGCATGCCTGTTTTTAACCTTTGTAAAATGACTCCCAATATTATAATTGATTTATTCCCACTGACAAGAGGAGAATATTGTGTTATAGAAGTAACTCGTAATGAGTAATTCATAATTTATAGTGATCTATAGTATCGAGTAGAAAATTTCCTCTGATGACTTTTCATTTTATATAAATAACGTATTGTCAAAAATACAGAAGTCTAACATTTAATTTTTTATTTAGCTTTACACAAGCTAAATACACAAGGAAATATTTAGAAGGGTCCAGAGGCGAGATGAACATAAAGAAGTAAAAATACCTTACTTGTCCAGGTAAGAGCTCCAATTACCCAGAGTACGTCCAGCATCTTCTAAGAGCAGTCTGTATGAATGCCTTTTTATTTATGTAGCACAAAAACTGAGGCTGGTATTTTCTGCAGAGCGCTCACTTATGACTCCTTCTGTTGCACATCTCCTTTAAGGTGAGACTACTATCCAAGAGCTGGAAATAGTCACTTTATGTGCGTAGTGCGGATGGATTAACGACTACACACAGTTCCTTTTGACCCTGACACTCTATTACTGCTAAAGGCCAGCTTCACTCCCCACCTATTTAATCAAAAGAGAGTGTTTGATAATTCACACTGAGGACTGTTGCACCTTTTGAGGATTGAAAGGGAGTAAGGAGGGAATTTTTCCTTCTTAGAAGACTGGGCTGGTCGACCATATTTGTTGTGTTTTGCTTTGACTTGATTTTTTTTTCTCTAACTGTACACATGGTAGAGGATGAATCAGAAGGGTTTAGTTATTCAAACCAGGCTGGAAATGAGGGTGAAGGGCATGAAAATACCTATTCTCTGTGAGGCCGCAGGGTAACAGGTAACAGTCATCAGCTTGCCTTTGATTTTTAGCCAAGGAGTGATAGAAATAGGTTGGAGAGATCACGGGAGGAACGATTTACCACTGCGAAATGATCCCAGATTTAATGAAGCTGTCGCCTAATTAAACTATGTCCATGCATCTTGCCCTTCTTCCCTTTTACCTTATTGTCTTCCTTCTTGATGTTATTGCGGAAGCCACCACTTTGCAGAGCTGCAGGAGGGGAATTCACTAGTTCGTTGACTCCCTGCATTCACAGGCACCCAAAGGTTGCATGAACTCTGATGCTAGATGAAATGGTGGAAGTACTGTTCTGTACTGTTTCACTCACCCGTGAAAAGCCATCAGTTAACTCACACATTTTTCATTAATGGTTTAAGTTTTGTTTCCTGTGGCAGATGCAGTATTAATATAACTATCTGGGTACTTCTTCAGCACAGGTATCAGTTGATCTGAATTGTACTACTGATTTAATTCCTTGTGAAATTAGATTTAAGTCCTCATGAGAATGAAGCCTTTATTTAACTGGCAAAGGAGACAAGAACACGCCATGTTAGCTAAAAGAAAAGATGTTTTTACAGCAGTAATTGTTTCTGGTTTGGTAATTAGGAACCTGATATATTACTAAAAAGAAACGTGAAGGAAGTAGATTGATACTGGTTAGAAAAAGAGTGCAGTAACTTTTACTGATAAAGGTTATTGCGCTCCATGGTTTGCATGCCTATGATCAGGTGCGGGAGAGAAAGAAAACTCTCAATAAAGCTTTGTAGGCAAAACAAACCCTATTTTTGTTGTTAATGTAGCAGGTTAATGTTAAAGTATTTGGGTTCAATCTTGGCAGTAAGCAGACCTAAACTTAGTTTAAACAACTGATAGTAGTTCTTCTTACTCTATTTTTTCCTGTAATTTCTTCTGTGAAGCAATTTCTCATGTAATGGTTATATATAAAGGTCATTAGAGCTGGAAAATTTTATAAGAAAAATTTATGTTGTTATCCTTTACCCCCCGCCCAGTTTGGTAATAAATATTTTTTCAGGTATTCAGTTATGCATAGACTATTTTGAATTCATAGAATTTTTCAGTGTGCAGATGGATTTGGTTTTCCTACTTTAGTATTCATTTTGTTATTCCCCTTGTGATTGTTCTGACTTAATTATATGGTGGCATATTGCAAATTGTAGGGGTATGAAAGTCTACTATATGCCTATTCTGCAGCTCTTCATAGATTTTTTTTATTATGCTCTGACACCGCAGTGGTTCCAGACAATATCATTAAAACTATTCTTAATGCCTTTTCACTTGTTAAGGGTGGCGCTTCAAGTTTGTTTGCTTTGCCATTAGTTTTCCATGCTTTCTTGCTTAGCATGTTGGCAAAGTGAAATGAAAATTGTGGAATGGCAAGAAGAGTAAGCAAGCCAATAATTATCTACTTTGTATTCTTATGAAGTACGCCATCCTGAGTGTTTTGAAGATTTATGGATGTGTGCTTATTCAGAAGCATGTGGGGTTACAGAGTTTTTTTTCTCTCAAGAAACCGTCTTGTGCCTGCCTTGATCTGCTCATTTCAGATCTCGTCTCATTTTTTTCTTTGAGAAAGTAAAATGAAAGAAGCTGAAACTCTTAAGTGATGTTCCAGCTACCCTTTCACTACATGGCTGAATTGAATCAGGAAACAGACTAGCTTGAAAATAATAGCAACAAAAGCAGCAAAGAGCTTTTGCACATCCAGCTTAATTCCCCGATGTAGTTCATAGCATGCCCTCAAAAATAATCATTCCAGCTCAGTTGAGCCCCTGGGGGCTGTGGTTCCAGTTACTTGTCCCAAAGCTAGCTAGTTTCACGGTCATGCTACCACAGCTGTTGAGTGCCCTGTAAGCCTCCTGGGAGTTGGGAAATCTCTGCTGTGGTTGGAGCAGTTGGCAGCCTTTATCAGTCGAGTCAGGTTTCCTGCAGATCAGTCTCTTCAGCACTTAAGCTTTCTGGTTCGACCGCTGTTCTTAAATTGAGAAGCCGATCTGAAACACCCTGTCTCCACTTCTTTTTCCCCTTCCCTCATTGTGATTTATTGCTTTCTAATTTCTGCCAGCACACTGTTAAAGGGGTAAGCTGATCAGGAAAATCTGCTTCGTAAAAATTAGCTAAAAGCTATCTCTGAAAGATTTTTAACCAGCGAGTTAGAAAAAAAATCTCATTGCAATGACTTCCAAACTGCTGTATGGGATAATTCAGGGAAGATTAAAAGAAGCAGGACTATGAAACCTGTCTGGTTTTACTCCAAGAAAGAAACATGTTTTACAAGCACACCTTTAGTCCTTATTTTAGGTTTTTCTTCAATAGCATTACAGCTGACGGTAAATAGTAGGAGTTTCGTGAATCAATACAAAGATGTCTGGGTGTGCCCCTGTTGCAATGTTTTCATTACAGCAGACATAGGAACCATATTGCCAAAGAATATAATAAATCTTGTCTTTGGAGGTGTCTATCCTGAATAATTTCACTTTTTTCATTTTTTCCACGTTCAATTGTTCATGTTGGTTTTAGAAAGAATGAGTAACATGTCATCATGACATGTCAGTCGGAGTTATTGCTACTCAGATGTCATGAATGATAAGAAAAGAATATGAAAAGAACAAACCCTGGAGGAAAACAAGATTTTCTTTTGTCTACCATGATATTTTACAATTTTTCTGGAGTGAATTAGAAAATTTACCAACAGCAAATTCCAAATAAAAAAACAACTGTAGGAATTCATATTGAAGCCAATGTAATCATACCATAAATATCTGTTTACTTTTTCAGCAAGAAAACTCTCACAAAAGAGCTACATGTATAAGCAAGCAAGAACATTTAGCAATGATCTCACACTTCTCCAGTTAAATATACTTTATTGTGCAGGTATCTATGATCAGTTGGATTATCTACTAAACTAATCTTGTCTCATGACATTTTTCCAAACCTAGGGCATTGCAGCTAGTAGCGATGACTCCCTAAATTTCACTCATTCCAAGTGGATTTCTTACTAGGGGTGGTTTACTTGTTAAATGAATAGCCTGCATTACTGTGTCTGTGCTTTCCATACGTGAAAGTTTTCAGTATCAAGGTACTGTCCTGTTCAGCAAGGTTCTAGTAAAATGAGTAGGAATTTTGTCTAATTGGAAAGTACTTGGAAGGCCCTTCTGTGAATGACACATAACAGCTCTTCTTGTCTTTCAGACTTCGCAGATTGAAGCAACTTAAATTTTCAATTATCTGTAATACATCGGACGAGTTTTAATTTCTGAAAGAGTAAGAAAGCAGCAAACTTTTTTAAGTAGGTATTCCTTTTATCTTATTAGATCCATACAGAGTGTTAAAACAAAAGGATCAGAAAAATATAAAACAAATTCCAAGAGACTGATATTTATAATCAGGTTTTTTTTGAAGTGCTAGAATTTTCAATGCAAGCAATGAGTAGCTCTAATTACATCCACTTGTGTTAAGAATTCATAAGCAGTACAGGATTATGAAAAGTTTAACTAAAGAAGTTGACATCAAAAGTAATGTGGATCATTTGTTAAATTTACGTGTTTTTTTATCTAGTAGAAATACAGACTTTTAAAAAAATAATATATTTTAACCTACAGACAAGGAAAATAAATAGATGATAAAGAATGCAGTAGGGCTGTAGAAGAGTTCAGAATTTGGGAGTGTAGGAAAAATATCGTCTATGTACATACAATATAAATATGCATACATATGTGTCTGTGGAGAACACCATTCAATAGAAAAATGCAGCACAAAAGGTGGCGATGTTTCATTTGTGTAATCTTCTTGTATTTTCTTCTGAAGAGGAAAAAAATTCTCCTGTGTTCTGGAATGAAGTAGTATGCGTTTGGAAGGAGGAAGGAATTCGGGCTCATTTACAGAAGGCCAGAAAAAAATGCACCATTTTGGGATCATATTCTGATTCTCCCGAAACCATACGTAACTAAGGGTTTGTAGTATTTTCTTCAGGCTGGTCCGTAGGACAGTTTTGTGGCATATGCTGCAGAACGAATCTCTGGTGACTCTGTTCCTTCCTTGTGGTAACACCTGTTCGCAGCCAACAAGTGATGTGATTTAGAGGTACCTGTTGTTGCAAGAGCTGGTGTATTATGGTATCAAGACGGCTGCATGGAAAAGAGGCAAGGACTTTAGAGGCGTTTGCTTATGAGCGTGTATAGCTAAATGTAATAGGCTGTAAGCTGTTTGCCTCCTTTTGTGAATTAATGTACCTGCACAGTGATTTGATGGAGTCAAATCTTAAGCCAGTTTTTCCCTTCCAGGGGAAAGGTGTTGTATTTTATGTGTAACTTGCAACGGGACTATTGTGGTTTGTAGCATTAGTACCAGGGTGCCTACATGCTGTCTCCCGTTACCGTCATATGGTCTGGCATGCGCTACGTGTATTTGTTAAGCGCATGAAATTATCCTGGTTTTTCATCTTACTTGCATATAATAGTTTTCATGTCAAGAGTTACTTTAATTCATCATGTTAATAATATATCTGGAAATATCAGGTGCAGTTATCAACAAATAAAAAATTTATGTTGCATATGAGTGGCAGGCTTCTATTGTCAGAACATGTTAAAGAGTAGGCTTCCATTAACCTATATAGGGCTACAGCAAGGCTTTGGTAGTCATTTAGCTGTTTTAAACAGTGCTTATACGCGGAATACCACCCTGTTTGCCAGCACAGGGAAAAGCTCTTTCACCATCCTAGTCCTGTGTCCAACGGTTGCTCTAGCTAGCTGACTGAGACTACAACAAAACCATGTTCAAGAGGTATCCTATTGTTCTATATCTTTGCTAGATTTGTTTTTGCTTTGGGAGCCACATCAGAAACCAAAATTTCCCAAAAATATTTTTCTGCTCTAAGCTAGGATGATAAGGAACAGAAACGCCTGAAAGCAGTTCAGGAGTTAATTAGTAATTCAATTAGTACTACCGTATCTCCTAGTCTTTTTAAGGAACAGGGGGAGATCTCAGTATTGGTCCTCCAAGGAAAGGCTTTTTTTGGCTTTTTTTGATATAACATTATCAAAGTTTCTCTCTAGGGCTATCCATAACCAGGGGAGAAAAAAAATGCTAGTGGTAAAAAGCATTGCCCAGTATTTAGGGCAGTGGCCTAGGCATCCAGAAATGAAGATTCAAACTAATGGCCGCGGTCAAAGTGTACCCCTTCCTCAGCCTGAGCTCTCCATCTGTAAAATGAAAAATAATGGTATTCCTCTGCTTCCCAGAATCGTTACAGATGCACTAAGCCTTGTGAAGCACTTTCTCGTTAGCTATGGGGAAGGCAAAAATACAGAAGATGGCATTCCTTTTGAAAAAAGCTTTTTGCTATTAAGGGTTTCTCCATAGCATTTCTTTTACCCCAATAATCAGTTTTAGTAGTAGAGCTTTCTGTTATTTAAAAAAGTCTCTTTTTTAATTACAAGCGCCAGCAACATGTCTAAGTTAGACCCGATGTCAAATTAAGATCTTTACCCTATGAGATTCTTCTGCATTCTTTGCTTTTTGCAGTGATCAACCTTATAATGTGTGGACATACTATTACTGTAGATGACTTACCCTGAAGGAAACTTACCCCCCCAAAACTTGACTCTGTAATCACTACAGCGTGGATTTAACTTCTTGTTGCATTGTACTTAGCAACTAATGGGAATAGTAACTTGGGGTTTGTTTTCATCTGCTGCTGGTGTAACCTCTTCGCTTGCACTTTTTACTAGGAGGAAGTTAATCAGCACTGGTAACGGGGAAATAGGCCTGTGGCTGTTCCCACCTCGGAAGAGTGAGTGGCTGGATTCAAACCAGGCCTGCTGAACTGACAGAAGAGCCCTGCAATTCCTCACTAACTCTGCTAGTCGAGTGCTCTGTTGGGTGGGGGGGTTGGTGTTAAGGTGTCACGGACAACACGGAACAAAAGCTTTAAAAGCCTACTAAAAATACTCTACGTCGGCTAGTTTCATTTGGGTGAAACATCGTTGTCCAGGCCCTGAGAGCCTTGGGGGCTGCCGTCAGCCCTGCGCCCGCCTGTCCCTGGGCCGGCCACCAGCCTCAGCCCAACCCCGTACCCTCCTGGAGGCTGCCTTCCCAGCCGGGCTGGGGCCGGCAGAGGTGTCCGGGGATGGCTGGGATGTGGCCAAGCGCCGTCGCCTTCACTGACCTGTCCGGTGTCGGTGGGGGCTGAGGGAGGTGGCTGGCTGGGCAGAGAGGGTACCTCTGCCCTTGTGTTGCCTGGCACAGTTTTATACTGTTCCCATCAGTTGTAACGTCACAGGCTCCTTGCAAATAATGCTCCCAAGGTTTTAATAACTTCAGTAGGATATATTCAGCCTTCTTCCTGGGTAGCAGTGCCTTGATTTTTTTTTTATATATTCCCGTGTAGGAGAGAGATGGCAGGTAGCAGGTGATGAACAGCTACCCCTGGCCCCGCGCACCCATAGCTGGGAGGAGAGATGTGTAGTTCCTGCCACGAAGCAAGAGTGGGGCAGTGCCAGGAACAGCACATAGCAAGGTGCGAACAACCTGGCTCCCAGCTCTGGGAGCGACTTTGCAGCCGAGAGCGAAGCCACCACAATATGCAGTCTAATACTTCCTATGGAATTAAATTAATATAAGCCTATCACTTTAAAAATATGGAAATATCGTGACTTAAATGATACAATTGCAATACTTTCCTACAGCCACAAAGCGCACAACTAATGTGGAGTGAGTCTTTGAAGTGCAAATTGTACATAATCCAACCAAACACTTGAAGTAAAAGATGGGAAACATCAATTCACACTACTGACAAAAAAAAAAAATGACTCCACTTTGTCACAAGAAGAAAGGTTTTAAATTTGCAATTTTCATCTAGGGGATAAGGTGTTAATGAATTTTATATTATATCCAGATGAATATGTAAATTTCTTCTGACCTTTGTTACTCTACTGAAAAGAGCAGAGACTGTAGTCAGTTGAGAGGGAAGATATCTGATTTACCTTGTTGTGGGGTTTTTTTTCTAATTTTTCATGGATTCTTACGTTTTCTGACTCTGTGACTGAGATCAGTGGAAATATCTCTTTCTTTTTTAAAAAAGTTTCAGATCAGGCCAGTGTTGAAAGAGGCAGAAAAATCTCTTATTTTAGTCAGAGTAGACGATGTCTAACACTTACGAATTTGAGGGGTTTTTAGATAACAAATCATAATCAATAAATTAAAAGGCATTTCTTGGGGGAGAGGTGGAGGGTTGCATATAAATGACATTGATCCTGTGACAGTGAGTGTTCATCTAGTTTCTCTGTAGAAGCAAAGAAGTGTAGACCAAGAGTTAATTTCTTAAAGACAGATGTATTTTAACAACAAAACTCAAAATGTTGTACAAAAGACTTTGCTGTAAGATCTGACTTATGTGTAAGTTGAAATACTGCTTTACATCAAGAATACCCGAGTAATTTGCACTTACCTAATAGGAATCTTAAACTATCCAGTTAGAGATTCCACTCATGTTTAAGTAGAATATCCTGTATTTCAGGTTGTGCGGCCCATTATCTCTTGTCATGTTACTGGATACCTCTGAGAAAACTCTGGCTCTCTCTTCTTTACATCAATAATGCCTATGTAATTATGATGACAGTGGTCAAAGTATTTTTAGCTTCAGTTCTGGATTTATTTCATTTTATTCCATTTACTTCTTCAGCTCTGTCTCTTAGGTTGTGACTTTTCCTTTGGTGTATGACGTTGTATTACAGATACAGGAATTATGCAACATGAAGTTGAAGCCTTTGTTGAAATGTGAAAAACAACCAGCTTTACAGCATTATTCCCTAGAGCTAAAAGTCCTACACACTATTTGATATCTGAAGCATGAACACTTTAAGCCATAGTGGCTGCATACATCTGGTTCTTCATACTAATGCAAGGCCTTCACCAATTTAAAGAATTTACTCTGGAAACGCTCCTCAGACATGAATTCTTTCTCCAAGTAGTAGGAGTTTTTAATCTACACACCATTTTCTAAGTGCAGAACTGAGTCCAGCCTAGATCTAGCTCATCTATGGAATGAATCACTGGGATGAACTTCGTGCTTGGCTACAGCAGTGTAAATGTAAAGTAGATTCATTGAAGTCAACTGGGTAACTGCAGATTTATGCAGCCGTTACTGAGAAGTGATTTGCTGGAAGTGTTTGCTTTTTCACTTCCTCATTGCTTCAGTTTCTGTACCAATAACATATATAATAGTTATTATTTGGCCTTAGTAAGCGTTCGAAAATTAAATTGCAAAGAGGTAAAACTTGACCAAATCAGTCATAAACAATTAATTTAAGTGCATCCTTCTTATAGGCAGTAGAAAACCTCGGTTTCCAAGGATGTAGGTTATGGTGTGTGGTGGGTTGACCCTGGCTGGATGCCAGATGCCCACCAAAGCTGCTTTATCACTTCCCCTCCTCAGGTGCACGGGGAGAGGAAAAAAAATATAACGAAAGACTGGTCGGTCGAGATAAGGACTGGGAGAGATCACGCACTAATTTCCATTGCACGGAAAACAGACTCAGCTTGGGGAAAATTAATACAATTTATTGTCAAGCAGATCAGAGTAGGGTAATGAGAAATAAAACCAAATATCAAACCATCTTCCCCAACCCTCCCTTTTTCCTAGGCACAACTCCACTCCCAAATTCTGTACTTCCTCCCTTCCCGGTGGCGGAGGGTGACAGGGACTGGGGGTTGGGGTCAGTTCATCACACGATTTCTCTGCTGCTCCTTCCTCCTCAGGGGAGGACTCCTCACACTCTTCCCCTGCTCCAGTGTGGGGTTCCTGCCACGAGACACAGTCCTCCATGAACTTCTCCAATGTGGGTGGGTCCTTCCCACAGGCTGTAGTTCTCCATGAACTGCTCCAGCGTGGGTCCTTTCCACGGGCTGCAGGCACAAACTGCTTCAGCGTGGGTCCCCCACAGGGTCACAGGTCCTGCCAGGAGCCTGCTCCAGCACGGGTTTCCCATGGGTTCACAGCCTCCTTCAGGCACCCACCTGCTCTGGCGTGGGGTCCTCTATCGGCTGTAGGTAGATGATCTGCTCCACTATCAGCTCACCCTGAGGGAAAGAAAGGTTTTGCGGTGAACTCAAGCCTACTAAACAGAAGAGAAGCAACGAGGGACAAAGATGTTACTGATCATCCACTCACAGGAAGGCTTCCAGAATTCAGATGTAGTTACTACACATCAGCGAGCTCAAATATGAAAGAAACATCATTATACAACACTTAGTTTCATGATCTTTGTTCTTCCTGTAAATCAGCAGATTGGTAAATAGTAGCTTCTCTGCGTTAATGTTACATTCCTTGTGTAGCTGGGGAAACTGGGCATAACAGAGAGGTGGTAGACGACTGTATTGCAAAAGGACTGTTTGGGTTATCCATTCTTGCAAAATTATTCTCCCTGATCTATTTGTATGCAGTAAAATTCGGTTTCTTTGTTGGCAGCAGCACCAAATTTGGGGGTCTGTTGCAGGATGGGAATAATCCTAAGAAACTTCGGCCTTCAGTGCTTTTTCAGGCCCATGTTTATGGTAGTGGTCATTAACAACAAGAGTCCATTTGGAAGAAAAGGGCAATGGAAAAAATATTTGTCAGGCCTACTTGAAATGAGTTAGATATCAACCTTTCATTACCATCTCAGGAATGGCCTTGTCTGTTAGTATTTATCACTGTCATAGTTATCAAGCCTGGTAATGCTATACTTTTTCTGTGACAACTGCTATCGCTATTACAGCAAATACAATGGATCAAACCCTCGGCATTAACTCAGCAGACTGATAGCGTTCTTCAGTTTATTGCAATCTTACTGGTCTGCAATGTATACCTGCCCTTGTGGCTACCGTCTGTTTTTTGGAAAAAACACTGTCAATGTAGCCGTTCTTAAAATGTCATCCAATATTGAATTTTAATACATAGAGTTGATAATAATCAATGACCTTTTAGCACATAAGTAGTTGCACACTGTCTTGGCTGAAATATCTGCAGTGATCCTATTCTTTCTAAAAATGTCAGAATAATCCTCCAGGAATTCAATGAAAACTTCATTGGCTAGTAAACAGAGCAAATAACCTCTCTTGTCTTTTGATTGTGGTGTTTAGAAAGAAGGTTTTTGCAAACAGAGCAAACACACTAAATAATTGTATAATTTTGTATTATGAGAGATCATAGATGGACTCATCACGTCTAATATAGGTTCTGGCTGCAGTGAGATTTTTTTAAAGTGAAATCTCCCTTACCCCAGCCACCTTGCAGTGGGTTTGTCAGCTGTACTGAGCAGAGCAACAATTTGCTTCGCTGAGCACTGTCCCTGAGGTCCCAGGTGAGTTAATATAGCTAAAGCTTAAGTACAAGAGATACCAGTTTATGTAAGTGGAATTAATATTGTAAATTTAGCAGTGGTTAGTGCTTTTCTCAGGGAAACAATTCCATTAGTTTAAAAACTCTATGAAAAAAGGTGACACTAGGATCAGCTTATATCATAAGCTGCCAGCTGCAAAAAGCTAAGCTTCACTTAAAAGTTCGGTGTCCTGTGTAGTACATTTGACATAAATAGTACATCCATAAAAAGATGCCTTAAATCCTTTTCACATAGGACATCTAGGTTATCTGTTTAGCACTGTGCAACAAATTCTTCAGTGGGAAAGATGGTGAGTATCTTTTTTTACTGTTTAGTTACAAAATGTGTTTATAATGCTACATCTACTTATGACAGCTTAGCACAAATGATTACTGGCTTGCCAAAAAGCTTTGCTTTTTTAAACAAAAATTTATTGAAAGGGACTTTTAAGCAGGCACTTTCAATGCTCAATTGAGTGTACGTCTTGGCAGACACTATTTAACTGCCCCACTATTTGAAATATAATGAACAATGTTTGGTACACTGCAGACAGAGAATTGAAAAGGAAGTACAAAACAGTATCAAAATGTACTGAACTCAGCAAAATGCATTGAAATACATCTTATTACCTACAAGGTGACAGTGAAGGGAGGGTTTCCTAAACCAGCGGTAATATATTTTTAGCCAACGGGATAATAATTTTCCATTGGAGACATAATCATGCACTTCAGGACATCAAAATAAATCCAAATGAGACTACTTTTTCTAACCATAAACAATTCTGAATAAGGGGGAGTGTGTGTCTAAATGAACTCCAAACGTTAAGCCTTTGCAGTTGTTTTAATGAAGTTGAATCTTAGTGTAAAGTTGAAGTTGATTTATTTCTTTATTTTTGATGAAATAACAAAGAAGTATAAGGATTCTATCAAGTTACATCTGATATGCATGGCAGCCATGACCTGACAGTATTGGTTTGGTCCTGCAGCCCACTGAGTGAATAGACTTCTCTTACTTTAATTGCAGTGAAGAATAAAAACAATTAGCAGGATCAATTCTGTCTACCTCTTTGCTTACATAGGTACAGACTTCTGCCTTTTGTGTGAATATCATTCCTACTATGATTGACAGGAGGACTTCCTTCATTTTTTTCCATTTTTATTCAGATCAATTGCTGTTTGTTAAGTCGCAGATTAGCTACCAGGAATTCTATGTTCCATGTTAGTTTCTTTGGCTGGGTTTTTTCTTTAACTTTTGCTGTAACTCAGCTGCTCTGTATTTCACTTTCCTGCTTAACAACACTTAAATGTCAGGGCTGTTTTAAGGATGAAATCCTTAACGTTCATAAAGCACTGTGTTACATCGATAAAATCATGGAAGTTATTTTACGTTAGTATAAAATGTAAAAGTAATGTAATGTGAAAGTAATGGCATCATAGAAATAAAAGCATCATTATTCTTAGGTTATTCTCAGATAAATTGGCATATCAGTTAGGCTTTTTGAGGCAAAAAATCTGACCTGAATACTTTTCCTATATTCGATCATACCGACTCTTTAGAGCGCAGTTTCCTGATTTGACATGTGGCTTCTTCATTGTTTCGCAAAATATAAGAGAATTAAGAGGAGTTGTGGATGGTTCCTGAGGGTTTGGAAAATGCTCAGGCAGTTTATATTTGACCCTATATTTACGAAACTGAAATGTCACAGTCAGAGGAACTGAAACTGAATATGAAAGTACTAGAGAAGCTCCTTAACATACATCTCTCCATGATCCTGCCCTGCTTTAATAGAGGAACTGTTGCTGAGTGTAAAACTTAAATTGCACAGCATGTATTTTTCTGTAAAGAATAGTAACAGTTTTCCATTTCCCAGCATGTAGTGAGACGATAGCTTGAAATAATAGAAATAATGGTTACTTCCTCCACTCTTGGCTTGATTATTATTTCTTTAATTAATAGATTAATGCGCATAAGCGGTGTGGACACTGCCATACCCACTGTAGTGACTACTACTTGCTGAACTGCAATTAGTTTGCACTGCCTCTTTCAGCATTATGTTCAACCAATGTTTTTACCTTCTGTTTATCTCACTAGCTGTAGTTTGCAGGAGATAGTTTCCTTGTATGGCCTTTACTTTTTCAAAACTTGGCTAGTGACATGCAGAAAAGGACTCTGAGTACTTCCTGCTAAAGCCTGTATCCCTTTAAAATTTTTGTAAAATATAAGCAGTGAGAGTTAGAGAGCATGCTTGACTCAGGGTGAGTTAATATTGCTTCAGAAGAGGCAGAAGTTAGTAAAATTGAGGTTTGTCTGTCTCTGTAAAATCCTTTTTCCCTACACTAGCATTCTAGTATTGTTATGAATCTTGCATTAAAATGATAACATATTTGAAATTGAAAGATTAGTTCCTTACGAGTCATAATCTCAGTACGGCATCTTTATTAATAAACCATTCCTAGTCACTGGAATATAGTCCCATTTTGTCATTAGTAGCTCTCCTTTTGTAGGGCTGTTCCTAGGGTAATGTTGAATGAACAGTGTTTTGAATACAGCCTTTGGGAAAGCTTCTGTGTCTTCTGCTACCAAAACAAGTACACCTGTCTCCTACTTCTGTTTTGTATTATTTTCGTACTTTCATTTCTATGGGAAGTAGACATGTTCATCCATACACATCTACCATTGCTGATATTTACACACAAAAAAAAGAATTCAGACATGTTTTGGGGGACAAATAGCAAAACTACTGCAAGATCTTCTGTGCAGCTGAGAGTGTTGCATGAGACTGTCTAATCTAATTTCAGAGTTCCAGCTGCTCTGAGGTCAAGGAGGATGGTGAGTGAGATGAAAACAACAGCAGTAGCAGAAAGTAGGAAACCATCAACTAATTGCATGAGAGATGTGCATCCTTTGGTCAGAGAGAAGTCCTGATTAAAATTTCAAGGCTACAGCTGAGGAGTTGTTGCGAAAAAGAGAGTAAGATGCCTTCTCAACCACTGAGATATGAAAGAAAAAAATTTCCTGAGGCAGTACAGAACTATTTTTGACACAAGGGGAGGCAAAATTCTAGGCTTATGCAATACAGCTGTCTTTCTTTTTAACATCAAGGCAAGGGTCAAGACACTATAGCACAGAAATCAAGTCCTTAAAATGACATTTGCATATGGTTTAAGGTCCTTTGAGGCACAGCAGAAGGAAACTTTCAGAAAAAAAATTCCATTTTATGTGTTCCATTTTATGTGGTTCTCTAGTTTTAACAAGAATATATAAGAGGAGTTTAACAAAAAAACAAACAAAAATACTAACATCTCATTATATCCCATTAGATGAATCTATTCCCTGGAACTTGTATCTATTTAAAACTTTATTACCAAGGCACGGAATCTTCTCTTTCATACTACAGCATATGTAATCAGTAACAGGAACAAAATGACAGGAAATAAATAAAATAGCGATCACTAGTTCTTAGGGATCTTTGTCATGAGCTACGGGAATGGAAGGTACATAGTCTGGTCAAATCTAAGGAGAACTAATGAACTGGTGTCCTCCATATTGTAAGCTCCCTAACCAGTATATTCACACTTAGTAGTAGAAATTCCCTTTGGAATTTGGAGAAGTTTTATTCATAAAACTTTCTGGGAAGTTGTATGAAAAGAACAATGTTAGATCATCATTTCCAAATCAGAAAGTGTGATTCGGTAGCTTTCTGACCAGTTCTATCTCCATGTATTTGTTTCAGTGATGCACTCTATTTGTAAAAAAGTAGTTAACAAGTATGAAAATCGTAGAATTTATTGCTGTCATGCTTTGATTCAGAGGCATGCTTTTAAGTTATGAGCAGTTTGTGGGTAATAAGCTATACTTAATATAGAGGATCAAGTAAATACTTTCAAAGCTGCACAAAATCCTACCTAATTAAATGAGATGTAACTTCTCTGCAGCCAGGTTTTTCTCATCAAGGTCAGTACAAAGTGTTATGGGATGTGATGTTATTTTCCACTTCATGATGACTAGTTTCATTGGTTTTAGCTGCCATACAGAAAACATTCATCCTTCTGATGTATATATTCATCTATTTCTATCATACCTTCTTCAAAGCTTTCTATTGATTTATGCTTTTCATCTGTCATTTACAAATTACTGTTCCACCCTTGTTATTTATTTGAATCTATTCCCTAGACTCCTGTAGCTATTGGGGGTTTTTCTACCTTTTTGTGCTTTTTCCAGAATTAATAATTTTTGCAGCTTTTATTTTTCTATATGTATAATAAGAAAACCTGGAGCGATCGTTCATCATTCTAATAAAGGACATAACCGATAACTGTGGTGCTATATTTCCAACTGTCCATCTTTCAGAAAGATATTAATGATTTTTGAGTATATCTATTCTAGAACAGTAGCAGAAAGAATTGAAGTTCCTTTGAATATATTAGCTCATTCACTTTGTTGCCTTGACATAAAAATGGTTTATAAAAATAATTGAAAATCTAGTTTTACTTTTGGGGTGACGTCCATCCACCCCCCGTTATATTCCCTTCCTCCTCTTAATTGTCCTTTAAAATGCCTATTTATTTCTACTTCTCTTTCATTCTTCAAGCACACTAGTGGCCTGCAGTATCTGTAATGGTGTGTCACACAAAATCTGCATAATGCTCCAGCAGGGGTCAAGTGAGTTGCAGGTGTTTTGACAGTTTAAAAGCCAACAGAAATACCTCAGAAATGCCTCATAAATTGGTTCTTTATTAAGTTAGGTAAGCTGGGAACAGTAATTACAATTTTTATTTTTCAATAAAGCTCAAGCAGTGCTGAGGTACAGAGCACTATACTCATCTGTGCTCTGAAATGCAATTAGACGTTTGTTCTCTTCATACACAGCAAACAAAAAAAGATTGTTGGGGTTTTTTTTTAGCAATCTATGGAACATACAAACATTGTTCTTTCCTCTTCTTGAAAGGAAGTAGCTAACATATAGATACACGATTTGCCCTGCACCAAAGGAAGAAAGTAAACTTCCCCAGCCTAACACAAACAACCCTCCATCTCCTAGAAATGTAGTTTCACATATGTGGAAGTGTAAGCATTGCATCTACTAACAGTCTGAAAATATAATTAAAAAGTGTATTTCAACTCTGCTTACGGAGTCTTCTATTTGTCTTTACAGTCTTATGTGTGTGAATCTGGTCCTAGCAACATTGCTGAGGTTTCAAAAAAATCCCTTTGAAAATAAAGAGTAAAAAACAGGGTTTTTTTTGTTTTTGTTTGTAATAAACATTATGTGCCACAATCCCAATCGCTATTTTTGGGATGATTTATTTTTCCTAATCTATTTTCATTTGGATTACCACATAAGCAGGGAATAATTGCCTTCACTGAGCACTGCTTACTGGAAAGCATCAGAAATAACACGGATTCCTTCTTTTCTCTTGATGCATCGTCATATTTTCAGTTCTACTGTGGTGGCTACAATCACCCAGTCGCTCCCCTGCCACTACTGTAATGGTGTAATATTTGCCTGAACAATCCTTTTTATTAGGAGCGATCATCAGGTCCTCTCCCTGAGGTCCTCTCCGTTGCAGCGCAGCGGCCATTTGCATTTGCTCCAGCCCTGTGCTTTATTGCTCAACCTGCAACAGCCACGCCCTGAACAAGGCATGGGAGAAGTGTTCCTTTAAAAGGAACCTAAAGTTTGCTTTCTTTGGTTCTCAAAGTTTTTTTTCTCTGAGGCAGTAGAGGAAGTGTTTGAGGTTTGGGGGTTTTTTTGTTGTTGTTTGCTCATTTTAAAGAAAAAGTATCCAAATATTCATTTAGTCACTGTAGTTTTATGGTCAGATTACTGGCTGATACAAAACCAGCACTAACCTTCTGTTTTCTTAAAAGGAATTTTGCTGTTAAATAGCTGAAAAGATGAGCAAAGTCTTCCAATCCAATTGGCAGAATGCTCATTGTTTTCAAGGAATGGGAAGCAAGAAGTAGAGCTTATTTATGAATGCTACTGGTCAAAAGAGATAAAACTAAGCCTTTGTTATTAGTAAATTCTAAAAGACCTCTTATGTACTGACTCATTGTTTGAAGTCATGAACAAACTGTTCAGAAGCAACAAAAGACAGGTTGATGCTGCGATAGCCCCCTGGAAATAAGATTCCCTCAAGCATCATAATGCTTTTAATGCTCATCATTGGGGGTTGATGTGGAGAGTTGCTTTTTCACTGCGAAAAAAAATCCAGTCTCAACTTCACATTTAACAGTCTTGCTTTTGGTGTGAAAGGCATTTGACAAGTGAACCCATTACCATAATCAGGACTGCTAATCTAACAACAGCTGTCAGGCAAAGAGCTTCTGTTCTCTCTCTCCTTTCTTCCTATTCCTTTCCTTAAGGGCTAAGTTCAGTTAACAGACTCAAGCTGTAAATAAATAACTCTTAAACTGGAACTTTGGGGCCTGGCTTTCAACTTCTACCCTTTCCTGTCCCTTCTGAAATTAAAAAAAAGTTTTCTTTTAAATTCTGCTTTTGCATTACAGGAATTAGCTACATGAAGAAAAAAGGCATTATTGCTAAACATAAATTTACTGCTTTAAATGACAGGATACAGTAGGGTGGAAAATGTCCATCCAATGCAACTGCAGCTCTAGCACCATAGTTTAATCTTACATAGTAACGGAATAACCTATAATGTGTTGCATGTGTATTCATTAGGCATATACAAGACAAGCAGTATATTGCTACAACTATTTTGGCAAGAAAACATGCTCTTACCAAAATAGTTGGTCTGCTCTAATAAGTATATACAGATTCACTTATGTATTTGAACTCTGTCCATTTACAGATTATGGGGTTATTTGACATGTGATTTTTTGGGTTAAGCATGGATTCCAAAATTGGTAGCTGTGAGACTCATTAAGATCATTATCTTACTATTGAACATTTTCAAACAATATAATTGAGACCAAAATTTGATTTCTTTACTCCCTGCGGTTTTATTTGTGGTTTTGCTTTCCATTTAGAAGTGAAGCCAAGATCACAGAATATTTCAATATCCTACAGTGAATGGCTGCTAAATGTCATTGCCTTGAATACAATTACAACTTAAAAAAAGTGCGTTGTCCATTTGCTCTAAATGCATCTTTGCTGGATGCTTCTGTATCTTTGTGAAAGGTTACCCATAACTGAATTGGATGAAGTCTTAAGTTGTTGTAATAATCAATGGTGATATAAAAATCAATTACAAATTGGTCTGGCATTATAAACCTGAGATTCTGGGTCAGATTCTAGGTACAAAGTAATCAAAGTACTTGACCTTCTACACTGTAAGGGTTTGGGGGTTAATCTTCACTTAGAAGCATGATTATATTTGTAATTAGTCAGCACTTATTGGTAGTATAACTGCTTTTGACATAATTCAAATCAAATTATCATTCAAAATCTTAATTGTTAAACTGAGTAATTGGAAAAAGGAAAATGACCTCTTAGTTCATCCTGGTAATCCAATATTTATTTTGTACTGATATGACTCATATCACAATGATGGGGTTGCTTTTATTTGTCCATCAGTTTTCTGTCAGATGCCGTTCAAAATCGGTGCTGCCTTTGGGCAAGTAGAATGTAAATCTGGCTTTTAAGTTGATTCTAACTGGGGAGAAAGAAAGAGGTTAGTAGACAGTCTTCTAAAAAGAAAATGTGATAACAGCAGTGATGGTAATGATTTTCATATATTTCTTTATAGGCTTAGTTAGAGATATTGTTACATATATGGCCTACTCTCCGTCCACCTCTCATTCTGTTGACACATTTCTACCTCATGCCTACTAAAATTTGTTTAACAAAATTCTTATCCTGCTGAAATCACTGCGAAAATACCAATACATTTCAAGGTGCTAAATATTCATACAAGAAGTTCAGGCTTTATGACATTTATACAGAGAGATATGTATTATCTTATTGAGAGGAAAAACAGTTGCTTTAGCTGTTCTTCCTATTTTGACCACAGGAGATGATTTCCTGCTCTTTTTGCTGCCTATCGGTAATACTAATATCTTAAAAAAACCAAAACAAAAATCAAACAAAACCCAAAAACCCCCAAACCTCTCACCCCCCAACCTGTCCAGAAATATACACTTTACAGCAGAACCAGGATGACTCTTACAAGAATGTTCTTGAATAGGTTTTAAAAACACTGCTGAGTACACAATTGTACATAAAGGTGAGAATTTCCTCTTTGCTCTAAACAGTAAGGTGTCGATACCTATCACATTTAGAGCCTATCACATTATCCTTTGAGAAGACCTGAGCAATAAATGCTACTGATCCTCAGTGGCTGGGCCACAACGATATTAACTGTCTAGATTTTTATTTCCCTTTCTCCCTCTTTCATGTATTTCCAGGTCTATTTTGCTGCAGCACAAATGGATAAAAGATTTTAAAAAACCACCCAGCATGCAAACTATCTACTTCACACTGTTTAGGTGATATGATTAGAAATGTAGATTTTTCTGTGCAGTCGATGGAGAGAAGTTTTTCCTGGGCAGGAGTGCAGATTACATCAGTTAGAAGGCACGAATACCCACTTGGATGTTTACACTTTAATTAGATACTTTGTACTCCTTTACTGAAACACCCAGAAAAGGAAATTCATTGTGCCCTACAGTAACTAATATTTTTGAGTCTGAATTACTACTGGGAACTTACCATAAAGCTGGTATTGCTTGGAGCATATTTTTGGGAAGAAAGCTGATAAGTTTGTATGCATGGACAAATAACTGCATTACTTTGGTATCTTTGTCTCGCAGGCTTTTTCTTTTCTTGTTTTATTCGCATTCAAATCTTTTGCATCTGCTTCTCTCTTTCCAAAACCAGTTGAAAGCCGAGATTTGATTTTGAGTTTTATTCTTGGCTCTCCCACCAATCTGTTTAAGTGTCTATCACAGCAGTGTCTTTCTTACCCTGTACACATATTAGGAATCATTAGCTCTGTCACTAGAGGATAATATTCCTCATGGAAAAATCATCCACACAAGGTGCGGTCTATTGATGTTACATCATACGTCTTGTTATATTACCAAAACAATTAAGTTATCTGTGTATCAACACTGCATGTAGACATCACATCGTTTTGAAAATCAAAGCACTTAGAAGCAAAGAAATGAATAATTAAGAATACATAAAACTTATGCTGCCCGCACAGTAAGTACATTATTCTTATCTAGACTTTTACCTTACTAGACTATAGGCTCTTTTTGCTATTGCTGTTCTATACTTGTCTACTGTCTAACACAAGAGGCTCCTGTCTGCTCTATAGCAAAAGTGGAAGAAACAAAGGAAGATCCCTTGGCTTAAAAATAATATGCAGTTCATCCAGTAATTTTAATTCCGATCTAAATGGATTATTATTCAGTCCATAATAATTTCTGAGTATAACTGCTTGGCCACTGTTTAACTTTGATTTTTTTTTTTACTACCTGAGCAAAAATGTTCTGCCGTGGAAACTGCACTGAGACCATAGAAATTATGCCATGTTAGAGCAATCTTACCTGCACTGCCAGATGTTAACAATAAGGATGTTTTTGATTGTCCTGTAAAATGAGTATAGCAAACTGGTCACTACCCTAAATGAACCTCCTGACTGGGGATTAGTGGTTAGCACAGGGAAGCAAAGAAACTTCTCTGCCGCAGCAAGTTATGTCATACGTTGCTTCGTGCAGTTGGTCGCATTCAGTTCATGACTTCTGCCACTAGCATTTTAGCTTGCTTCTTCCATGCTTCATCCCTCTGACCATCTGTATAGCAAGGTGACTTCTGGGTCTGAAGCCGTAGCAGCCTGGATTTTGACTCAATCATATCCATAGTCATGTACCAGTACTGGATATGCTCCAGGGCACTTTCACTAAAGAGGCCTGTGCCTTCACTGCACAATCTGTGATGAACCTAATTGGCACACCTGCTTTCAGGCTGTTGGGAAAACTTGCGTGATGCAATTTTAAGAGTGGTATTACTCTGAAAACCTTTTCCTAAGTCTATCTTTCCTCTGGTTCTGCTCCATTTTGCAAAATGTTGTAAATGCCTGGCATTATGTTTTGTCATATGTGTATAAATGTGTATATAGATGTAAAAAATTTCTTGGCTATAAGAAGCTCAGTAGAAAAAGAAGACATTTCAGAATATACTTTAAACAGTAAAAATTGTGGGAAGGCTGTGAGGAATTGCATGTACAATAAATAGTAATAAAAATTGCATACATAAGAAAAAAAGAATTAAATACATAATATATAAAATTGCATATATATAAATCAGCCTAGCCTTTTTCTCATAATCCCTTTAAGATTAGGCGGAAAGTGCATGAGCTATCACAGTTTAATAGTTATTTAGAAATTTAAGGTTTTTTCATCGGTTTTTCTATCCATTCAGCCTCCTGTACTCTCTCCCTTTTCAACAGCTGTAATTTGTATTCTCACGTCGTACATGTATTTAGGAAAGGCCTGCACATAAATAGGTCCTATAAATGTTGCTGGGCCGAAGAGTCATGCAGTATTGTTTTTAAGATTTATCTTACCTACCTCTTCTCTGTCTTGATTTTTGATGAAATTTCCCCAAGCCTGACTTTATTTTTTCCAACAACCAGCAAGAAATGAGTTCTGTTTGTTCACTCTTTATATGAACTATTATTAATGAAAATTTCCTTTTTCACTGTAATATATCACTGTTTTTTCCAAAATAACTTAGCTCCACTCTTGTAGCAACGCTTGTTCTACAATGCTGAAACAAAGCTTTTTTGTTGCCCTGGAATGTTTATTTAATACTTCATGAACTCTGGAGATAATAAGAAGCATTTAATTTCTGGAAAACTTTGATTGCTCAGATTTACAAAAGGTAAACTCTCTCCCTTCTGCTTGACAGACCCTGAAATATGAATTTATATCCCACTTGCGTAACACTCATCTCTGTGTTAATAAAAGGTCTAGTTCTATTCTCATGCGCTTTATTGAGCATCTTCCTTACAAAACATGTTTCTTTGGGGTATTCACAATAGCAACTTTATGAATTTGGAGGACCTGAAATCATATTTCAGTGCTTGGGTGATGTCTATAAAAGCTTCCAGATTGATGGCAAAGCTATTGCTTGTAGTGCCACTGAGGCACTACACTTACACCCAGGGAGCAAGGAGGAGGGAAAGAAATGATCTGAGGAGGAAGATGGTCCCACGGGTTAGGTACACTCAGATCTGGAGTCGTGCAGGGATCTGGCTCTATGCACGTAAACACGAACATTTCTTAACCGCTCCGTCCCAATGTCCTCAGCTGCAGAATAGGATTTTTTACCAGCCAGTGGTAGTGGGTCACTAATCAGTCAGAATAGGTGCAATAAAATATAATTTATGTGTAATGGTGGGATATTAGTGATTCTTCATGCAATCATGACCCGATGCCTATTTTCGGCTGGCAGAAGCCACTTGGCAAATTCCCAGGAGGGATAACATGCAACCTCCAAAGAGTGACGGCAAATTACTGTTGGAACAGTCTGCCCGGGAGCATGGTCGATTCTTCCATCTTTCAAAGTATTTACGTCCGGAAGGCGTGGTTTTGTTTGTCGAACAGATATGTTAGCCGGACGCCCCCCGCCTGCCCCCGCCCCTGGGGCCGGGCCGGGCGCCGCTGTCCGCGGTGCTGAAGCGCTCCCGCCCGCCGGAGCGCGGCAACTTTCCGACCCCTCCCGGCCGTGCGCCTGCTCGGGCCCACTTCCCAGGAGCGCGGCCTGTAATTAAACTAACTCCTCCCTTCGGCTGCGACAATTGCATCGCCAGAAGCCCGTAGGAACGGGTGCCTTCCTCTCGCTCTCCACCCCCACCCCCTTAATCTTTTTTCCTTTCCTTTAAGTAAGCTTGTTCCCCCTGGGCTGTGCACATTGCCCACCGTGTACCCCGGGAGCTTGAATTCCAGCGGCATCTGCCCGCCGCCTTTCCCCGAAAAACTTCCCGATTCGGGATTCCCGCCGCCCAGGTAAGAGCCGGGGGGCTGGGGTAGAGAGGGAAAAAAGAAAAACAGAGGAATTCTGAGGTTTACTCCCTCCGGAGGGCCGCCGCACACCCCGGGGGCGGGCGGGCGAGACGGGGGCTGGGCGGGGCGGTCGCCTCCTTCCCGGTCCTCCTCCCCGCGGTGCTTTCCCGTGGACGGCGGTGCTGGCTCCCTCGCACCGCCCCTTCGGTGTCGGGTGCTCCCTCGGTAGGCGCTTACCCGCCAGGTAACTTCCCGAAGTTTTGGTGGGGCTGGAGCAGTGGCTGGGGGCGGGGGGGTGGATGGGGACCCCAGGGGTAAAATCCGTCCCGGGGCAGTGGGGATGACACCTGGTGCAAAACCATGGTTTGGTTGCAGTTAGCCTTGTTCTGGGCATCCCTCAAAATCTTTGTGCCAAAGCTAAGGGAGGAATCAGTGAAGTGCTGGCTCGAAGAAAGGGCATAGGAGTTTTGCTCGTTTATCCTCTTTTACATAACGTCTGATGCATAAAAATGCCAAAGAAGTCTTTTATTTCACATTATGGATTACACTATTCAAAGCAGTTTGGTTCATAAAAGGTATTGGAGTCTAGTATGTAAATTGGAAATTGCAGACTTCCTTTTTTAATTTTGAACTGGCATAATATATTCAGTTTTGTGGATGTTGATAGCAAGAAAAAGTTAGGCAATAAAAATAGTTGTAATTAGCTTTGGGAGAAGTAATACAAACGCAAATGAGTTTGATGGCACTTCAGTATGAGCATGTTTCACCAAAGAAAGCCCAACCTTATACATTTAAGCTCTCTGCAACTAACACAGCAGGAGGCCTTTGTTTCACAGTTTTCATAACTTTGGATAAGAGGAAATATGTCCGTTGCATACATATGTGTGTAGGTAAAGAATTTATGGTTGAGAAGGAACATTAATACTCAAGATGGGTACTTACGTAGGCCTTTAGGATTGCAGAAATAATCTCTAATTATATTGTAAAAAAATCTTGGGTCAAGAATAGCCAGAATACTAGCTGCAAATCACAGAAAATAACTATCCTGCTAGCCAAAGATACGGTTTGTTATTTAAAGTTGTTGATGCTGGGTCACTTGTTTGAGATTTAACCTGCGATAAAGTAAAATAAAAGTAAAAAGTAAAATACTTGTGGAAAATTAACCCTATTTTGTTCCTACTGTTATGGGAAATTAATAATGGAAATTAATTGTGGAGTTACATGTTATGTATTACATTTCAGGTATGTCTTTGCAGCTGGTACTGTGGCAATTTTTATACAGCTGGAGATAGGAAGTGCATAAGTGGTTACTTTTGGTCATTACACAAAGTGAGAGCCAGAAATACAGAGAAATTTTTTTAAAAAGCATCAATTCACTTGTCTAGTACCTCATGCTGGGCAACGGTATATTGGGCAATGGTAGGTATATTCTAGTGCAGTTCAAATCTGATGAAAGTAGGTGTTTACCTGTATTTGTCCATCCAAACCTCCATCAACAATGTGAGACGAGAAATTAGAATGATTAATATAGACACAGTGTTTTCATAAGGATACTGATATAACTAACAGTTGCAATGTATGTTCAGTTGTCAGTCTTACTTGGAAACATTAATAACCCATGTGCAATTGAAGTCTCTTATTATTAAAGAAAACTTAAACCAACAGATTTATAGGTTTCTTTCTAGCTAATATGTAGAAATTGGGTGTAAATTTGTGTTTTTCTTCCCTTAAATGACCTTTACCTGTATGCAGAGGACCTACATGTTGCTCAAGCCCCTGAAAGATTACTTACGGTGTGCTGTTTCTCTTGAGTAGTTACAAATTTCAATTGCACGTTTTTCTCTGACTTCAGAATGAATGAAAAATGATTCTGCTGATGTCAGTAGAGCGCTTGAAATCAACACAGAGAAAAATGTTTATACTGAGGATTCCTTTATTCCAAAATTCCTAAATTAAGGAGGTTATAAACGTGCATCAGTATAAATAGGAAAAAACCCCACCACTCCTATATCCAATCCTATGGAGATGATAGGAAAAGAAATGACTTGCTGGATGAAAGCCATTTCTTAATACATTTTTACTGAAGTACAGTAGGATTAGATTTACTTTTCCAAAGTAAATTTTTGTGCAGGTTCAAGTACTAGGGGAATTATTACCTTCCTTTGTCCTTCACTGAATACTTCTTGTTTGTGCTAAAATTAAGTTTCCCAACTGTGAGAGGTCATCAGGCTTTTTCACAAGTAGCCATTGAAATTTGCCCAACACGCCTACAAAACTGGAAGCTGAGTCATCTGTTTAAAGAATGTTTTGAACTGGTGTTTTTCTTTGTCAGTTATCCAAAGAGTGAAGCAGTTTATCTGCCATCAATTCCCTTGGAATATGTGGGGTTTTCTGTGGAATAACTGATCTTAATGAATGTGGGGAATTGGCATCAGATTAAACCTTTATGCATAGTTCAGGTCATTGAAAAAACAGGAGTGACTTCAGCTCAAGGGCTTTGCCTTTAAACATTGAAGGTGGAGAACCCTTTACAGGGTCAGCTAGAAATTATAAGGAACAACAAATGACCACTTATGGAGTTTCTACTGATGAAATGTTTTGTGAGAAGGAGAAAGCAGTCTGCTCATTTGGGGTGGGGGTGGGGAATCCTGGAGCCTGAATACCTGTTTATGTGAGTATCACAGTCACAATATTTAATTAGTCTCTGATATCCTACTAATGCTTATTTAGCTTACGATGAGCAAGAGAAAAGTCTTTGCACGAAACACAATAATAGTAGCTTTTACGAAAGAGAGAAACAAGCAATGTGGCTATGACTGGAGCTGAGGTAGAAGTCACCCATACTAGACAACATGGAAAAGCATAATTTGACATCAAGGGTTAAACTTAGGTGAAAGTGGAAAAATAATGGTACTCTTTGTCAAAAAAACCCCTCACTCAAGGTGTCAAAATGAGATATTGCTCTTATTACACTGTACTGATGCTCGTGCATTGATTTTTCTTTTATCTGCTGGCCTGCTTCTCAATCAGGAGAATTTCTCCATCACCTCTACTTGGCACCTCACAACTTCATGGGGCTTGACTGGGAGTTGTGGCTGGGCCTCTGGAAGGTAGCAGGGTCTTGACTATAGGAAAACATAATATTACATTCACAGTAGACTATGTTGATTTTCACAGTGTAACGGTTTCAACTTTCTTATCTGTTTTAAAACATGCCATGGAAAGTAACTTTGCTTTCTTCGTTAGGACAGCTTCTAAAGCCCGAGGACTCCAAGAACAGTAAAGTTTTTTCTTTTAGGCATAAGTTAAATGCCTCATAGCAATAAATCCCAACCAATGGCTGCAGAAGCATTTCCTTCCCTTTTGTCCCCATAAAAAAGTTTCTGTCACAGAAGTACACTAGCTAGTGCCTGGAATCAGTGATATAAAATATTGGATGAACGATGGATTTAAGCTGACATGTTCTCAGGAAAGCTTGGTCAGAATATAGATCTTTTCAACTCACAGACAGCAAGCCTTTGCCCTCAAAATTAAGTGTTTCTAGCCCAAAATTAGGTGTTTCTAGCCCTAGTGGATCAGGTCTTTTAAATCATTAGATACAACATTATTATGCATAGGAAAGTTACTCAAAGAATTTCTTGAAGATTTTAGAATTTACTAGCTATTGTGCTTTTTAATCTTATAGAAGCCCAGACAGCTAAACTCTGGAGAGATCTTTTAAAAGAGGACATTGTATTGCGCAAAAGTGTAATTCCAATAAATATTAAAAACTGTCAGACTAGTCTCAGAACACTTTTTGTTAAGTTATGCACTCTCTAAATATGTGACGTTGTGATTACTGGTATGGTTGGAACGTTAACTATCTCATTTCCATGGGCTTTATGGCTACTTGGATTTTACAAACTCAGCGTAACAGAAAAAAAACCCTAACCAACTGTTCCTATCTCTGTTGGTACTCCTGCTCAAAAAACTAGGTGAATTTTTGAGCTTTCCCATTCTTCAGTGTTATTCTGCCCTGGAATTTTTCTTCAAGTACATCAAGATTATTTTAGGTTAGGCAGTGGGGATTTACAAGAATAACTATGCCAATATTCCTTAACAGTGGTAATAATGTAAAAATATGTAGTATATAAACTACACCGTAATTTAGTAAGTTATTAAGTCATAATCAGATCTCTTAACTATACTATGTGATGCCTCACTGGAATGTATTCAACAGATAAACTTCCAGCTAATTCAGTTTTTCTAAATAGTCCTGTACAATATTATTATCTACATTTGTAACTGTACAAAAAAAGAAAAGCAAAAGCCAGTAGGGACTAAACTTGCTCTCAGGCACATTTGGAAATCCTATGCATATCAAATAGCACAACTGAGACTTATTTATTCATATGTTGGTGGTTAGAAAAGGTGGCAGTGGTGAACCTACTCAGATTTTACTGTTCTGTTTGTAATGCACCTGAGCTGCTCCACAAATCAGACTCCAACCCACAGTTGCTCTCCATTAAGACTTGCAAGTCTGTTGACTGCTGCAAGAGACTGAATAATTGATTTCTGCAGCCGTGCTCCCATGTTGGGGAAGCTGAAGCGTGGTTCTGCTTCTGCGTTCCCAGGAGTGCACGGGGCTGCACGGGTTCCCGAGCAAGTTCTATCAGCAATTTACCGTTCCTGCTTGTGTGTGACACATCTAGGTATTTCAGAGTGGTTTCCAGTCATTAAATATACATTATGACACTCAAGCAGATAGTTATTATGCTCACTCTTCTGATGGGAGTAGGGATTTTTTTTTTCCCTTATTTGTTCTTGTTGACTCAGAGCAAAGGGTGCACCCTGAAAATACCCCTGCTAAATTCCACCTCTGAAAAGGTGAAGTTAGGGTTAGAGCTTGTTAGCTGAGCCATAGTAATAGCTAAGGCAATAGGCTAAAATGTGTCAGCATTAGCATGCTCACACTGAAACATCTTTGCGTTGCTTTTGTCACCTTGGGGAGCTTGGCAGTCCCACTTCCAGTCTCACCAGACCAAAAGGCACCGCTGGAATGTCTCTATGCTAATTTTGCTTCCTCTCTCCACTAAAAAAAAGAGAAGAGATGCTTTAGCCAGAATGTTTAAGGACCCGGTTGAAACAAATATAAGTTACATCAACATCTGTGCACTTCTGATTTGTATTAGACACAAAACAGACCACAGTAGCATGTCCAGGATGTGAGAGGTGGGCAGGTGATACACACATTATCTTATCTAGTGCAGTACCCCCTTTCTTCTTCGAAGTGTAACAAAAGAAAACACATCTTAAACCTCACCACTTTCTAATGTAAGTGTAGAGTAGGGAAAAGAAATCGGAATAATAGTTGCTTCAGAAAGGCGCCTGTGCTTAAGCAGTGCATTTTGTCCCTATTCCTTTGCTCTTTGTTTGTTGTGGACCCTCATCTTAGAAATGAGTATTTTTTCACAGGTTTTCTTGTTCTAACCTTTCAGTATTTTCTCCATGTGTGTCTGAGATCAAAATTATTATCGTCTGAATTTAATTTAGTACACCTTTCTCTGTGTGATGGGCTGCTATTTCAGAGGGTACAATGCCACTATTACTCATCATAAAGAAAATGCATGAAAACAGTCCAAAATACGTGTCAAGCACTTCAGTGTGATGGATGCACAATAGATGGCACCATTATTATCGCTCAGCAACTTGAAAACTTTTGGTCCTCACATTTTCTCCCTTTCAAACGTCATTAACTTGTTCATGGGATCCAATACTTTGTGAAAAACATATTACTCTTCCGCTCACTTTTTCCTCATCCTTCGTGCTGTATTGACAGACTCAGTTACCTGAAATTTCTTAATGCATTGTAAGTTTACTTCTTAGTGTATGAGATAGATAGCAAAGAAAACCAAAACAAATGGTTTTATGGAAGAAAAGTCAATTATATTGATTTTGATCTGTTAATGCAAAAGCAGATTCTAAGAATGACTGTAATTAGGAAACTTACGTTTATTGGTCACAGTTTTATCTACTCCTTGGTTTTGTTCTCTTTTGTGAATCAGAAAGACTAAAATATCATAGTGTCAACTGAATGTGGATAATATTCTTTTAGGATTGTTACAAAAGTGATGCACTCTCTGGGTTCAGCAAAGCTTACAATGCTTGGGATAAACTGGATCCGATTTCGTATGGTGGGGATGCGTTACAACTGATGAGAAATAATCATATAGCCACAAAAACTAGATATGCTCAGGTGTAAACTTACAGCATTTCAGGTACCTCCTGGTAAATGGTGTTATCTGATTATGGATTCTGTTGTCTGGTAACAGGTAATGACAGCTGTATTCCTGTTTTAGTACGGGGCAGCAGGGTTGGATGCAAGCTGGTGCAGAAAGGGGAGGGCTATATGTGGTTGGAGTCATTCCTTCATGTGGCAGGCAATACAAACTATCTCAGATGCTGCTGATTTTTTGTAAACGGCCTGGTATATTTAGCCCTAGGGTAAGTTGCATGAAGTTGCATGTATGTGGAAGGTGTGGTAAGATGGCGGTTTGCCTTCTGCACTGGTAGCACAGCGACACTTGCTTTCTGCCCCTCTGGGAAGCCAGGCACGAGAGTCTTGCTGGGAGGCTATGAGCTGCCTGTTGCCTGTGCCTGAAGCATTTGAAAGGCTCAGTGTTTACTGCTACAGCCATGATAACCACAGCTCCTTCCTGTTTGTGCAACCCAGTTTGCACATGAGCAGCAACTTCTATCCCTGGTATACAAATCTAGTGAGATAGATAGGCCACTGCAGACCGCAGATTTTACCTGTGTGAGATCATTCACATGATGTATTCTAACCATAACCTGCAGGAGACTGTATGTAGGGATGGGTTTTGAATGTGGAAATTGAGGATTATAAATAGGGTTGCAGGCAAGAATTCTGCAAGTTTGGTATAGCTGGCTATTTCAAACTTATCTGAAGCCTGTTGATATTGTGTAATGTGTTGCATACATATGTTAGAAAGGGATTTTTTTGGTTTGGGAAAAAAATAAAGGGAACTATGTCAGATGTTCATATTTCACCATGCTGCATTTCATTTTCTTGCAAGAAAGAGAACACCTGATTTAAGAGGTTTCTTTTTGTTTCTTTATGAGATCTTTGATGTTTATATCTTTTTTCTAAAGCACTGCTTTAAGGATAAATACCTTGCCTAGGAATCTTGTCTTCTGAGACTGAATTTTCCTGCTGCTTTGTGAAAGGATTGAAACTGCGAAGGGCAGCAACACCAGAAGACACAAAAAATTCATTTTTATTTGGTCACTTGTGAAGTAAAACAGTGTTTTTGAGTGGTGGGTCGCAACAGAACTGCTTTCAACTAATTGTTACAGTCTCCACAACTACCTTCCACTCTCTGTGGTGACACAGCCAATTCCTGTACCGGATACCATCATCTGAACAACTGTAAGAAAAGTCTTGAAAGCTAAAGTCATCCAATAATTAAACTTTCTATTGCAAAGGAATTTTTTTTATTTTTTTTGGAAAGAAACCCTTTTCAGTCTAGATGAAATTGCCATGAAGGTTCATAAAAGTGAAATTGGTAAGTTTCAATACACAAAAGAAGAGAAGAAACTATCTTTCCAGAGGCTACAGTATTTCTCTTAGCACTGCACAAGTGTTGTTTTCTTTATAGCATCAATCTGATGTTAAAAAAATTCAATTTAAAAAATATTACAAGTCTTGCATTTTTCACTTTAAATTTTAATCAGAGAGTATGGAAGAATCAATAGGTAGTTAAATTTTGAAAGGTTCTAAAAGCAAACTTCATTATAAGTTAGTGAATTAATGATTTAGTACATTACTGAATAATCAATAATTGCTAGCTGATGTTCTGAATCACTCTTACTAAATATGTTTTGGAAAGTTTGTAATTATACCACAAAAGTTTCTGGCAGGCATGCTGAATCATAGAATCATTTAGGTTGGAAAAGACCTTCAAGATCATTGAGTCCCTCAACCATACCCTCTAAACCATGTTCTGAAGTGCCTTGTCTATGCTTTTTGAATGCCCCCAGGGATGGTGACTCAACCACTTCCCTGGGCAGCCCCATTCCAATATTTGACAACCCTCTCAGTAAACAAATTTTTCCTAATATCCAACCTAAATCTCCCTTGCTGCAACTTGAGGCCATTTCCTCTTGTCCTATCTCCAGCCACCTGACAGAAGAGACCAACACCCACCTCACTACAAACCCCCTTCAGGTAGTTGTAGGGAGCTATAAGGTCTCCCCTCAGCCTCCTCTTTTCTAGACTAAACAGCCCCAGCTCCCTCAGCCGCTCCTCATAAGACTTGTGCTCGAGGCCCCTCACCAACTTGGTTGCCCTTCTCTGGACACACTCCAGCAACTCAGTGTCTTTCCTGTAGTGAGGGGCCCAAAACTGAACACAGTACTCGAGGTGCGGCCTTACCAGTGCCGAGTACAGGGGAACAATCACCTCCCTGCTCCTGCTGGCCACATTATTTCTGATACGGGACAGGATGCTCTTGGCCTTCTTGGCCACCTGGGCACACTGCTGGCTCATATTCAGCCGGCTGTCAACCAGCACAGCCAGGTCTTTCTCTGCTGGGCAGCTTTCCAGCCACTCTTCCCCAAGCCTGTAGTGCTGCATAGGGTTGCTGTGACCAAAGTGCAGGACCCGGCACTTGGCCTTGTTGAACTTTGTGTGATTGGCCTCAGCCCATCGATCCAGCCTGTCCAGATCTCTCTGTAGAGCCTCCCTACCCTCAAGCAGATTGACCCTGCCTCCCAACTTGGCGTCATCTGCAAACTTGCTGAGGGTGCATTCAATCCCCTCATCCAAATCATTGATAAAGATATTAAACAGAACGGGGCCCAACACCGAGCCCTGGGGAACACCACTTGTGACCAGCTGCTAACTGGATTTCACCTCTGGGCTCGGCCATCCAGCCAGTTTTTCACCCAGCGAAGAGTACACTTGTCCAAGGCATCTTGAACTGAAGAGGTCATCATGACATACAGAGGCACATGTTCTGATATCATAAGAAGCTGCATTCCAGCAATTGGTGAGAGAATGTGCTCCAGTGGGGAGGAAGAGGCGTCCATAGGAGCATGATTATGCACCTCAGGCTATTTTATACTTCACCTGGGGGCAAGATCTTCTGGTAGCCAGTGGAGGACACAGGGTCTATTCTGCAGCAGATCCCAGCTGGAGTCTCAGGGGGTCCTCTTTCTCTTCATCACCAATGGAGGAGGCATAGGAAGGCTTGCCTCCTAAATTAGGAACCTAGTGCTGGTGGGAATGTTCGCTCCAGCTTTCCCAGCCCCTTCAAAACTAAGTATTCCCTTGTCTTCAAAAAGCTGTTGTAGTGTTAGGAAGGTGGAGAAAGCTCTGGCATGCTGTCGTGGTTTAAACCCAGCCAGTAACAAAGCAACACCAAGCCACTCAGTCCTCCCGGCCAGCCCCAGTGGGATGATGAGGAGAAAATATAAAGAAATATTTGTGGGTCGAGACAAGGACAGGGAGGGATCACTGACCACTTATGGTCACGGGCAAAAGACAGGCTCGACTTCCGGAAGAAACTAAATCAATTTAATTTACTACCAATCAAATCAAAACAAGGCTATCAGGAAGTGAACCAAAACCTGAGAGCACCTTCCCCCCAGCCCTCCCTCCTTCCCGCCTCCCTCCCACTCTCAGCTCTCTCTGCCTCCTCCCCCCGGCGGCGCAGGGGAACAGGGGGTGGGGGTTGGGGTCAGCTCCCCACACCTTGTTTCTGCCGCTCCTTCCTCCTCAGGGGAGGAGGACCCCTCACCCGTCCCCTGCTCCAGCGTGGGGTGCCTCCCACGGGAGACAGTCCTTCACCAACTTCTCCAGCGTTAGTCCTTTCCTTGGGCTTCAGCTCTTCCCGAACTTCCCTGGCGCGGGTCCTTTCCGCGGGCCGATCTTCAGTCACGCACTGCTCCAGCGCGGGCTTTCCCATGGAGTCGCGGCCATCTAGGGGCCTCCGCTCCCCTCCATGGGCTGGGGGGGGGACAGCCTGCCGTCCCGTCCCACCACGGGCTGCAGGGGCATCCCCTCCTCCCCTCCTTCCTCACTGACCTCGGTGTCAGCAGAGGGGTTCCTCTCGCATTCCGATCCCCCACTCGCTACTGGTTCCCCTTCTTCAATCTGTTCTCCCAGAGGCGCGACCACCGTCGCTGATGGGCTTGGCCTGGGCCAGAGGCGGGTCCGGCTTGGAGCCTAGGAAGCTTCTGGCAGCTTCTCACAGGAGCCACCCCTGTGGCCCCCTTCCCCGCTACCAAAAACCCCCACCACACAAAACCAAACTACATGCTGTCTCATGTACTCCAAGCCCCTGTTCTCAGAAAGGAAGGAAGGTTACTTTCCCTCTCATGTCGTAGCACAGTACAGAATGTATGCCTGCAAGGTAGGTTGCTTGTGAACCCTTTTTGATATCTAACTCGAGCCACAGCTGTCTCCAAACTGAGAGGTATATCAGGTTATCTGTTCTGTTTTCCTCTACCTGGGCTCTTGGAGGTCTTAGGTGGGAGTTCGTGACTTCTCACCTTCTATGCACAAAGGCAACGGCTACCAGCTAGAAGTGAGGACCAGGAGTGCTCTAGCCTACTGATAGCAGCACTGAAAACCTCTGGTGTGGTGTGGGTATTATTACACAGCTCTTGTATTGCTTCTGAGTTTAAACAGGAAAAAGCTTATCATTACTATTCACTACACTGAATAAACAGTCCTGATACTGCAGGGAGGTCCTCATTGGATAGTATCTGATTCCACAGATGGCCCTCTGAGGGATCTTGTATTTATAATGTCTTTGGTAATGCACTAACAGAAACAAGGGTAAAAAATACAGTCTTTGTAACAGGCAAAGTAAGACATCAGTGATAAATTAAATTATTTTAAATGCATCAGACCAGGTTCTGATTTCAGTTATGTGGATATAAACAAGCCCCCTGGTACCATAGGTTTTTGTGCATGTGTAGATCAGAATCTGGCTTCAGGCACGTAGATTCTCATTCAGTAAAATGCATCCAGTTTAGATGTTGCAGTCTGTATTAGCAAAAGTTTTAGTCTGCCCTTGGCATTTCCTTAGGCATCAGTGATTCCCAATGATTATAACCTTCAAGACACTTTAAAGGATGTTTTGTGGTTTTGGATGTGTTTTTTTCCTTTTATTTTTGCTTGGCTACATAACTCCAAGCATTTCACATATCTGCTACAACTCTTTTATCAGATTTCCATTTCAGAGAGATCCAGCTGATGGGACACATGACCTATTAACTCTTTAACAACCACCACTGAGAAAGTAGTTAATGGTGGGGTGTTTTTTTTTGTTGTTGTTCTTCCGTCTATCTCAAATCTATTTTATGAAAGCAGGTTAATGTGATAGATTCAACAATATGTTGAGTACTACATAAGCTATTTTTTGAGAGTGTGTGTGTGTATATATTCGCTATTACTGTCTTCCTTTTCTTAGGCACAGTTACAAATTTCAAATGTACACATATTCTTGAAGGAGAGGGAAGAGCGGGATTACTTTCTAAACCAAGGCACAAGAAATTCTAGTAGGGCAAAATAAAGGTTTCAACATCAAGCACATATGCGAACTTTCAATTTTCAGACTGTGGTCTGAGCTAGGAATTACTGTCCTACATGGTGGAGGAATTTGCCTCACTTTATCTGACATAACCTCTTTCTGAAGATGACTCTTCAAAGAATGTATTTATAGCCATATAAGGTTTAGGCTGTAGAGTCAGCCACAGAGTGGTAGCAACAAGATGAAATGATTATGTCAATATTTTTTTATAAATAAATGGGTATCTTTTAAAGACGGGAGTGAAAGGTATATACAGGGAGGCTGTATGTATTAACAATGGCCTGAGAAGCCATTTATCCCTTTCCACTATCTATACTAGGTATTTCATTGGTGCTGTATGGAGAGGAAAACTGTACTTTATATTTGAAGTTAAGCAACTAAATTCTACTTCATCTGCAACAGTAATTTTCACCTTTCACCAGAAAGCTGGCATATTTTTGCTTGTCATTTACCAAGTCTATGCTTGCATGGACTAAATATTGTTTTAAAAATGTGCAAATTTATAAAGACATTTATAAATTAATTATATTAAAAAGGGTACTTAAGTCTACATAGTTGATCTACTCAGTGATTCAGACAAGACAAAAACATGTAAAATAATCCAAGCAGTAACAGAAGGAAAGCAAAATAGATGTAAGTTACTGCCACCCCCAAATCAAATTCTGCAAAGTCTTTGGGTTTTAATGGATCTTGCCACTGACATAGCAACAAATCTCTGGTAATGCATCTGAAAGCCTCCTAGCTTTTCATGCCAGCACTACTTCAGCAAAAGTCTCCTCTAAAACAAACTTCAAACTTTGTTACAGTCCTTTATATGACAGATTTATCCATGTTAGCTGATTTCCTGCCAACTGACTGCACCTGGTTCACTCTAAATTAGTTACAGTTAATTGTCAACAAATGGGAAGAAGGTCCCCTTGCCATTTTCTCTTGACTATGAAGTTGGCAAGTGTAGTTCTTGTAGCTATTTTTTTCAGGTAGAATATTGTGATATGCATAATTTTAGAAGGAAAAAAAGAGTAAAATAATTAGTGGTGATGAGTGTTTTTTTTCTCTGTACTTTTTGGTGTAGAAAATATTGTGTAAGCACAGCTGCATTGATGCTGAGGTGTTTGTTAATGCAGTGAGCCCTGCCTGGGGGCACCATAAAGGGTGTGGGGTTTGCATTGTTTTTCATTCCGCTAGTGGAGGGAGAATGGTTGATTTAGAAGAAGGAGTAGCAAGAAGGAAGCTCTATAGGTAAGTTTTAATATCCCTGTTAGTCTGGTATTTTTTCTCTTCTGACATGTTTCCTCTTCTAGCAGGTTGGGGGGGAGGAATAAAAATAGATTTTCCCTGGAGAGTTAGAGTGATTAATGAAGGTTTTGTCCCTGGGAGGATGTGGTTTATAAATCTCTTGGCTTTCCTTCAGTAAGTCTTGCAACAACAGAAAATTAAGTATGCTTTTAAAATCTGGGTTTATTTTTTGAAACGTAATTTCTTGTCACCTCTTCCACAAGATAGCTAAAGAAAAAAAAAGAAGAGGGGAAAAAAAAAAGGAAGACTTTCTCTTTCCCTGTATCTCTCCTGACTTGTTGCACATGCTGTTCCAATAAATTCAGCATACTTATGACTCAGTTCTGTCCTTGGTCATGTTATTCCTGTATTAGAGGAGCTGAAGCAACACTTGTGTCAACCCACATGATATAAAGGTTGTTACAGACTTGGCAGTTAAGTTTTTTTTGTAGTAGTGTAGCTTCTCTTAGAACAACTGTTCTTTAATTAAGAAATGTATTTGCTTGAGATAAACCTGTTTCCTTGTACCTGTTGCGTGGAAAGTGAGGCTCAGGATTCAGAGGAGATTTATGTTTTGGGTTCTGAGTCAGTTTTCTGCTTCTATAATGACAGCCTTTTCTTGAATTTTCCTTGACAAATGGGAGCTCTAGTTTGAACTTTGTTACATATGTGGCAGTGGCTTTTTTGCTTTACAAATTGCCTCACAAAAGACAAATACAAAAGGAATGGTATCTGTAGGGCTTAGATTCCCTCCCTCTCTTTGCAGTCCTTTGTCGTGGAATGTGCAGCTTTATCCCATCCCCTGCAGCCCCTCCTGCCTTGCTTTTTGTCTTTCTTCCATGGATGGTTGCTGCAGTGTGAAGAAAAATGTATCTTGGATCCAAAAATCAAAATTCACAATTTCTGCTGCATCTGTTCTCATATTGAATACTATGGATGTTGACCTCTAGGTTTCCTCCTAGTAAGACGGCTGTTGTCTTCCTCTGTTCGCTAGTTATGAATGTTCAAGTGCAAACACCTTCTTAAAAGTTAGATATTTCCTTGTCGGGTTCAGATAAGGCATCTTAATGCTTTCTTAGTTGTCATATTTATATTACAACTAGCAGGGCTGTAGGTACAAATGCCAGATTTTTATGGAATTCTAGCTTTCTGTAGACACAGTGAAAGCAAAAATTATCTTGGGGATTTTAATTAATAGTAGTAAATTAGGTAAATAACTAATTGAATACCATCTGTTTGCTTACACTGAGAATCAAAAATGTGTTTGTTAGTTTGGGGAAAGAATATTCATGAAACAGAGTCTCTCTCTTCCAGGATTGTGTTTTAAACAAAACTATTTCTTTGACCTTGCAGTGGTAAAAAAAAAAAAATATATATATTTAGGGCATTTATTCATATTCATTGTTCTGCGCTTTTGCTTTGGGACTACCATTTTCAGTTGTTTGCTTCTCCTTTCCTCTTGGGGTTAAACAGCCCGAAAAAGGCAAGGCAAAACAAACAGTGTTGTAGCATCCCTTCCTCTCTTCCCTCCATATGCCTGCGTGAGAGGGGACAGGGAGGAACTGCTGAGTGCTGGCTGGGGAGGGCACTGTTTTGCTGAAATAACAGCTGTTCTAGTGGAGCCTAAAACAAACTCTTAATGGGAAAATCAAGGTGTTTGCAACACTGAGTGGTTTTCCTGTGCAGAAGCGCTAGTTTCCATAACCAGTTTTGAAGCAAAAGCTAGTTTTCATTCTGCAGAGCTGCATGAAGTACATAGGAGATAGTTGGTGATCCAGATCAGTAGATGGAGCACTGAATAAATGAAAAAGTGAAAGTCTGAGTGGCTCAGCAAACAGGAAAAATACCGCCCCCCCCCCCAACCAAACAAGCTAGAAAACTCTTGTAGTTTCCATTGCCTTCCTTTTCCCCATACGTTGGGGGTAGGTGAGGAGGGGAGAAACTCAAGTGTGGTATTCTTCTATGTGACAGCCTGTGTAGGTTTACTTAGATTTTTATTGCATAAATAATAGTGGGTTTTTTAAACTGCATAAAGCAGATTTTTTTTTTAATCAGAGATTATAGATCAGAATTGAGGACTGAGGATTATTGAGTACAATTTCAGTTGAACCTTTTGTTGTGGATTGCTTCTGCATCCATGGGTTTGTAAAATACTTCTGCTGTTTTTTTTTTTTTAAATGAAACTTACTATAATATTATATTGAAAGTATGCTTAATCAGCCAATATGTAAACATTCCCTTCTCTTACCATTTTCCTGTTTTTTTTTAAAATTTGGCTTTTTTTTTTTAAATTCCTGCAACACTGTAGGAACAACTTTTTAAAATTCCTACAAGAATTTTATAGCATTTCATAATGGAAAAACACAAGAAGCTTTTACAAAAACCATCTTTTTAAAAACTGCTTCAGGAATTGTTGCAAGATTTTCCACATGCCGGATAAATTACCTAACTGGTCATATACCAATTTCTGTGATATTTGCCTGTGCTTTAGGCTAGAAATTACATCCTAATTTTTCTTCAGCCAGGGTCCAGCCAGGCCTGTGTAGTTAGTATGGTTCTGACAAATCAGTATTTGATTAAACAGATCTTCTGAAGAAGCAGACCTGAGTCAGAGTGCTAAAAAAGGGGGTGGGGTGGGAATAATAAATAGGTAAATGTTGCATATGTTGGTGATGTAGAAACTGTGATGACTGGAAGATGTAGTTGGTCAAGGAAAGCCCACAATGAAATGTAAGTGCTAGCACAACTCAATGTTGTAAAAAAACCAAACTTCTTAAAAACTCAAGCTAAATGCTGACTGAGGAATTTTGCTTCAGAAGAGTTTCTGTACCATACAGCAAAACTTTCAAGTGACTCAGTGAAGTGCTCCTTGTTCAGGACTCCTGAACCTGTGTTTTTTTTGCGAAGTCCCAGACCTCTGTATGAAAGGTACACTCAAGCATTTTCAAAGCAACTTCCATTTTGTAGTAGCCAGTGAAGTAACAGTCTTAAGCAAACACAGTCAGGGAAGTTCTGAATGAAAAAGCATTTTTACCAGTGAGTATTTATTACAGTAGAGTGATAGATGTGTACTGAGGAAGTTTGTGGGAATTTTATTTTGTTTTCCTCCACCCAAGGTATATTTCCCAAGAGTTATAACTAAAACATTCAATCATATTTCTTTGTGTAGCATCCAATAATGCAATGGCTGGAAGACAAGGAAGCGGCAGAGTAATTGGGTGGATGCACTGGATATTAGCAATCATTCTGACACTGTGGAGTCACCAGATCAGTGGACAAGGTAAGTGAAGATATTTTAGTACAGTTTTTCATTTGCTCAATATTGCATAGCATTGGTTGGAGAAATGAGGGTGTGTGATGAAGTGCTGAACTTGTGTGAACTGCTGGCAAGAATATCAAAATCAGAAATACTTCAGTTAAAGTCAAATGCTGTTTGGAAAATGGTGTCTCAGTGCCTTATGGGATTATCCAGATGTTTGAATATGTGTTCTTGTGCTCTGTGATTGGAGTGTGTCTTGAAATAAATCTCCCATTGTTATCTGTTGTGTCTCTCTTGGTGTGGAGAAGTAGTTGTTCAAGAGATTATAGACATGGACACTTTGTATTACTTAGCTGTGATACCTGCAATGAACATGCAATACTCAGGTTTTTGTTGCAGTGCTATAAATATTTTCCACGCTGTGTTCCCGTCTCACTGATGGTGGTGCATAAAAACAGCTGCAAGAACACAGGCAAGGGAAAAAAAAGTAGTCTAGCTTCTTGGTTTTTAATTTTGAAAAATAAAGCATTATAGCCTGTTTCTGATCTGAAGACTGTATCTAAGGGCTGGTAACAAGAGAGGTAATAACAGGCTATTGTATTTTTTTAACATATATTTAGTACAAGAGAGGCTTGCATGTTGTTTTAAATTGGGGGAGGGGGAAATCTGTAGGTGATAATTTTGAGGCATTGAAATTAAAGGGAAGTAGGTAGGCAATTCCTTTTTGAGGTATGACAGGCCAACTTTAGGAAGTAATTGTTACAGGTGAGCTGAGATTTCCACATCCTCAATCTACTCTCTCAAGTGGGGAAAATGTACTTTTTCCAACTACAGGCTAACTGCTCTAGACAATGACTACAAGCGTGATGCTGGCTAGTGTATGTAGCCTGTGCTAGGTCCATTCCACTGTGCAGTTTGGGCAGCAGTAGTAGTTCTTGGCTGTTGGAATGATAACGGTGTTTACTCTTGCCTGGCACAGTTGTAGGCATAGAAATTGGATGTAAACCGTGTGCTGCAATTGTGCAGGAAACTTCTGCAGAACTTACCGTTGCATCTGTAGATACTAAAAGCCAACCTCACAGCCCATAGAGCAATTTTGTAGGGTAAGGGTCATGAACATTTTGCAGCTAATCACCAGACATGCAGAGGAGCTTTTCTGGGATATAAACTATCTTTGTACAAAGAGGTGAGTTGGTTTTCTAAAATTTTTATTTGTTTTCAAAAACCTTCCATTTTAACATTATAGTCTTTGACTTGGAAAAACAGATATAATTGAAAACTAACTTTTTGTGGTATTGTGCTAAAATGTAACAGGTATGGTAAATTTTTGTTTTATGAAATACTGGTGAATGATATTGGAAAGAATGGGATACTGGAAAGAAACACAGAAACAGTAACTTGAAAGAGTCTGTTTGCAAAGTGGACAACATCAGGGCACTTGTGCTGTGAAATATGCTTTCCATGGTTCTAAACCTACTTTGAGTTTCTGGCTGATGAGAGGTATTGAAGATTGCAGTCTTCACCTGTGAGCAGATCTTTTGGTCATGTAGTTCTAGATGTTTCTGTCTTCTAATAATTAACAAAATATAACTGAGAAAAATGAAACCTTAATAGTGTGACAGACATATTAGAATGTCTTCTATGCCTATCTAATATGTATTTTAGAAATTTATTGCATTTTGGAGAATACATGTACCTAGAGTAGGTTTCACGTTATTAATCAGGTATTAATGGGACTATCATAAGAAGAGAAAATTTGTGGGGCAAGTCAGTGCCCGCAAAAGCCACAACAAAGTGGGAGTCTTAACACTATGTTCTATGTTACTTATGCTGGAAAAAACTATTTTCTGAAAAGCAAAGATTTGGAATAGGAGAACTGGGGAGAGAGGTATTGCCTGCAGGAACTCCTGTACCCATTTCTGAATCACTCCCTAGTCCCAGCTTACACCCCAAACTCTACTTTAATATACTGTAAAACTTTTCATTTAAAGGAAGTAATCACCTACAATTCATATCTCCTTTTAGGTAAGTAGGTACTAATGAAATACATATGTACTTTTAATGTCTCTCCAAAGATTATCAGAATTTGTTGTAGAATGTATTAAATTGTTTTAAGGTAAACAGTTCATATCCTTTAAATGAAACTGAAGCTCATTCCAGCAAAATAAAACTAATCTGTACTGCTCTCCTGTGAAGCATTCTATTGCAGGGAACTGGTGAGCACTCACTTGGGATTTTGTGTCAAGTCTCTGATAGACTTGCTCTTTGATCCAAATTCAGATTAAACCCAGATGACAAGCTTTAGCAATCTCTGCTTGTGCACTACCACCTGTTATATATTCAGGTGATTTAGTAAGAATAATTGGGGGTAGGACAACCAAAGCTCTCCAGGCATCTTGTATTATGTTGCAGTTGTTCCTTCTTCCACTCCTTCCTTGCTGTGGCGTTCTGGTAGATGTTTGAGTTAAGTTGTGATGAAGGAACTAAGTAATGATGGGGTTAGACCTGTGTTCTGTACCCTCATTGTGGGTGTGTAAAGGCATTTAGAGACATTTGAGTGATTTCTGTAGAAACAAAAAGCCCAAAGCATTTGTTCTTGAGACCAAGATGTACTGTGCTGGAAAGAATAGGAGGCATGTGTATGAATGATATACTTAACCTCCTGTTCTCACTTCTGCCTGTGCAAATTTCATGTTCCTTTTTATAGGTGGAAGGGAAAGGTGATTTATATGTATCTATGTATAAAATAAAAAAATTCTTGAACTGCAGAGAAATCTTATTTCTGGTTCAGCAGTCTGTATTGCGGAGGTGGGGGAACTTAACTTTGATAAAAGAAGCTTCAGCTTTAATACAAAGTGACTGCTGCATGTGTCATAATAAAGTTCTCAAAATACATTTGAAAACACACTATCAGCATGTACCTTTACCCTATCAAAGTACCAGTATTTTTTTAAAGCAGCTGAACATGATTTAGTACTTAACCTTTACCTCTTGTACATTATGCAGCTTTGCTAATGGATAACAACACTATATTTTGAAGGGAGGATTTGTTTTGTTTGTTTTCAGTGGAATGGTTAGTCTTAGCCACTTCAAAACTGGCAAGTAACCTTTAAAAAAAAAAGAAAAAAGGCTGTTAACCAGTAATATGTTATATTTTTGAAAAGAGCTCTGGTTGCCTTCATTTGTCAAGGCAACACCCTTTGCAGAAACTCTTGATGGAGAAGAAACCAACAGAGTGTTTCTTTAAGGTGTTGTCTCCTTGTATTACTGCCACAGGTATTGCCTAATTGAAAAGCCCAATGTTTGCTGCCTGCTTCAATTTAGTCACAGTATTTAAAAAAAAGGCAACTGCACATAACATTTTAGAATGCAACTGAACTCCTACATAAGCTGTGGAATTTATATTTGAACAGAGAGCATGCTTTGCTTTAATCATATTTCCATTTGTCATAAATCCTCTTTGCAGGCGAAGGCACTGTGCAAAGTTAATGCAATCTAAAAATATTGTTGTTTTCTTAATCTTCGTCAACTTCTACAAAAAAGTATAAGATACTAAGCATGTAGATATTCTTTGTGGCCAATAATCAGAAAATATTTCATGTTGTGCCTATTTCAGAGAGATTTGAGATGTTGAAAAATACACAATTTAACATAACACATATCATTAAAGACTGCATGTATTTTTCAGAAATTGTACAACAGAGTGTAAGAATACTTTTAGCATTAAATACAGGAGGACATAACTTGAGCAGACTACCTATTGTTAATGAGGAAGTAGAAAGTCTGTGGTAATAGTTTATGAAACTAACAGCTGCTAAGTAAGTAGATGAAAACAAAAGGATTCTTATTACTGAAGTGACAAAAACATGACAATTTTGGTAAGAGGTAACAAAAAGGCTTGGAAATTCTGATGACAACTGTGTGAACTATCTAAAAGTAAATTTAGGTTTTTCTTATGAGTAATTTGCAAAAGACTGCCTAAGCTTATTTGCATGACTCTGTTTTATGACCTGAAAATTATCTGCCTTTTCTGTGGACTGCATTTGCTGTAGCTGTTTTCCCCAGGATTGCTAGTCTGCATCTTTGGGAGTGAAAAACCTGCTTTCCCTTAACGGTTTTTACAGAAAACAAGAAATTAATTGTTCCATATTGGGCAGCAATATGTAGGAAGTTAGACCTGATGTAGGAGATGAGACCTTTTATTCTTTGGGTATTGTGTTCATGTTGCATACACAAAGAGCACAGGTATTCTGTTGGTGTTCAGTTCTCCTAGCTTAGCAAACCAAAAATTAATGAAATGAGAGAGGTATAGGAGAGCAGGTACAGGTGCGGTTTTACCCTTTTAGTAGAACTTGTGTTGGAAAGTAGACATTATATTTTTGTTATATGAAAATTTAAGAGAAACCAAGACAATTGCATTGTTAAACTCTTGAATTAATGATCTGATACAATTCAAGATCTAGGAAGCTTTTTAACATGAAGGATACTAAAAGTTTAGTTATGGGCCGTAAGCAGCTATATAGGAAGAATGCTTCTGATAGCAGGTGTGTGGTTTGTGTGGGATGGGTGGCTGGTTTTATGTAGAAGGTTCAGTGTTTGCAATCTGCAACAGGTTAAATCCTCAAGAATTGATTTCCAGGAAGCTTTAGTTTTGAGTAATGAGAACTTTCTAATGAACATATGCATAACTGAGAACCTCAGATGTCATCTCCTGGCAACAAGCTTTGATGCTGCAGGTTACTGTTGGTGCTGCTGTGGCACCTGCTGCTCTAGGTGGGCCAGAACTCAGTCCCTGTCATGTAGGAATTAAAAATGATCCTAGCAACAAACTCAAAACCAATTTTTGTATCCTTTACAAAAGGTAAATTTACTTATTAGAAAATAGGATATGAATAAAACCACCACTCAATACAATTAAAAAAGTTTCACTTGATATCATTTAAAGTAAATCTTTCACTTTTAAAAATATGGTGCTCTTGATGTTTTAACAGAATGTATGAGGCTTCAAAAATGTTCTTGGCAGTAACTGTGTTAGTAAGCCTCATAAAAAAAAATAATGAAAATTGGCAGTAAAGAGAATTATACAATGCATGTAGTATTAAACACTTAATCCTGGAACCTGTACAAGTACTAAGTGTCGTAATGTATATTTATTGAGATACAGCTTGGAGTTTTATTTATGTTGCATTTTAAATTAAAATATTTCAGGATTCAGCTGTCTTTGTCCTTTTTGTACATAACTTGTTTTAAAAAGTTACCATACCCATAAACTCTCAGGTCTTGGTGAGTGGAAATGAACATCTAAAAGGATATTCTGGCAAGAAGCTTATAGTTCAAACAAGCTTGTTTAATATGTTGGGTAACTGAAATAGATTTGTTTTTAAGCAAGGTTTCTTTTACTTTTCAGCTGCTGTTTAGGGTTCACTTCTAATGTTAAAAAAAACCAAAACCAAACAAACCCAACAGCAAAGTCATTTTAGCTTCTTTAAAAACAGAACTCCTGTGAAAGCTTTATTTGAATGAAAATACCAAACCTTATGTGGGCTTCAGCATTAATACCTGCTTTGCTGCAAGTTCAGCATTTGCCCATCTCCACACAGTCAGTTCCTATGCGTGACACTTGGGAAATATGTATTCATTTTTCCTCCTGCCACTTGCCGTTCTGTGTTTAGATCCTCACTCCTCCAGGAGGAATACAGCCCAACAAAAGTTTTTAAATGGCAAACCTTGACTGAAAAAGCCAGCAAAAGTATCTCAAGAGTTGTCTTGACTATTGGTAACCAGAACACCAAATCTCAGCTTCCAAAAGAAAAAAATCTGGGGCAAACTGTCTGTCAAAACGTATCTACGTAAGTAATGGTCGATAACTAATGAATTGTCTGAAGATACAGAAGGGGCAGGGAGAGGGAGGAGAACTGGGAAGTGACATCCTTGGGATGAAAAGTGAAACGATGTTAAAGATCATCTGTAGCCTTTCTAGCTCTGCTTTGAATAAAATTGAGAGGAACTGAAGACTACTTAACTGCAGGCATGTAGTAATATAAAGGCAGTGTCCTATGCAGTATCTTGCATTTAAATTGGTTAATTGAAATTTGCGCTGAGTCTCACTTAAACCGTTTCAGTGCTCACTTTGGAGGTGAATTATTTCTTGAAGGTCTTGGATCTTTCTGTATCTCAACACCAGTTATGGAATCCATCCAGTGATGGCCATCTAAAAGATTTTTTTTTTTAAGAAAATTGTATTGTTTGGTTATACTTATTAGGTGACATTTTATTAAAGTGAGGAGCTTCTCATTAACACTCTGTTCAGGGAAAGTAGTCTTCAAAGAATTATCTCAAATGTATTAGATGGAAGTGTTCAATGATTTGCAATTTCACTGCAGTCTTTCATTTACAGTTTAAAAATTGCCAGCAAATGCACAATTAATTACATGACAATTTAACTTTGACAGATCACTTCTGGATCAGATAAAATAAGTCGCAGCTTTCTCATATTGTTAAATGATGTTTCAGTGCTTTGTGACTATGCTTCATAGTTGTAGGGTCATATCATTAAAAATACATGGGTAAGAGTGTTGTTTCCATTATCCTAATATGTAGTAGAAAATGCAGATTATTTCTTGTCTGTTTAGATCTATTACTGTGAAAGTGAATGTTTTCAATTTTCTTTCAATTTTCTCAGTCTGCATTAAAGGTAGGGAATAAATAGCATCTACTAGGTTTTTTTTTATTGTTAAAGTTCAGGCAAATAGTTGAAAGACATGTCTTTCAACTATATAAGTTAAAAAGAAAAGCTTATTGAGAAGAATTGAATTTTTATTTTTCTGCTAAGAAATACTGTATTGTATAGTTAAAGCCCAAAGCATGCTATCCTCTTTATGTTCCATCTGCAGTCTGTTTCTTTCAAGAAGGCTGGCATTGATCATTACCAGTAATAAATCCTATGAATTTTCTTTATTGTAGAAAAGTAGCCTAGAGGAAATTTTATCGTGTATATTGTAATACTGCAGATACATATGCATATGTATGTGCCAAACACTTTCCTCTTACTGCCTGATGGTTTGATTTGCTACATTTTATTATTTATTAGTTTGAAATGAATGAATAATCCCATTTATATGAGATGTCTGTTCCTGAAGTGCATGTTGGAAATTTGTCTTCAATAGTAACAGGCTCATAACTCTGTTATAAAACTTTTAGAGGTTTTTTTTTTTGCTTTAGAGTTATGTGAAGTTCCCAAGGGAACTTTACGAGAAATATGAGGCTTTAAGTTTCACAATGTTTATACTTAGTGCTGCCCACCTGAAATTAAAGATTCAAGAGTATTGTGTGAAAGATATTTCACATTTTTTTTTTTTAAATCTCAGCTGAAGAGGCAAAATATGTAAGATGTGTAGTTGTATGTAGAAAGGGGGTCAAGTATTCTCAGAATGAGTGAGGTTAGAAGGATCCTCTCAAGGTCATCTGTGCCAACCTCCCTGTTCAACATGGACTCAGCTAGCATAGGCTGTGCTAAACAAACATTTTGGAGATGCAGAATTATTATTGTTCTCCAGACTATTTTATAAAGTTAAGGGGGAGGGCATGTGCAATTCTAGATGTACTTTTGCATATTAACTTATGCATTTGTGTGACAGGCAAACTCAGTCTGTGTTGATTGTTTCATTGGGCTGTCCATCAACTGCAGAATGAGTTTAACAAATGTGTTCTCTTGTGTACAAATTGGAAAGCAGATGCTGTGTTTGAAATGCTATGGTACACAGCATGAGCTTATACAAGTCTGTTAAAGAAAAATAAACACAAGTACGACAGGTTTTCATGTGAAACTGCTAACTTCATCTGGTAGGTCACATTGTCATTATCTCTGACTTGAAACTCAGCGGCAGCATTGTTATCCCCCCACTCCTCCAAATGTTTCTCTCTTGAAGATGCTGCACGTTAGTGAGATGCTTGTTGCAAGGAATCCTTTGTTTTAGCTTCCAGTGTACTTAAAACAATTCATAGCATGCAGAGCCTGCTGCTGTTCAGCAAAGCAGGGGGGTTAGATGCAGTAGCTCTATTCAAATCTATGAAGACTAAGACTTTTGCAATAAAGCATAAGAAGGTGTGCATTCAGCAAAATATTACCTGATGAAGGTTTAGCCTGGTCGATAAAAGCTCTACAACCACAAGACAAAAAATGTGAATTGTATGCAAAAGGTCTCTTATCTTCTCTATTTATTGCATGTGGCTTTGTGTTAAAGGTTACTGTTTTTCATGGCGTAAGTATTAAATACTGCTTCAGTAGTCATTAACATTTGTGTACAGTTGATGTACTCATGCCCAGCCAGCGAGAAAGCTGGAGGGGCACAAGAAGTTGGCACAGGACAGAGCCAGGGCAGCTGACCCAAACTGGCCAATGGGGTATTCCATACCATGTGACGTCACATCTAGTATAGGAACTGGGGGAGTGGGGGCAGGGAATTGCCACTCGGGGACTAGCTGGGTGTCGATTGGCAGGTGGTGAGCAATTGCACTGTGCATCATTTGTACATTCCAATCCTTTTATTATTGCTGTTGTCCTTTTATTAGTTTTATAATCATCATTATAGTTTCTTCTTTTCTGTTCTATTAAACTGTTCTTATCTCAACCCATGAGTTTTACTTTTCCCGATTTTCTCTCATATCCCATTGGGTGCGGGGGGGGGTGAGTGAGCGTCTGTGTGGTGCTTAGTTGCTGGCTGGGGTTAAACCATGACATGTACCTATTTCTTCTATGGAAAATAACTTTATCATTTCGGCTACTTGATTTGTTTTGTTATCTTTTTGCGTCAGAAATTCTACTTTCCTCCGTCCAAACCCTTTTAAAGAGCTAATTGCGTGATTCTTTGTTTTCAAGTTGAAAATGAATGACATGCAAGGTAAATGTGATGAGGGGCATCATGAACACAGGCCATGTGTTACTGAACACCTCTAAGCTTTAGCTTTATGCGAGCTCTCAAATAAGATGGCCAGCTTCACTTTTATTAATAAAGCAAGCAAACAATTTAAGTCTAAATGTTTAAAATTGGCTACATGTCTGATGAGAATGCAATCCAATGGTGAAATATTTGACCACTTTTGGCCCCTCTGTTACACGCATGGCCTTCACATCAGCTCTGAGTGAGAGTAGTGTTGTGATTTGTGGTCTGTACCACAGCCAGCTCATAAATCTTGCCATTCTTGAATCCTGTCTAGCAGACTCTTTGGTCCTTTATAAGGTCAGCCACTGAGAAGACCTGTGACTTTCCGATGACAGATTACATATGTTTGAAGTATTTTTTCCTTTCCCCTCCAAAAAAGAAATTCTGCATGGTTCTCAGCATTTTCTACATCTGATGAGTAGAATGCTGTACTAATTCTCAGACTTATAGAATCAACAATAAAATAGTAGCATTTAGCACATTCCTTGAGGACTGTCTATATTCAAAAGTGTAAGTAACTTGGGATGGGTCTTTTTGGGCTAACCTGGATACTAATAATCTAAATACATTAATATTGTGAAAATGTCACTAAGCAGTTGTTAGAAGAGGTGGTTCTTGCTGAGGTAATGCTAGGAAGTAATGCATTCTAATTAAATTCCACCAAAAAAAAATCCAGAAAGTGTTTCTCTGAGGACACTTTACAAGCTCACTGAAGGCAGCAGTCTCCTCTCACTGTAAAAGCATGAAAACAAATGGTTCTAATTCTTCTTGTTTTCACAGTAGTAACTGTCATAGGTTAAAACAGATGTTTCCATTAGTGGACTTGTATTGGGTTAGCTTAGCTTGTTGAGAGGTAATAATGACTTTCCTCCAAGGATGAGGAGGCAAAAAAAATCAAATTAATATCAAAGGAATATACAAATACTTTGTAAGTAAACAAAAGCAGATGTTAGTCAAATCTGTAGTGGAAATACGTGTATTAATGATGGTGATTTTTTTTTGAAACTTTTTTCAACTAATCAACACTTACAAGCTTTCTTGTGGAGGTACACAAGTTTCGCATCCATAAATTCCTGTGTAGCTTGGATTATACAGTTCTTATAGATCATATATTAAAGTTTTAACCCTTTCCATTAATCCCTTGGAATTAATCTACATTTCTTTCTAATCTCCAGTGGGTCCTTGCACCTGGGGTTGAAAAGCACTGACCTAGATCATCTCACAGCATCTTTATGATTTCCAGAGCTGATGATACTTTAGTTAACGGCTAGTATTTTCTTCTTTCAAAGCAGCAGTGAGAAGGCCTTGAAGAAGGCCTTTGGCGGGGGGTAGGGAGTGGGGCATGATATGGATTTATAACCCTTCTGTCAGTAAGATACAACTCAAGCCTTCCTCACTGGCTTGATGCCAACATATCCTAGGTGCTTTTGCTCTGGACTCCTGTATTGACTTTTTATTAAATCTACTATGATACCTACTAACTATTCATGTGTAGGTGTGAGCAGATGGAAACCACCAGTGAGTTGTGCAAACAGCTATCATCATTCCTGCATACTGCATAAGGAACTGCTTGGGGTTTTTCCTCCCTTAGAGGGCAAAAGGAGTTCTGTGGCTAGGATAACACCAAGTTTAACACTATTTTTTGCCTTAGGAGTAATGTTTGGATTATAAACTGAAATAAGTAGTGGCATATGCTGTTTGGAGACTGGCTGCAGGCCCCCTCTTCCTAGAAACTTTTTTTTGTATCATGCTGAGAAATCCCACATATAAAACTATTCATTTTATTGCATTGCACATGTGCTGTAATGGTATTGATAACTGAGGCAACAGGAAGAATTTCATTATTTAAATAATCTTTGTGTAAATTCTTAGTTTATGTACATGTCTTCCTCTGTCAATGTGTGATGTGTAGGAATACACTGGGAAGAATTTATTTACCTTTCTACCGAAATAATATGCGAGTATGCGTTCCTTTTATTCAGTGAAGTTAGGGTCGTAAGGTTGGAGTACTAGTAATGATCTTTCTCATCTTTCTGGGAAGATAGTAAATGCTGCGTCTTGTCTTCCAAATGCACAATATTAATAGAGACTAGAGAAATGCCATCGCCTAAGTAAGGTGGCAGTTCCTGTTGTATCAACTTGCCCAAGTTGTGAATAAGGTGCAGCATTTGTGTCCCCAGGCTTTCAAACCAAATCAGTCTGAAAGTAGTGGCTCCTGGCCTTGGGCACCTAGGACTGTCTCCTTAAGCAGAAGTATCTTGCTTGATGCCCTTCTGTGGTACCTGAGACCAGGATGGCACTTTTGTTCAATGTAGCCGGCATCTCCAGCCATTATGTGTGGCTCCCTTCCTTTCTTGGCTGTGTGAGCTCCTTGCTTCATTTTGGGGGAATACAGGTGCAAAAGCATTGAAGATTTTTTTTGCTCAACTACAGCAGCATCCCTCGGCAGCAGTATCCCTCTGGCAGCAGTCTGAAGCTGCCTGTCCCTGAGGAGACCAAAGCTGCATGGCAGTGGCTTAGATCCTACTGTAGCTGCCAGTGCATCCACTTTCCCAAGAGGACATCCGTGTGTGTGTGTGTTTTCCCCTGGGATAGCATGGGGCTGCTGGCACTGTGGGGTTGATGTGTGCCATGCCTCTGGCATCACCGCCCCCCCCCCAGCCCCAGCCTGGAGCTTCCTAACCTCTCTCTCGCTCACATACACATGTCTTGAAAATGTGTCTTGATGTTTAATTCAAAACATGAAGCTTGTGTTTAGGGGAAAGTAGCTGCCTCAGATCTGGAGCTGGAGGATCTGCTATGTCAATTTATATACTTAAGTTAGGCAGGGACTCACCATCAAGCGTTTTGGCAGGGGACCAGCTAAGCATTACTGTCGCATTTGATTCTTTATTAGGCACTGTAAATAGACATTGGAGTTCAGAGAAAATAAGATCTAGCATAAATACTGGCTTAATTTGTGTATGTTGAATGGGTTTACACCAAGCTTTGGCTTGTTTACTTTCAATTAGATACAGCATAGAAAAAGATTTATGTGATAATCCATACCAAAGGGCCAGTTACTAATGAAGATGTTGGTAATTCTATAAGTAATTAAATTTCATCTGAGCTAATTACTGAGGTATTCTAATTCAGAAGCCTCTAGCCGCAAATATTGAAAATCCATTTATTTAACTCAGCTTTTACTTAGTTTGTCATGCTAGTTGATAATACACATTCAACTCTAAAGCATTTCCCTTGGGTCTCCTCCTCCCCCCCTTTCTTGCTGTGAGTGTTGTTTCCACAGATAGTTCTTTTCTATTTGAAATACAGTAGAAAATGGTCTTCTAGACATCCAAGTCCACAATAAAGCAAGCCAGAATCCAGTTTTTTTTTAATATCTTTGGAACAAAACCTCTTTTTGAGGAGAATTGGATCCATATATCACAAATCTTGTGTGTAGGGAGAATGACTGGGAAAATAATACATCTGATGTGTCATGATATGTAAAGCTTGTTCTAGTAGCTCTAACAAGGTCTTATGTGACTAGAGCTGATAGCAGAACCTAATGGGAAAGGAAACTTGACTGATTTATAATGAATTCAGAATTTGGTTGGAGTGGACTTGGTGAAAAAGCTTAAAGAGCTAAGGACCTGATTCTATTTGCATTTGAGCAAAGCTTATAGAGATTTTATTATAATTCCTGATGACATAATTAACATGATCAATTTTTTCCCTGTATTTTACAAAATAAGGCTTTACATAGTCTTGGGAGCAAAATGGAGAACATAACTTATGTGCTAACTTTCATTCCCAGATAACGAGCCTTACTTGAAATTCTCTTTCATAAGCTCTCTATAAAGGGTTTTATTTACACAGTAGTACCTGCAACTGTTTTTCTGATAATTTGTGTTATTAGAATAGTGATTAAACTTTGTTCTGAAGGTTTGATTAAAAATTGCTTGCTGGGTGTTGTATAAATGGCAGTATTTCCTTACACACAGTTTTGATTCCTTTATCAGCATCACCAACAATACTTTTTGGAGAACAGCTGTTCCCAGTTAAAAAACAAACAAACAAAACCCCCCAAAACAAAACCAAAGCTTTTACAGTGATTTTTTTTTTGATTGCCTGATACGATGTTTAAAAAATAATATTTTTTTAAACTTTGCAAAGTTGTTGTTTTAGTAGTCACCATTATTACTCAAACTACTTCATAGACATTTTCTGTGATTAAATCTTGCCTTGAAAATCTACTGTTGACTTTTGACAGAATCCAAAGGGATTTTTGTAATCCATTTGCAAAGTAATATTGACCCAAGCACATTCTCTTTTAACTACGCTCTCCCTTCTTTAGTCTATTTGGTAATTTATCTACTCTTTTGTCTCACTATTTTCCTTATTTCTGTGTTCTCTGTAGAGCGTTGTGTGTGTGTATATGTATATATTTTTTTTGTATATGATGAGCATCTGTCCTATCATGTTTCTGTCATTCCCATAGCATTTTGCAGTCTGCAACAGTATTTCAGGTTTCACAATTTCATTACCTAAATATAAACAAATTTTAGTGAATTCCACTTCTGATAGATCATGACTTATTTCCTAATTAATTTAGGTTCTATCTTTCTCTACCATCACCAGATAATTGTTTTACTTACTACAGAATGCTTATTTTCTATCTTTTTGTCTACTGTTCTTTCCCATTCAGTGGAGTATTTTTAGGGGGAGATTGCCTACTCTGTTCCTGCACCTGTCTCATCAAGGAGGTGATTTTTTTTTTAGATTGTCCTTCTTACACCCTTTACAAGTATCGTAGGCACTTGACCATTACGTCAAAGGCAGTGTGTCATTTTCCCTTTTATGAATTGTGACTAAATCTAGATGTTTTGTTTCCCTGTGCTAAACAATCAAACTCAAAATGAAACACTTTTTTAAAACAAAATTAAATAAATCATATCGGTTTAAACTATTAGGATATTCTTCACTTTTGGGTTTTTTTCATTGGTTTTGCTACCACATTGGAAAACTGGATATTTGGTCAGCCTGACAGAGTGGGGACAGACCCTTTATCATCATGACTATGGGATGTATTGCTGCTGAGGATGTAGAATATACGTGAAGACATTTGGCTATGTTTTGCTGGTACTGGATGATCTGCTATTCTGAAGAGCTATAAAAGGCTGCAGGTATTTCAGAAGTATGCCAAGGCTCAGAAACTGGAGCTGAAACATTGTTAAACCAGGTAAACAAAATGAGTACTAAACCAGTGAATAAAAACCTAAGTATTGAAACAAAATTTTTCTTTAATAAATATGAAGTACAGTGTTACACAGCACGTTACCTTTAAAGCAAAGCCTGCATTTTCTTCAAACTAATAATGGTATTTTTAGGTACCATGTTGCTTGAAAATGTTTTCCTATAAAGGTGATTCATAAAAAAATATTACTACTTTGTCATGTGTGTCTAGGCCCAGTTGGAAGGAAATCTGTGTTTTCAGAAACTAGAAATTTTCAAGATCTGGTTTTTGAAACAAGTTGAAATTTTTTCCTAGCATTATTGATCCATTATTTCCATCAGCAGTGCAACTGGAGGCCCTGAAAGCTCTGCTAGAAGCTACTGCACCTGATATAAACCCCCAGGGATCTCCAGAGCATCCATCTTTCCCAGTGGCCTGATACCCCTGGGGGCCAGCTCCTTTCGTGGCTGTGCAGTAAGGCATCCTCTTGCCTTGGTTGTAACACGGGGGACCTCTGTCCCTGTTGAGGAACTGTGCCCAACTCTAATGCTAAATGAAAGGGTAACATTTTGTGTTACGTATGGTATTTTGTTTGACATTAGAGCTGTGGTAAGTGTATGTGTGAGAAGTTGCTTTGATGGAAAGGTAAGCTTGAACTTGAATTGTGAAAATTGCCAACAATATTAATTTTACAAGTTAAAAAGAAATGCTACTCAACTTATTTCCTATGCTACTTTTCATAAATAATTCAGAAATTGGAATTTCAATTTTCACACTTCTCTGTAACATGTTTACCCATTTACTCACCTTTCATTCCCTTTAAAAATCCAATCGGGTTAAGAGCATTGTAATGCACTTCTACTGTGTGCGTTACCTGGAATTTTAAAGTAGCAAATGGGTCCTTGTGACCACTGTAAGTGATGTTCAAGGGTTACTTTAGGAATGATAAAATTCATTGTATTTAGTGTGTGTTGTGATCAAAATACTTTCCAGTTTAAAAGCATATCCTCTGAAGACCACCTTCAGGGCTGGAAAGTTTACGTACCATGTACTTTGACCTGCTCTGGAGACAGTTAAAATTGTTTTGCTACTAGTAATCATGAAGACCACAGCTCAGCACCTTTGAACAGAAGGTGCATTCATAACAGTTGTGCAGTGAATATGGCTGTGTGATCTCTGCAGTGCTCAGTTGTTGTCGATTTATATGTGGCAGGTGCTCAGACACAGAAGTGTTGGGCAACCATTTAAAAGTCTCAAGAGAAATAGTTACATAAATCTAACTGTGCTGGGTAATTCATTGTAACATGGCTTCTGCTAGTTTGAATTAGTCCTCCTGCTTCAAAAAAAACTATCCTCCTGACACTTGGTAATTGAGGTATGAAAACAAAAATGATCTGTAGCAGCAAAAGTGCTCAATGTCATGATGCACTGGTTGCTCCTGAAGTTGAATGAAGGTGGAGTTTCTTGTTTCCTTTGCAGAAAGAGGGAAAGCAGCAAAAATGGGCATTCACTGGCCAACTAGTGATCCAGATAATTTGGAAAATAAAAAGTGATTGCAAGCAAGAAAAGGTGGTGTGTTGTTTGATGTGTTTGGATATTGAATTAGATATGAATTTCCAACAACAAGTGAAAGCAGAGTTGTAATAAGGAGGGGGGAAAAAAGGTTCCACTAACTGGCAAGTGGCATGCAATATTGTGGGTTATTAGTTAAATATACTTCGCTTGAAGTTAGCTCTTCGTGTATCCTGTAACTGGTGGCTGGAAAAGGCAATACTAGAACATGTCTTGGTTTCACCTTATTTTTTTTGTAATAAGAATCGTATGTGTGCAACTGCTTGGGAATTACAAAAATGTTAAGTAAATGGTCCATAACAAGTGGTTTTCATGCTAAAATCTTGATCAAGTTTATTTTAACTCACAGATAATTTTTTGTTTAGAGTATAGTCATAAAACTAACTAAAAGTGACTGATTGGATCATCTCCGTTTTAAAGACCTGTTTGCTGAGAGGAAAAATAAGAGACAACCACTTTAGTTGTAAGATCCTAATGATTATCTCGTAGGCATGGAAACAGCCCTTAAAATTAAGGGGAAATTAAGAAAAAGCCCATGAAATTAAGGGGAGTCTTTTCATTGACTTCACTGGGACCTTCTTAGTTAATATTAACTTGCAGTCACTGGAGTTATCTTTGTGGCCTTGGTTTGAAAGGCTTTTGATAGATTGTCACAATGGCTTCCCTTGCATTTTATGTATGTGATTTAACATATTAAGACTTGAATTCATTTTATGCTGATAAATCCTGAGTCACATGCTTATAAATGAAATACAGCAAGTATACCTTTCTGATCAACCCAAGTGAGTGGTACTAAAGTGCATGCCCCATGGTAGTGTCAGCATTCCTTAAGTGTTGTCTCTTTTTACAGGGAAATTATATATTTTGTGGAACTGAAAACCACTTATATTCCTGTATGAAAAATATATCCAATATTGTTATGTGGAGTATTTATATCTGACCTTTGTACTTTTTGACCTGAGAGACTACTTTAGGAATAAGAGGAACATTACAGTGCATTCATCTTTGTGGAGATGTGAAGCTCTATTGCAGTACATATGCCAGCTTAAGGTAGAAAGCAAGCTGTCATTCACTAGCTATAGAGAAAAGACCATTCTTCAGTGCTTCTAAGCTTGCCTCCTACATGCTTTTAATGTCTTCACAGCAGCTAGTGACTGTCAGATTTTATATTTTTTTCCCTTAATGCAGAGTACTTCTTCAGAAACTTCAGCTTTTACTCAAGTAAGTTACAGTTGGGCTTGATATATTGTCCTTCTATTTATGTATCTGGAGGATATTGCTACTATTTAGCAAAAATCTACAAAATTAGTCCATTTTGAGATGATGGAAAATATGCTCCTAAAATGAATGCTTTAGCTGATCTTGGAACAAATTTGTGTCTCATGGTCCCTTCTGCTGGGATGGCTGTGGGCAGTAAGGCTTCATGTTCCTTCCCTCAACCCCTATGGTTTAAAACAAAACATTTAAGTTGAACTGAAGCTGGTATGGTTCACCTTGGATGCTTGAGGTATAAGCAAAAGTGAAAATGTGAGGGCTGTTTCATAAGCTGTTTGGCAAAGAGGGAGGACAGCTGGGAGAGTTCACCTCAACAGTCATCTCAGCCACGTTGTCCCTGTTGGCAAGTGAGAGTCTTTGCTTTCCTTATATATTTAGTTTGTGTAAATGTACAAAGTCACCACCATTCACAGCTCAGAAAAAGTGAAATAGTTAAGGATTCAGCTGCAATTAAGCTTTGAGAGCTGTCTATGTAACTTCCACTTATGTCTTTATACATCTCATTAATTTTGTTCAGTTGCTTCTATTCAAAATGATAAAAATCTGTCTGAATACATGCCTCCAAAAATTTGTTGGACAGTTCTATTTTCCATGTGTTTTACAACCAGCCTACAATCTTCTTCTATAAAAGTCACATAAATCCAGAGCCTTATGAACACACAAGTCAATATGCTCTAGCTGGATGGTGGGAGGATAATAGTCCTGTTAGTTAAGGCACTCATGGAATCCTCGCTTTTTTGTTCTGCTTTTCAAGGTTTTTGTCTTTGGCTTTCATCACTAATTCCCAAAGATTAGCTCTAACAGAGGTAAAGCTGTGAAAACAAAATACTTCCTCTGATATATCTCATTTATACAGAGGTTTAGGTACTTGCGTTACAGGTATTACTATAATACCAGAATCTGTCACAAATCTTTAAACTGTTTTTTTCACAAACCCACAATAAGGTGGCGAGGTACAGTGCAACCCATTTTACAGAGGGGGACTGAGAAACTAAAGTTATGTTGGTACAGATTTTAGAAGCACGTCTTCTGTACTGTTGTACATTGATACTATTGGCACTGCTAAGCCCAGAACTGAGCCTGCCTGTAAGCTCCTTTTGGATACAGTCTGATTTTCTTTTTGAGCCCTAAAGTCCCATCTGTCATTATGTTAAGAAAGTCATCTTAGAAATGATGGGACTATTTCAAAGATTGATTTTGCTTTTTAATGTATTATTTAATTGCAATAATTTCTCTCCTATTGTAGAATCTATTCCTTTATGCTACTAATCTGTTCAGTCTCTTAAGTACAGAACTTGTGGTCTTTGAAAATTCTGTTTATGCATAATTTATGTACAGTTCATTTGCCTCAGTTTGACCCCAACTTACACAGGACAAGAGAAAGCTGTCTTATTACACAAATGTTTAGGAATACCTTCAAAGAAATTACAGTATTTTTTTCTACATGAGGAGCTGCTTAGGTTGCTTGCAAAATTTCCTTTTTATGTGTAACTTTGCTGGTATGTTTCCTGACTTCATATCTTCTGTAAGATCTGTTGCTTACCAATGTGGACTGAAGCTGAGGTCTAAAAGTCTCTTACATACGTAGTCCCAAGACAGGAAGCATGTGAGGATTTTTTTTTTTTTCTTTTAAAATAAAGACTTGTGTGAAATAAGACTCTCGGTTCAAGTCAGTGAAGTCAGATCTTGACCTTTGGATTTGTTATGCTGCCAATTATCTGATTCTGTTTCTTTTTCCCCTTCCACTTGCAGGCCATCAATAGCACAAACATGTCTTAAGTATGCAGTTTTGCTTGCATGCTAGGTATAATGTTGGCAGAAACATAAGGATTTTTCCACCCATGGTGCATATAAAAAAAAAATATGCTGTCGTTCTTCTTGTGTTTTGTGCTAGGGATGAATTCAAACTTGTGTAAAGGGAAGAAATGCAGCTTTCTATGCCAGGACTTTTGAAGAAATAGATTTTTATGAAATGTTATCTTAACACCTCTTCTCTAAGGAACAGACAAAGCAATCTGAGAGCGCCATATTCCTTATACTTGTTTATAGAAAATATGCAAGGTTTATTTAAAAGAAAAAACTGTATAATTTAATTTCCATTAAGAAATGTTTGTTATTTATACATTGCGTAATATGAAATGAACTTCAATTGGGAGAAATTATCCAAAATTCCATAACCTGCTTTTTGTACTACAATATTTCAAATTATTTGTACATAATTGCTACTTTTTTGTATAAATTTCAGTGAGTTTACAAAGCATCTACAATGAATCATTCCCTTTTGAATTTCAGATGGGATCCAAGCTTGGTAACAGAAGGTACAAGGGATTAATATTTCCTGCAAAACAACAGTTTGAGCAGGTGGTACTTGATGCTATTACACATATAGGTCACTTGGGAGAGTGCTTAATCACTGAACTGAATATTAATTAGGACAGCTTTCTCAGCCAATTTTTTTAAAAGGAATACTTCTTGAGGAGGGGAGAGAAAAACCCCACCAAACCTACCAAAGCCTGGAATTTTGAAAGTTAAGCTTATTATTGTAAAAACTTGCTATACAAGTTGGGATTCAGTTTGGTGTTTGTTTGGTTTTTTTGTTTTGTTTTGGTTTTTTTGATGGACTAATTTTGTGATAAATACGAGCCACTGTGAAGTACAATCTGGATGTGAATCCAGTCCTCCTCCTTAATTTCTCGAACTTTTCTGTACTTATCTGCCTGGTTTCAGACTGTCCTGTTAAATGCCTGACTAAAAATGTTTGGTGACTTGAAGCTGTAGGTTTGCATAAGTACAAAACAATGCTTCATGAACTTTTTGGCTTGAAATCCTGAAAAGAAATATGGGATTACTGTATCTGAGTTAAAAACTAAACTTGATAAAAGCAAAAGAGATAAACTGCTGACTTCATTGTGTGAGTTGCAGGACATAAAATCCACTTTCTTTGACTTTTTTTTTTTTTTGACCAAGTTGTGCTTTAAATACTTCTAAATTATTCAGGATCTTGTTTTATAAAGTGTAAGGTATGTTTGCAAGATGCTTAGATGCTCTGAAATGTAATATTAATCTCTTTTGGTCATGAGTGACATTACCATGGATTAAGTCTGAAATTCAGAAGTCCACCAGAAGAGCTGATGGAGTTTCCTGAAGGTAATGCTAACTATTGCTTCTGGAGTGTCCACAGTACACCAGCTGGCATTGATATGCCATATCAACATGCCTCTGCTGCACTGTCTGAAACTCCTTTAGGAGCTTTGATTTTTGCCAGAGCTCTGTTTGGGAGCCGCTGGCTGTCATGGATGTGTGACAGTGATGAGCAGCAAGATTTTTCCCTCTGCCCCAGGCAGGGGTACGGGCACTGCACAGCTGTCTCCTGGAGCGGGTGCTTGGGGGCTCCTCCACTCAGGAGGAGGAAGTGTTTCACTTGGAAAATAGGCTTAGACATCGAGGAAGCGAGGGTGGTCCTAGGGGAGGGCAGGAGCCCCAGTGTGGGGCTGAGACCTCCTGGGAGGCAGCTGCCCTGCCCTGCTTCCCAATGTAGGGAAGAAAAATGTCCTTTTGTGTGAGGCAACTTTACCTTCCTGCCCACTGCCTTCTAAGTTCAAACCTCTACTTCTGTTTCCCCCCTGGCTCCCACTAGCTTTTAGCATTGTGCTTTCATGTATGATTCCACCTGGGGCTGGATGTTCATAGTAACTGCCGTGAAATGCCTTTCAGAAGGTCAAGTGTTCAGTGAAAGTGATGTATGCCTGATGAGATGCTGCATGTTTGGTTGGGTTTTTTTTCTTTAATAGTCTTTTCCTTCTGAGACCTGGTTTAGCATCATGAAGTGATGAAGTACTGTGAATACTAGTGCTTTGACATATTTCCACCTGCATTTGGGTTAAAATGTAATGTCACTTTATGGTTACTACCATGCAAATGAGTGCTCATCTTTCCTGAATAGCAGGCCATTCCCTGAGTCTCAGCATTTGCTCATTGACAGCTATCAGTAAAATTCAGGTTTTACCCATATTGGTAATGTAGTCTTGTGAATATGAGCATATTTCTGTTTTTCACTTCAAAGATGAAGTTAAATATGTTATTAAATATTTAAGATAAATATTAGTTAATAGTTGACTCCAGTACTTAGCTGAAAGAGGTTTTTCTTTGTTGTCTGCTGCTGTAAGCACCTAGCAATGTGTGAAATATGCCAAGCTGAATGCAGACTAGAGGAAACAGATCTAGGAGAAGGAGACGAAAAGTTGGGGTAGAAAGGAGTTTGAAACTGACTCTGAATTGGACACTACCTATACATAAAGAATGGCATCCAGCTGGCACTGTCAAAAATACCAGGGATAAGAAGGTAATGCAGTGGAATAGGACTTGGAGAAAAAGGGAAAAATGTTCCAAGAGATTTCAAGGTAGGTCTGCATAAATGGGATCACTTGGGAGGCTGAGGCTAGGAGTATTGATTGTCAGAGTAAGTGCCAAAGTTAGCTGATGCCTAAGAAAAAAGTGTAGGTATTTCTGGATATTAAAGTGATGGACATAAGGTGGCTAGCCTGAGGAATGCAAGATAGGGAACTAAAAAACTAATAGAACAACTAGGTGATGTAGGTCAAAAGGGTGGGATGAGGGTAGATAGTCTAGAAGGGTATCCTGAATTTTAACAAGAAGCAGAGAATTGGAAAACTGAGATTTGGGAATGGGAAAAAAATGCCATACAACTAATATAGATTTGAGTGATGGGGTAGAAGACAAAGTTTATTGGGAGGAGTTGGATTGTTTGAAAGTCTGTTGCCAAAAGAGCATGTCTCCTGCCAGAGCCCACAATGACATTCCATGTTCTTGACTCTTGTTGTCAGCAAACATGTGAAAACTTTCTGGCCAATTCTATCCCCCCAAAACCCACAGTGTAACAACTGCAACCATTTACTCCCCCAGCTCAAGGGGAAGAGGCCTCTTTGTTGTACTGAGTTTCAAATATTATTAATGGACAAAGTGCTTACAAAAGACATGGGATTTGGTTTTAATTCTGAAGAAGCGAACAAGGATGATGTTAATAAATAAAATATTAATAAAAAGAATTATTAAAAGATCAGTTTATAGTAAAGTATGGTTAATGATTCTTGCAACAGAAGTTTGCTTCCAGTTGTACGCCATACAGTAGTCCTTAATTATGTTATCCCATGTTATTTTTTTCCAAAGTATTCTTGCCTTATGTGGATTGTGAGATGAACAGGGTTTGTTTAATGAACAGATGCTCACTATTTTGTACAATGTGTGGCCTCAGGCCTTATTTCCTGCATTTTATTCAGACCCTTACTCTGAAGTCAAAATTATTCTTTTCCTCAGGGGCTTTTCGTAATGCTCATCACTGTAATATCTGAATAGCTTCTCTCAAAATAATTGTTACCTTCACAACACCCTTGAAGCTGTGCAAGCTTTCTCTTTTACAATCAAGCAATAAAGGCAGAATGAGATCAAGATCAAGTATCTCCTCTATCTTCAGAGTGCCAAATCTGAGACATCTAAGAACCTGTCAGGATGGGCACTTTTTGTCAGCTTGTTTTTAGGCACAAAACATTAAACTTTGGGCCTTTATTTCCAAATCTTAGTGCTTGCTAATTCATATCACAGGACATTAAATTGGGGAACCTGAAAAAGAGAAAGCCAGACTTTCTCATTGTCTCTCAACATTTGGTTTGTGTGATTCACTTAACATTCTAAATATCCTCTGGCAGGATCAGAATCTGGGCCTTAAAGTAGCAGTTACCTTGATACAACTTGCTGCTTTTTCCTCTCTCTTCTACTGTTATATGTGTGCAAGAAATTGGACAGGGGTCCCACAAATCCTTAGTCACTCTTTCTCTCTGGAGTGGACTGGATCTGTGCCAAAGGAAGCATCTTTTAGTGAAGGAGTCATAACTAACTACATAATTTATCAGCCTGCTTATATAGTGCGGAGGGGCTAAACTCAGGTTAAGGTTATAGTCTTCGGTCCACTATTGTTTGGGTTCATTAGCACTAGTCTTTGAAGCTTTAATGCTCTCCCTTGTATTGCAGAGTATTTTGTAATATATTTTCTTCTTTAAACAAAGATGACAATCTAGAAAATGTGCAATTATAAGGGAATAAAAGAGTGCTCCCCAGTCTCTTAAGTAGATTATGAATTTGAAGATATTGTTTATATGACAATGTATTTATAATACAGTACATTCCCAGTTTCTAATAATTTGTAGGCTGTTCACTAAAGTTTTGATATGGGGGAAAAAAAAAATCAGTGGAACTTGTCATTTTTCTCTGAAGGAGTTAAACAAGTAAGGAATGATTGCAAAATACCAGTATGAATAGAAATTAATTTTCAGTGCCATAAATACAGCAACTGTCCAGAAGAAGCCCTGATTAGAGAGGAAGCAGTTGTTACAAAAATTGCTTCTCCTGATGTTGACAGGAAGATTTTGTTTTTAATCCAGGGAAATAGAGAAATGAACTTGTGATGCTCGTTACTGGAAGGTTAACTACTCAAACCACTGTATTCCAAGAGCATTTTGGAATACCTGCTCTGTTCTTGATAGGATGATTCCTTCCTGTACTGTGTGAAGCTCTTTGCCTGATAGATCTGAACTTTTTGCCTTATAGTGCCAATTCATTACTGACCCATCAATAAATGTCATGTTTGGAGGCCTTTGAGAAGTAATCCCATTATGCTTATCAAAACACACCAAGTTACATTGAAAATGAAAATAACAACGCTTATATACACATTATAAGTGGTTAAACTTCAAGCTTGGTTGACAGAAGGCTTATTGATTGTTTCCAGTCAACTGGAGCCCAGAGTTCACTTCCCCCTCTTGTATTACTTGTGTACACCAAAAATGATACCTCTCACACGGTGTTCTTCCAGGAAGGCTCTTTAATTGCCCCACATGGAGGCCTCTGAAAGCTGTTCCACTTTATATAAAGGAATTTAAAAATGTTCACTGGGCTGTGAGACTGAGTAAAGATAACAAGCTGTATGGCTTGCTGCTCTCTTTCTTGTTAGAAAATCTTGAGTTTCAGTCTCTGTTTCAAGGACTGTTTTGTTCATTTTTACTGTATTTCATCCAGTGCTGGTAGTATTATTTAACACCCCCCCCCCGCTTATGTATTTAAAGGCTTCACACTTTTTTTTAAACACTTACTTCAAAAGCTTATGTGCCTAATTTCAGAGAAAAGTCCATGATTATAGGTAAAGGTTCACTCCTGTAGGTCAGAGGTGTAGAAACAGGTGTGGGAGTTAACACCTGGGGAGGTCAAAACCTGCTTATTATAGGTTCCTAGTAGCAGTATCTGGTAATATCCTGTTCAGGGTAGTGGTTGCTGAAGGCTTTATTGCTTTTTTTCAGGGCCGTGTCTAGGCTACAAAGTGCCCAAATATTAAGACTTGTCAACACTGAGCATTTTAACGAATGTGCCCTTTGTGGATGTAGGCTTAACATCTCTGTGCCTACTACTCCACTCGGTAGAGATATTTCTGTCATGTGTAGCTGTGAGATGGTAAGATGCCTAGATAATAGGCTGGGGACATGGTGTGGAGAGACAAGAAATGCAAAGAGTGCTTGGGGAACCTGTGTAGTGCCTGCCATTTGCAGGGGGACCAGACCCTGTGTTCCAGAGCTGGGGGGGGGGGGGGGGGGGGGGGCGGCTTGTGGGGCTTGGAGTGAACGGGGAAACAGCGGTTTATGTCATAGCGGCTCCTCCTACAGGGATACGCTACTGGCAGGCTAACCTAGGTCCACAGATGATGCTCCTTCAGTTCTGAAATTTAAGAATGCCTCTCCCTGCCCCCAAATTGTTGATAGGGATTTGTTGGGGTAGGGATAGTCTTTGTGTTTGTTCAAATCCCAGTCAGGCTGCTCACCCTGGAGAAGACAATAACTAGTAACTTTTTAATGGCTTTTGTGGTACAATTTTGTTTCTTCAGCAGTTCAGCCTGTTCTTTCCATCTCCCTGCTGCTCAAGCCTGCACTGATACACTCCTCCCAGTGGCTAAATTTGGCATACCTTTCTCAAATCAAAAAGTTGCACTGAACTTTGTTAAGCAACCTTGAATTTTTTTGCTACTCTGGTTTGTTGCTGTCGACGTGGAAGTCATGGACACTGCACACAAACAATATGATTAAAGCAGATGCCAATTTATTGCCCAAATAGCTTGGTTTATATAAGTATTTTAGTTCCTGCTCATGCGTAAGCCATCTGTTGATTGGTTAACATGTGCTGTCCACGCACCTAAAACAATAATTTGATAGGATAAGGCCTTCTGATCATGCGAATGGTTTCCCCCGCCTGTAACTTGTCTTGTGTCCTGCTTTCAGTCACGTAGGCCCAACTTTGTTCAGCATTTTGTGCTTATTTCATCAAACTTTTGTAGCAACAGTTAGCCTTGTTCTACTTTTCGTGCTCGCTTCATCAAATTTGTAGCAACAGTTAATCTTTGCCACGTCCTTGAGGCCTGCTGCCTGCAGAGGCCTCTGGCTCACGGAATAATCAGTTCCATTGTGCCTGGATTGTTCACTATGTTTTCTAAATATCCCACATGTTGTACCTCCTAGTGTAAAATATAGAGCAGTGGCTAGCCTCTGGGACATAGTTTGCAGGTAGTGGCAGACTGTGCTGGTCATTTGATGGTTATTTTCTGAATTAAATACTTGCAGACTTCCTATAAGCCAAGCAGAAGCTGTCACTGCTCAGCAAGTTGAGCTGCTGGTATACAAGCATCAGTGCTTGCAGCATTACACTCTTTTGGAAACTTTGCTTGCTGATCTTTGAATAAGGCAATGGCTTTTAAGGTTAGTGGCAGGGTTTATAGGGAGAAATGACTGTGAAGAAAGCTTTGTTCATAATTCAGTCTATGCTTGGATCTTACGGATTTCACCTCAAAACAGCACAAGAAAAGGGGAGGAGAGGGAGAAGAGATGAATGGCATCATATGGGTTGCTGCAATAGAGACCAGATGTGGGTAGGGAGCGTTACGCCTATTTCATAACAAAGACACTATGTCTGTGTCACTACACAGTGAACATGAAAATAGCAGTTCACATTCTGCTTTTTCCCTGACTGAAGCTGTCTTTCGAATGACTGGATTTGACAAGGTCATGATTTGTGTGTCTTGTGAATTTGACTGATCTTAATGACTTGAAACAGGGCAAGCAGAAACTGTCGCTGTCAGAGGAAGGTTATCCAGAACGCCAGAAAGAGTTAACAGCATCTAATATTTATGAATGCGGTGGTGAAAGTTGCTAACACGACATAAAAATGTGTGCAGTGCACTACCTGAGCCTGTAGAAGGTGGCATGGCTGCTGTGCCTTGTCTTCCACTCCCTCTCTGTGTTTCTAATTTGTGGGCAGTTAGGCAAAATCCATTAGTTCTTTCTGTGACCGTTATCTGTGTGTGTGTGTACATATGCAAAATATTTACTCTTTCATTTAAGATGCCCAATAGACTCCATCGACATGTTTGTTGCTTTTTTTCAAATGCTGAAGGAACAGTGGGTCAGAGTGATGATAAAAAAATAGGTATTTCTTTCCCCAGTTGTATCTGTGCTACAGAAGTTGCTGTCAGTCATCTGTGACCAACACATCTGGAGTTGACACTTTCAGCTGAAGCATTTTTGGGGACATAAACAATGCCGAAAACTCCTAGGAGACACTCTTTTTGTGCTTTTGTATTTCTTAGCATAGTGAACTCTATTGGATTCTCTGGATGCTGTGTGTTACAATAAATAGGAAAGGGAAGACAAGTTTTTGAAAGTGAGAGTTATTTATAATCTCACACTATGGAAGTATTCATTTTTGTACTACGTAATTACGAAATTAAGTAAATTTTCTTGTTATGAATTCAAAATGCTAGTAACAGGTAAATGTGTTTTCAATTATATCTATTGTACAAATAGAAAGTTGTTTTATAATTGTGATCTGATCATGCTAATGCATTATTAAGCACTTACCATGTGAATTCAGCAAGTCACTTCTGCTCTTTCCCATGCTGTCAGGTCTTTTTTACAATTAGTTCAGTGCAAATGTTTTACGTATCTTAGGTCTGCAATGCTGGAGACGACCACTGGATGGAACCATTACATTTTACTTAATATGGTGATGCAAAACCTTGCTGTATGTGACTGAAATACATGTTTGTAAGAAAAAAGCTTTTATTAAATAATGATGTAATCATTAATGTTTGATTTTTAAAAAGTACAAAAACCATAAAGAAAGCAGATTTTAAGTAGTGCTTCTATGAATTTGGAATGATCAAGAGAGGATATTTTCTCTTTTGCAATCTACAGTTATTTTATTTGGAATAATCAGAGTTGAAAAACAAACAAAACTTAAATTACACTTTTTGAAGTCGTGAGGGCTTATAAGAAAGATACTGTGTATGGCTATACAGTAGTATTAGCCAGCAGATTATGCAGTCAGAAGTTTTTCAAGACTTAACGTTGTTTGGCAGAGAGCAAAAAGCTTCCACTGTGGGAGATGTTAGGCAAGAGGCTTTTAAGAAGTCATGCTTCAATTATTCTGGTTAATTAAAAAGAAAGTAAGTCTGTAATTAAGGCAGTAGTTGTTCCTATTTTTTTCCAAATGAAGTTCAGAGCTAATTTAGAGCTAAGATTATGGGGTTTAGTCTCTCTTGCCTTTCACTTTGAGTGGATGAACATGATGGTTGTTGTCATAACACTGTGTGCTACATGTGGGACCTCCAGAGATGAACATTTTTGTTGATCAGCAGTTTGAATTTAAAGAACTAGCTCCTATATTTGGAAACTTTAACAGATCCATGGTAAGATATTTGCATGATGATGAATATGATAGCAGGAAAGGATTACAGTAGAAAGCTATCTTCTGACTTGTTAACAAGGCATTTTGCTTAAATACAAATAATAAACATCTGTGTATAGTGGTGGTAAAACAGGACCTTTCTTGCCCCTCTTGGAGATGAAAATATGGTAGTAGCAGCTCATTATGGTATCATTCCCTAGGTAGTGGACAGTGGGCAACTCTTATTATGGCCCAAGCTCTGTATACTCACACTAGATTCCTGAAATCTTCATTTGTCTTGTAAGCGTGTCAGGAGGTGTTATGGAGAGTGACTGCATTTGTAGGTCATTAACAACTGCCATGGGGCAGGTTACCAACACGCAGAGACTTTTTCCTCCTTTTCTGTCCTATGTTGTAGTGGTGGGATTGGAAAAAAGGAACATAGCTTCTGAATGTCTGTAGTACCTTGTAAACCATGTGATATTTAGCTCTTTAAGGAAACAGACACATTAAATATACCATATGATATTAATGTTTTACTTTTTTTTGAGTGGGTTATACCTTTTTAATAAGACTAAAAAGCACTGGCAAAACTGCCTCTGAAACTATGAGTGCTCATAAACTTTCTGCCAATGCAGTAAGAGGATTTAAGCAGCACAAACGGAAGTAGTTCAGATAGATAAGTGCAGTCCTATTTAATCTGAGACTCCTTTGCATATGGTGCTAGGGTTTGTTAGTATAGTGGCTCTAGGGATCTGCACATAAACTACTGAAATTCTGCTTGTATTAAAATGTAAGTTATCAAATTTGTAAAATGATACCAAAGTTAAGCCAAACATTTAAACCCATTATTCCTTTTGAAAGAGAAGAAAAGAGGACCTTAGAGGCAGCCTTCATTTGTTAGGAATTTGGAGGAAATCCAGTCCTTATGGGGAAAAGAAGATGACATGTCTAAATTGCAGCATGAAGCAAAAGAATGATTAGTTAGAGCAAACTATTAGCTTTGGTGTTTTTCAGCCTTACTTTCCAGATTGTTGAAACCCAACAGAGAACAGCTGTATTTCCCAAGCTAGATTAACTAAGCCTGCTGCTTTGTCTCCTTTGCTATGACTTCAAGTGTGAAGTGGTGGCAGAGCTCTTTTTCTCCACTCACCCTAGCAGTTATCTTTAAATTAATTTTAAAAAGAGAACAGATTTCACAAGATTTCCAAAAGCAAAAATCACCTTGTTTTTTGAATATTTGATGAAGATTATTCAAGTCATAAGTAAGAACAAAAATATTTTTCTGGTAATTAGCCTTTTCATGTTTGTCACTTGCATTCATTTAGCCTCTACTCTGACTTCTGCTGCAGGAATGCGTACCACCTTAAGCATGTCACTATAGATAGTTGTCATTTTGTGACATCTCCAGCTAGGTAACTCTACCTACTTCTGCTTCTGGTTGTGAAGAATTTTCTTACGTAGCTGTTGGCTTAGATGGCTTGTTCTGTAGATGGCTATTGGTTTAATAAATATGAGCTGGGGGGCTAACCCTGTGTAATGGTTTTGTGTGGCAAGGTTTTGGTAGCGGGGGGATTACAGGGGTGGCTTCTGTAAGAAGCTGCTGGAAGCTTCCCCTGTGTTCGAGAGAGCCCATACCAGCTGGCTCTAAGACGGACCTGCCGCCGGCCAAGGCTGAGCCAATCAGTGATAGTGGTAATGCCTCTGTGATAACATTTTTAAGAAGGAAAAAAGTTGGGACAGAGAGAAACAGCCGCCGGAGAGAGGAGTGAGAACATGTAAGAGAAACAACCCTGCGGACACCAAGGTCAGTGAAGAAGGAGGGGAAGGAGATGCTCCAGGTGCCGGAGCGGAGATTCCCCTGCAGCCTGTGGTGAAGACCCTGGTGAGGCAGGCTGTCCCCCTGCAGTCCAGGGAGGTCCATGGTGGAGCAGATATCCACCTGCAGCCCGTGGAGGACCCCACACTGGAGCAGGTGGGTTCCCAAAGGAGGCTGTGACCCCATGGGAACCCCATGCTGGAGCAGGTTCCTGGCAGGACCTGCAGATCTGTGGAGAGAGGAGCCCACGGAGCAGGTTTTTCTGGCAGGACTTGTGACCCCGTGGGGGACCTGTGCTGGAGCAGTGTGCTCCTGAAGGACTGCACACCGTGGAAAGGACCCATGCTGGAGCAGTTCGTGAAGAACTGCAGCCTGTGGGAAGGGCTCACATTACAGAAGTTCGTGGAGGACTGTCTCCTGTGGGTGGGACCCCACGCTGGAGCAGGGGAAGAGTGTGATGACCCCTCCCCCTGAGGAGGGTTGAAGAGGCAGAAAATAACGTGTGATGACCGTAAACCCCATCCCTGTCCCCCTGCGCCGCTGGCGGGGGCTTGGTGGAGAAATCTGGGAGTGAAGTTGTGCCTGGGAAGAAGGGAGGGGGGTGGAGGGAAGGTGTTCTGAGATTTGGTTTTATTTCTCATTACCTTACTCTGGTTGACTTGTAATAAATTGAATTAATTTTCCCCAAGCTGAGTCTGTTTTGCCTGTGACGGTAATTAGTTGAATGATCTCTCCTGTCCTTATCTCAACCCGCAAGCTTTTTGTTATATTTTTTCTCTCCCCTGTCTAGCTGAGGATGGGGGAGTGATAGAACAGCTTTGGTGGGTACCTGGCGTCCAGCCAGGGCTAACCTATCACACCCTGGGTAGAGCTTTCCTTTAAGGAAAGTGAAAATTAATTCTGTTGTATCATTATCAGTTGTAATGTTGGCATCTGCCTGTTGTTTCACAGCACCTCCCAGATGCTGAAGTTTCCAATCTACCCTGCTTCATAGCTCCTTACCTGCCTTGCTGCTTGCAACTAGACTACCACAGTGTAATCGAGAATGTCAGGCTGCACAAGCATCAGATGATGGATGATGAGATTTTTTTTTTGTTTAAGCCTAATTAGCTGTTAACTTGTTAACTGGTTAAAATTCCTACATCAGAGATCAGTATTTTGTGTTGCTAACTGTCATGATCTGGTATGTGAAACTGTGCTGACACTGGCAATACTGTCAGGCTGGAATAATTAGAAGTAGAGAGAACCAAAACCAGAGTACTTATAATCTAATTGATTTAATGGGATATTCAGTTTTTCATTGCTCCCACCTGCCTCAACAATAATAAAAATAGTGTATGAGCTGCCACACTTATTGGAAGCTTGATTAGTATTCCAGTATATGATCAAACTCCGTAACTAAATAGACAATGTATGAATTAGTGTAAAAGACTCTTTTCAGAGTATGGTATGAGTTTGCACAACATTTAAAAGGGAAGCCAAAGCTCATTGGGTTTGAACTTTTGGCTGCTGGGGAGTTGCACATCTTGGTTGGGTCAGCATAGGAGCATGGTGCTGTTTGGATGGTGAGTGACAGCTGCGGTAGTGCCCCAGGCTGGTGGCCGGAGAGGCCAGAGCACCTGGCTGGTCGGAGGCAGGTCTTTCGGGGAGAGCCAGCAGTGTAAAGTAAGAGGGCAAAATGTGTAACATAGAATACTGTCTAAAGACCCAGAGTTGTCATTAGCATGAGGTACTGCAATAGCTTGGGTGGACATATATTTTGTGGTGTTATGACTAAATTTTAAAATACGTAATCCAAAATGTTTTAGAACTATACATTTCTACAAAGAAGTTTCCACACTTTGCTTTTCCATATGGAGGTGGTGTGGGTTGTTTCAGTTTTGTGGGGATGTGTGCTTGTTTTTGCTTTAAGGTGGAAACCTGTTCTACTTGTAGGATAATATTGCTGAGCCAATTATCTCTCTATTTCTTCTCACCTTTCTGTTTTGTTCTTTGTATTCCCTGTTATGTATTTTTCTTCTCTTTGCTTTGTGCTCTTTTACTTGCCAATATAGTATCTCCTTTGCATTGCAAGTGATGGTGGGGAGAAGTCTGCTCCTGCAGTTGCCTGCCTGTGTAGTCGGCACAGTGTGGCTGGGCACTTAACATTGCCACTGTGTTGCACCAACATTTTGTAGGATGGGGGATGCCGGCACCTGAATGGTAGCCATGATCCATTTGGATCTTCCGCTAGGAATATAAAGAATTAGAGCTGAAGTTCAAGAGAAAGGCTGGCCAGATGTGTTCAGTGCTGGGTGAAATCAGAGGGGATAAAGCAATATAAAGGAGGAACACAGAAGGGAAATGGAGAGCATTGAAAGATGAGTTAATGGCTGCCCACAGGTGACGTATGTCATAGAGCGATAAATACAATGGGGGGAGGCCAAGGTGGATGAACAAGTAAGTACAAAATGCAATCAAAGATAAGAGGAAAAAATTGAGAGGTAGAGATCCAAGAAAAGGCTGGGAGGAACATAGAAGGAAGTTGAGGGAGTATAAAAATTGATGAGAAAAGCAAAGGTGGAATATAAAAAGGTGATTGCCCTTATTTTTTTAAAAGAAGAGTTTGAGACAAAATGACTTTTTTTTTAATCCAGGTAGAAAAGGCATTCTTCTTCCCTGAGAAATCCTGAAGTACTGGGAGAGGGTGAGGATGATGGTAGTAGTCTGCTTCAAATCAGTTCAGAAAGAGCTTAAAAATGACGTGGTGGCTCACTGTGCCAGCACTGAGGTGCCCTGCTGTGCCATGGGGGTGCCTGGCAGGGTAGAGCAGGACCGGGCCTTGTCGGCAGCAGGGCCAAGTCAGGCAGCCCCAGCCCCATCACTGGGCTGAGGTGTGGGGAGGCTGCAGCCAGGCTGAAGCAGGGCTGGGCTGCCTGGGGAGGCCAGCCCTGCCTGCCTGGGCCCGCTGTGGAGCCAGTGGCGGAAGCGGCCATGTTTGGCAGGGGTAGGAGCAGCAGGCCCTGTCTCCCAGGCTCAGCTTCACCTCTCTGCTCTTCCCACTACTGCTACTGGGAAGACTTCCCCCTCACTCCAGCTGTCGGCCCCCACCTTGCAGTTAGGAGTGTCTTGGCACGGTTTGGGTTTTTTTCCTCAGTGAGCTGGAGTTGCTGCTTCATCAGGAGCGTTGCCAGGCAGGCAGTATTTGGCCTCCCAGGAAAATGTCGTCACTACTCTTCAAATGCCAGCCTCTGCTTAAAGAGGATTTTCTGCTTCCTTGGTAGAAAACAGCATGATTTTTCTCCTTTCTTCTTTGGTGCAAATTGTCCTCCTAATTGTAAGTACCAGAGTTCCTTGGATTTGAAAACAGATGATGAAGTATAGACCTGAGCTGTGAGTGTTTTGCCTCTCTTCAAGTCTCCGCAGCTTCTGCAGGGTAAAAACCTGACAAAACCAGACCCTCCGAGCTCCTCCTAAGCCCTTCCTTGCTTTAACGTTTAAATAGTTTCCTGCAAATCAAAGTACCCTGTTCAAATGTACATACTGACTGCCCCCAACCAGCTGGGTATTTAAAACTTGATAGAAAATACAGTTTCTTAGTAAGGAAAACTCTTTTGGTATAAATGAGTATTTTTTAAAAACTATTTCTTCGTCAGAATCAGTTAAGTTTTTCATAGAAAACATTGGGGGTGGGGGTGGGGTGGGGAGGAGAGTACCTTACAAGAGCCAATAGCTTGACCACAGTGGCATGTGGTGGGGCAGTAAGGTTGAAGTCCCCACTTTGAACCAGAGTGTGCAGTCATCTGCTGTGTGTGTGTTCAGGTTTCATTATGCTTTAAGAAAAAAAAAAAAAAACCAAACACAAAAAACCCCAAAACAACAGAACCAACCCCACAAATTTTTGGGTGACCCTAGATCAGTTATACAGCTCTTGTTATACCTCAAAGTATCAGTTCAAGAATCTATTTTGTATGAATTCTTTTTTTTTAACTTCCTTTTCAAAAATCTTTAGGACTTTACCTGTAAATACTTGAAAACTCCATATTGATCCAACAAAAAAAAAAAGCGCCTAAAATGTATGGAACATGATTTAGCCTGTCAGTCATCTGTCACTTGTTCAGAGTTTTTCTCTTGGAGACAGGGGAGGTTATTTTTCAGTATGCATTTTGGTAGTTTTGGCTGCACACTTTATATTGCATGGATCTTAGTGCTTGTGTATAGTAATGTGACCTGTAATTCTTAGACTTTAGTTCCCCAGGTAAATGACTGCCATGGACTGATGAACAAGGACATTTCAGTAACATCTTCCAAAGTTAAACTGACAGGTTAGAGTCATTCTGTGCATTTACTGTCACGTAACACCCAGAGAGCATGCAGGAGGGTCAAGCAATAGCTGAAGATGAACTAATCCCAATGAAAGTCTGTACATGCTTTACTTCAATTTTTTGAGAAAGAGGCATTTTCTTAGATACTCACTTTCTATGTGAATTTTTTTATGGCTGCTAGAATTAGTTTGTTACACTGTTGGTGGTAGGAGAGAAAATTTGCTCCCCCTGCCCCAATTTGATTATAGCCTTGAATATATGTAGGTGACTGCCAACAGTATCCCAGAAGAAATGCGGATTGGGTTTTTAAGAGGTCTAGTAGGAGAGTGTAGGAATTGGTGGGATTTCTGCCAGTGTATTTGTGTTAAGGATGAGTACAGCATAAAAAGTTATAGTGGGCAATTCTGGAATAGCCTGCCTTAGTTTCCTAAGATTATGAAAAAAGTCGGTTAATATTCTGGAATATAAATATGTGTCCTACAGTTTGATCTTGGTGAGTTTGCTGGGGAATTGCTGCTGTGGTGATGATGGCTTTTTCGGTTGCAACTTGCTCTGCCTCTGTGTTTCTGCATGGGTCCACCTTGTACGGAAAAAGGTTGCTGGAGCATAATGCCTGAGACTGCCAGAAACCAAAGCAGTAAGTAGAAGCCTCAGAACATGAGCATGAATGCTGCTTTCAGCTGCTCTTCAAGCTTAATGTGTTCCTACATTTAGCTGAAGGTGAGTTCTGATGGTGGCATTGTTTAAGCCATCAGATACACTGACCATGTGATAGAGTATATAAAGTATAGCTACTTGATGTTTTAGTACAGAAATGAAATCTTAAAAGCTTTTTGAAAAATTACAGGTAGAATTTCTATAGTAACATAATAAAATAGCAAGGTAAAATTTGTGGAATTATCTAATGTTTTAATCCAGTGCATGTGTGCAATAGAACAAGCTAAGCAAATTTTCAATGTTTTAGAAATATTTTTAAGTACTTCATAACAAAGGTGAGAGGCTTAACACATGCATTTTTTGAGTATTTCTATATATTTTGTCTGAAAACAGTAGAAGTATTTCTAATAAATAGAAGTCATAAAACAGTATGCTATAAAAGTGCAATTTACTTTACACCTGGTAATGCAGGATGCAATAGAGTAACACTAAATAAAATCTAATGCAGTGAATTTGGCAGAGTACTAACTGTACATTTAGATGATTGCGCTATTAACCTCTTCAATATACCCTCTCTAGTTTGTGGGCTACCTTTTATTACAGTAATAAGTGATAAGGACTACTATTAGCATTATGAGATGAATAGTACCCCCCAATTCAATTTTCTTATCCAAACTGTTATGACAATGACCTCTATAGTCTTTAAGATGAAATTAATTTTGGTTCAGAGGGCCAGTATATGTCTTATGATTCTCTTAAGTCCTACTTAAGCCTTACTTTGATGTTTTATTTGGTATACCTTATATAACAATTAAGCTCAGACTAGAATATTGTATTATAGTTTTGCCCTGGTTTCTTTCTGAAGTGCTGTTCCTTCCTTAGAAAAAGTTGTTCAAAGAAAGTTATTTAGTTTAGTCACAAGTCAGATGCTGCTGCAGCTGAAGCTGCCCATTGCATAGTCCTCAACTGTGCTCCTTCAGGTATGTGTATCAAGACTTATTCTTGAATTAGATGGTCATACATTCTGTAATAGAACAATCTTGCAGTCTAAATAAATCTTTGTAGAATATGGCACAGAAGGCACTTTTTCTTAATCTGTCAGTTTTCATTAATGAAACTTTTTTCTTTAAACTTTATGGTTAATTTTAGTCAGTCTGGATAGTAGTAAAATACTCAAAGCAAAACCAAAAGTTTTGCGAGAAAGTATTTTGTAAAAGAGAATAAAGTTTCTCAAGGGTAAAGCTTCAGCTTAAGCTCACTTCATACTAAAACCAACAGAATTCGCCAGGAAAGATTTTATGAATGTACCAAACCCCAGAAAAGCTTTAAATGGAATTTGTACCCTACATGCTAAAGAATCCATTCCTCTGTCAAGGATTCTCCCCACTTTTATTTTCTGATAACTAACATGGGACGAATTGATGCTTAAGAATAAATGGATGCTAATGATTATGGAGACAAAAAAGTGAACATAACTTGAATAATTTTATAAATCCATCGAAAACTAGGTGGTGTTCCCCTATAAGCTAATGCATGCATCTCCTTCATGTGAGTATGAACTGTGAAAGTCTTTAATTCATTACTTAATTTCTGTAAATCCCTCCCCCCCTTTGATATGCTTGTGCCTTCATTTTAATGCATGGATAGCCTCTTTATCTTGGTTAGGTCAAATTTAGATGTGTAATGAATTTCAATCTCTTTTTTCAAAGGTGTTTAAAGATTGTGTCTGTTTATTTGTTTGAGAGCTGTAGGGATCCAGCTTTTTTGTATCCCTTCACGTTCAGTTCTGCAGACAGTGGAGCTAATGAAGTGTACTTTTCTCTACATTCTGTAAAGGAATTGGTACCTGTGCAAAGATAAAAATAAAAAATATAGCCATGATTTGGATTAATTCTTTCAAAGGATGTAGAAGGAACGTGTTCCACTGTAACATGTCTCATTGTTCTTTAGGCACACTGAGCCTTGAAAACTGAGGTAAATGGAAAAGTCTGTGCTTTTGAAGGCAAGGAGACTGGATAATAGCACAGATCAAAATCCAAATTCCAAATGCATAACTTAGTCTTAGAAATTCATTTTAGGAAAATGTGGCACAGACTAATCCTAAATTCAGTCATAGGTCGCCTGAGACTGTTCTGACATTTAGAATGGTCCTCAGCATGGCAAGCTTTCAGGGTGACATTTAGATGGAACTTTTTAGAAATGCATCACGTTCTCAGGAAAGTGCTGCGGAGTAGAGCAGATTTATAGAGCGGGGAGCCTATTATGCAGAACTGTAGATCACTGCTGTCTACCAATAAGGCTAGCTTTTTTGCTAATATTCACCAAGTGTCCTTTGCCTTTCTTCTCTCCTTGTTGAAGTAACAATTCAATTTGATGATGTTCTTTTAAAATATTTTTGCTGGGAACACTAAACTTCTGTCTTTTGTCTAATCACCTGCTCAATCCACCAGCTGCTTTTCCTTTAACTGTTTCTTCCATTTTGCTTTAAGCTGCTTGTTTACACCAAAGTTGGTCAGATCAAACATTGTAGATATAATAATGTAGCTGGGTTCTTGATAGGATATCCACCATATTCTTGTGTACTCTATATATACAATTACAATGATAAAATAAATCCATGAAAAGTAATTTCTGGAATGCAGTGTTACTATGTGTAGTACACTGTTGCCCTGGGACAAAAGTACTGTTCAGAGAGTGGAAACACATTAAAAAAAAAAAGGGGGGGGGGGCATAAAATGACTGTAGTTACCTGGTGTCAAATTTTGTGAAATTATTATTATAGCACACTTTTGGAGTTCTGCAAATTACATGGCATCTTCTGTAACATAGATAAAAATATTTCCTAGAAATCTGTAACCATAGTTTCTCAAGAATGTCTGATTTTTTTTTGATAGATCTGTGACTACTAAGCACCTCTCTCTAGACTCTGTTATGCTTCTTAACCTACTGGCAACATAACTGAATTTGGATCATCTGGGTTCAGAGGCCCAGATCCCTGAAGCTTTTACTCATGCATCCTCGTTTTCCCTGTGTATCCAGTTCATCCAGTTATATGGAGTAGAGGCTTGGCTGGCTGTTTATTTGCATTCAGCCACTAGCTTAGTTGGCCTTACATGGTAGGTACTCTTCACTAGTGTTTTGAATGAGGGTTTCTACTATGTATCAATAGAAAGGGCTGATGAAATAGGTAGAAATAATGAATGCCTTATATCAATGCAATGTACTAAATGAACTTTGAGGCCACATCTGAGTATCAGAATGCTGTTTACTGATGTTACAGAAATGAGCAATGGAAATGTTAAAGATGTGATATTATAATAATGAGAGGGGTTGTTTAGTGTAGTTTTTAGGTTAATTCATTCATAGTTAAAGTCCTTTTTACTAGTATGCCATCACATCATTTCCTTTTTCTATGTCCTCATTTATATTGCTTTTATATTCTACTGCTATGGAAGTCTATTCTAATTAACTCTTTCACAGATTAGTGTAATTGAAGTTACAGCTTGGTAAAGCTGAAGGTCAGTGCACCTTCATGATGACTGGGGGATTAGGAAGATACTTAAAAACTTACAGTTGATAAAAATTCATGAGAGGACACCCAGTTATTAACCTGATTTCAACTAAAAAGAAATCTGATATTGTTTTCACGATTTTAAAGAGACCTTCCAATTTGTGAAAAGCTCGCTGCTTGCTTCTTTCTATGCAAATTTCCTAAAATTATGTGAACTCTTGATGTTGCAAAATGTAGGATGCTCAACTGGTGCAGATGATGCAGATGGAATTAGGTTTTTTTTGTGTTAATGAAGAAAGGGAAGTATCTGACAATTCATTATTTCATTTAATGATCTACATCCTCATAAAGAGATTTACAAATGAAATACAGAAGACTATCATTCACTTAACTCTGTACAACTTGTAAAGATAGAACTAGCAGAGAATATTCATGGAGAGTTTCATTCAGGCTTCAGTTCAGCAGGTAGACAGAAAACTTTAAAAATGATCAGGTCAAGCCAGGCTGAAATAAATGCATTTGTGTACGTACGTGAGTATCAGCTATCCTTTCTGCACCCCCAAAAAGCATAGTCCTAAAATGGTGGTATGTTGTTAATGAAAAAATTCAGAGAAAAACAAAGGAAACTAAGGCATGGATGAAAATGGCTTTATTCCAATTTTGCTTGGCAAGGGAATAAAGTGTTTAGGGCACTCGTGCAGGGATGTGCAATGCAGGCTTAGTGGTCTCCTTGTGTGAGTGTCCTCCCACCCTACAGGCGAGTGCCCTAATCCTTGGTTTAAAAGGTATTTTAGGGCTGCTTCTGCTTTTCTCGGGGAGGCACAATCCTCCCATGCTTAGGAAGAGTGTACTGGCTATCAGGGCGCTCATTTTCTAAATGACTATGCTTTAAGAATGCTCCAAAACTGCAAAAGAGCAAAAATTTTGAAATCGGCTTTCTGCATTAGACCTTCTATGGGGATTGAGAGGGTAGATAGGATGTTGCTGGTTTTATTTATTCCTGGTACCTACACAGCTATTGGAGTGAAATTTAGATGTCAGTTTTTGTGATTTGTTTGGTTGTGGCTTTTTTTTTTTCCTCTCGTTCCTGTTGTAATCAAGTATCTCAACAGTAAAACTTGCAAAAGCAAGATAATATGTAATAGCAGTAAGTAACATTATGGGAACTAGTGTAAAGATAAATATTAAGTAGGGTTTTTTTGTGCCTAATAAGACAATGACTAGCTACAGGTCTTAAATGAATACTTCTCCCTCACTATGTTTTTACAAAATGTTGTATAATTAGACTGAATTAGAAGTTGGGAGTCATGTTTCTTTTTAATTTATTTTTGAATTATTGAAAACAAGACTATGTCAATTCCCCTTGCATATAGAAAGGGAAAGAAGCATGAGCATACAGAATTCAGGGCCAGAAGTAATAAGGAATTTTAGAGTTTGAAAGAGTGGAAGAAATTATAGGATCAAGATAGATTTGTTTTTCTTGGGAGATGGCAAGCTAAGTTTAAAAAAAAAAAAGTTAGTAAGGCCACTTGATGGCAAAACTGACACAAGTAAGGCAATGAACTGCATGCTGGAGGTAGTGTTCCTGTGAATGACTTCTTGTGCTGTAGCTTCAGGATGTTGCTGCAACTAAGATTAAGAAACAGACGACCTGCTTGAAGTCAATGCATAGGTTTCCTACAGATCTATAGAAAATTAAATGGCTGTTCTGAAATTGTGGGATTGCCCACATAACTTTAGATAAAGCTTTGTCTTCCAGATTCTTGAACTATAATGGGTTGCTCTTTGGATTCCCAACATTCCCTAATATTTTTCATGAAGAACAGTTTTGTCTTTGCTATGAATGACCACAGGGTGGCAACATTAAAAAAATGAAACCCCAAAGCATGAGCCCTTGCTAAACAGATGTACAGATAAGGGGAGAGTTGGGTCTTGCATAGATTTGTAGATTTTCAGGTTGTGTCATGAGAGGGCAAGTACAAATGGGTGTAAGTGTGTGTCTGAGCATATGGCCCAACCTTAGGTTTTTTTGGTGAAGTTCAGTAGCTTAAGAGCTTATGGTTACAGCTACTAGCTTTGCTTAGGGATGTAGGAAGAGAAACTTGATTCAAAATGAAACATTTTCAGTCTTTACTCTGGCCCAAAAATTTTTGTGACAGAAGGTAATGTTTTATTCTGATAATCTGAAGTGAAGAGTTACTGATCTGTTGAAAACATTGAGGACAAGGCTGGCTGGCAGTTGGTGTGATGCACAAAAATATGCTGCAGTGTTACCATGATAAAGGAATAGGATGAAGAGCCAACCTGCTGCTGATATTAATACTCATTTGAAATTTTAGAGTTAGTAAAATTAACACATGCAGCAAATAAATTGATTTTAGAGTTCTCAGTTGCATATTAAAATGCATATATTTTGTTTTATCTTCTCTTTCTAGTATGATCAATGTCTTTAAAATATTTTTAAAAAGCATAAATTGTCTCAATGCCATTTCACAACTGGCTTATGTTTTTTTCTGAATGCTTGTTTTTAAAGTAATAAAGTTCTTGAGACTTCAAAGAGCTTATGTCTTGGGATATGTACAGTTAACACCTGTTTGATTATTGCAATGTGCTTATAAATGCATGTACTACACTTCATTCTAGAAACTGGTTCACAGAAGGTATAATAGTTTTCTACTGTTATAGTCTAATGAAGTGAAGAAGTGTCAAGAGGTGAATTTAAGCCTTGTTGATTAATCTATGAATGGATTGTAATCTGTTTATCAGAAGGGGTTTAGTTGGGGGGATTGGGTCTCTACTTCACATGGTTTGCTTTCTACTGCTTTATTGGATGACTTGACTTTTAACAAGTAGGAAGAGGTTCTGAATGAATCACTGGAACTTTGAACCTCTCCAGGAGACAATTAGGAGAGTGTTTAATAATAAAAGATTTAGTAATCAGGCTGAATAATGGTAAGACCTACTCAATCTTCTTCTCTTCCATTTATAAAAGTATTTCAGTAAATCTGTGAGACGCAGCCTACCTTAGTTGCTTGTACAAAACTGAGAGGAAAAAATTACCAGCTGCAGGTCAGACTTGATATCAACTTATTATTAAGCACATCTGCAACAAGTAATTGTGTGCTTGCATGTGTATACATCTACAAAAAGAGTAGCTAGCCCCATAAGCTGTTCCTACAACTGTCATTAATATAATATATATGAATATAAATTCCTTTCCAGACTTGTAGGTAAATGGTGTGGCATCCTTTTCTGCATGCTTTCCATGGTTTTTTCCAGTCAATTTTTTTTTTTGACTTGTATGACAATAGGGTAATAGTGATTAGCTTTTCCATAGGCTGTTAGCTCTATCTGGCAGAAGAAAATTAAGGATCAATGCTACTACAAAAGTATTTTCCTCAAAAAATGAATAAATTAAATTAATAATTTGAAGCCTGCTAAACTAAGAGGGAAATCACCCAAGAAATCTGTAAGCATAGGTCTATTCTGTACTGCTGAATCTCATATATTTGAATTTTACACTAAATGGCATCCAAGCAGGACTGGTGTGCATTACTAGAAGAAAGACTAGTGTGCAGCTAGACATGTATGTTTAATATTTTCTGCTGCGCTTTTTCTGTCTAGTAGCTCCAAGTCAAGATTTAGACTTTTGCTTTGTGCTAGGAGAATGTGCAGACTTTTCCTTTTAAGGTGGTGACAGCCACTGCAGATGTCACAATTTATCACTTGGCTTTAACACAAATGTGACATGATCTCATTAAATTTCTGCCATGAGATTTTATTGCTTTAATAATTTGTTGCAATATTTATAGAATACTATGATGAATTGTATTGAATTTATCATATTATCCAATAAATAACATGACAGAACAATAAATCAATCACATTTCAAAAAGCATTAAATTTGCATTGTCTAAAATTCTATATCCAAGCATAATGAGGGCTCCTCTGAAAATATAAGGGAAGTTTATTAACTTGAAATCTTTCATGGTAAACTGATTAGTTTGGGTCTTGATCAAAAATGCCTTAAGCTATTGTCTGGTAGTTGGCAACTTTTCCCACGTGCTGCAAGTTGAACCGCCGAGGAAAACGACCGGCCTGGCTGAATGGGGAGCTTTTGCTAGGACTCAAGAAAAAAAAGGAGAGTTTATCATCTCTGGAGGAAAGGGCGGGCAACTTGGGAGGAGTACAGGGATCTTGTTAGATCATACAGAGAGAAAATTAGAAAGGCAAAAGCTCAGCTAGAACTAAATCTGGCCACTATCGTAAGGGACAACAAAAAACTTTTTTACAAATATGTTAACAGTAAAAAGAATCCCAAGGAGAATATCTATCCTTTAATGGATACAGAAGGGAACGTAGCAACCAGTGATGAGGAAAAGGCTGAGGTACTTAATGCCTTCTTTGCCTCAGTCTTTAACAGTGAGTCCAGTTATCCCCAGGGTACTCCACCCCTTGAGCTGGAAGGTAAGGATGAAGAGCATAACATACCCCCCTTAATCCAGGAGGAAATAGTTAGGGACCTACTATGCCATCTGGACACTCAGAAATCTATGGGACCTGATGGGATCCATCCAAGAGTACTGAGGGAACTGGCAGAGGTCCTTGCCAAGCTACTATCTATCATCTGTCAGTGATCCTGGTCAACAGGGGAGGTCCCAGAGGATTGGAAGCTTGCCAATGTGACTCCCATTTATAAGAAGGGTCGGAGGGAGGATCTGAGGAACTACAGGCCTGTCAGCCTGACCTCGGTACCGGGGAAGATCATGGAATGGTTTGTCTTGAGAGCACTCACATGGCAAGTCCAGGATAAGAAGGGGATCAGGCCCGGTCAGCATGGGTTTATGAAAGGCAGGTCCTGCTTGACCAGCCTGATCTCCTTCTATGACCAGGTGACCCACCTAGTGGATGAGTGAAAGGCTGTGGATGTTGTCTTCCTTGACTTCAGCAAGGCCTTTGACACTGTCTCTCATGGCATACTCCTTGAGAAACTGGCATCTCGTGGCTTGGACAAGTGTACTCTTCACTGGGTGAAAAACTGGCTGGATGGCCGAGCCCAGAGGGTTGTGGTGAAATCCAGTTAGCAGCTGGTCGCAAGTGGTGTTCCCCAGGGCTCGGTGTTGGGCCCCATTCTGTTTAATATCTTTATCAATGATTTGGATGAGGGGATTGAATGCACCCTCAGCAAGTTTGCAGATGACGCCAAGTTGGGAGGCAGGGTCAATCTGCTTGAGGGTAGGGAGGCTCTACAGAGAGATCTGGACAGGCTGGATCGATGGGCTGAGGCCAATCACACAAAGTTCAACAAGGCCAAGTGCCGGGTCCTGCACTTTGGTCACAGCAACCCTATGCAGCACTACAGGCTTGGGGAAGAGTGGCTGGAAAGCTGCCCAGCAGAGAAAGACCTGGGTGTGCTGGTTGACAGCTGGCTGAATATGAGTCAGCGGTGTGCCCAGGTGGCCAAGAAGGCCAACGGCATCCTGGCCTGTATCAGAAATAATGTGGCCAGCAGGAGCAGGGAGGTGATTGTTCCCCTGTACTCGGCACTGGTAAGGCCGCACCTCGAGTACTGTGTTCAGTTTTGGGCCCCTCACTACAGGAAAGACACTGAGTTGCTGGAGCGTGTCCAGAGAAGGGCAACCAAGTTGGTGAGGGGCCTCGAGCACAAGTCTTATGAGGAGCGGCTGAGGGAGCTGGGGCTGTTTAGTCTAGAAAAGAGGAGGCTGAGGGGAGACCTTATAGCTCCCTACAACTACCTGAAGGGGGTTTGTAGTGAGGTGGGTGTTGGTCTCTTCTGTCAGGTGGCTGGAGATAGGACAAGAGGAAATGGCCTCAAGTTGCAGCAAGGGAGATTTAGGTTGGATATTAGGAAAAATTTGTTTACTGAGAGGGTTGTCAAATATTGGAATGGGGCTGCCCAGGGAAGTGGTTGAGTCACCATCCCTGGAGAAATTAAAAAAGCAAGTGGATGGGGTACTTCAGGATATGGTTTAGAGGGTATGGATGATGGTTGGACTCAATGATCTTGAAGGTCTTTTCCAACCAAAATGATTCTATGTTTCTATGACATAACTTTAAAAATAGAGTACTTTGGCAATGAGTGTTATCTTCTCCTGGAATAGGTACATAAACTCAATGCAGGAGCAGAGAGTAAATGATCACTTGAGGCCTTCAGCTGAAATGGTTTATGTCCAATGCTGACTTGTCTCTTAATTTGGTTGAATAGTAGTGACACCATCACTCGAACTGAAGGAGCAGGAAGGAGAGTACATGAACAGAGAGCAGAGTAACCCGTAACAACCCCTTCTTTTTGTCTTAACCACCTTTTAAAGGAATCAGAGTTGCTAATTCAAGCTATCTATGAAGCCCTGAGGAGAGCAGGGTTGCATGAATTACAGGTATTCCTGACAGCTGCTAAGTAGTTAATGCTAGAGAGTTAATGCTATATATAGTAAAGGAAGGTGAAATAAAAAGCTTAAATGAATGACAAAAGCAGTGACAGTTTATTATTTAATCCTCAAGGTTGTTAGGTTTTTCTTTTTTTTTTACTTAAAGTATGCTCTGTTTATGTTTAGCCTCCCCCACCCCCATATATTATGATTCATTGTAGATTGGTGCTGTGGTTATTTCTAAAATTGCAGTTATTATTTGTATGAACTCCTGTAATCCAAAGATTCCAAAACACGGAGCAGGGCACCAGTGTGATGAAAATTATACAACTACATGCAGAAACGCTCCAAACACCACTGATGCAAATCCTTGACCTATGATGTCTGCCGTCCAAGTATATGGTGAGAACAGGGAAGGATGCAGACAGATGAGAAAGTACAAAGAAATAATTAAACAGTAATATCTATTTAACTCAGCTCATCGGCAGCCTTATCAAATTAAAATTCCTTACACAGAAGTAAATTTTTAAGGATCAGAAGAATTTTATTAAGATTGATTTTGTAAGGGCATACAGTATGTCATCCAAGCATAATACATAGTGTTGTGCTTATTTTCTAATACAAAAAAATACATAGAGACAGACCAAAATTGGAGTCTGTCTTAAAAAGGGGAGAAATTTAAGAGGCCAAAGCAGTAATTGGGATTTCTGTGGCAGCCTGGATTTAAAAATCAAAATATTATATTGAATTATGAAAGAAAAATATATCTTCCTTATTAATGTAAATCTTCAACACTTTCAGATGAGTCAAACTTTTTGCTTTGTCAAAATGAAACATTTCATCTTTTGTGTATGGAGCTGAAGGGGAAGCATGTTCTTGCAGTTCAGTTCTACTTGAAAATACCTCTGGTATAAAGGTGTTGCTTTTTTCCTTCGTATTTCTGTTCTTGCATGTGTGGCAAGTGCTCTGTTATCAGTGCAGGTGTGTGACTTCTGTAAAGAGCTGCTTTATATAGTTTGAATAGACATCATGGGAAATACAGCTAAATCTGGAGGTCTAACTGTCCCTTTCTAAAAACTAATGAAATATGCTAAGTGGAATCAAAGCAATAGGAGGTTTCCAGAAAAATTACACAACTTTTTAATTTAGCACACTAATGAAATGTTTCAATTTAGTTTTGTCCGTCTTGAAAGGAAGTATCTTATTTTCCCTTTCTGAAAGTAAAAGTGATGAAATAATTTTGCTTTTTTTTTTTTAACTCTATCATTACTCTGTCATCTTGGTAGATACTAGGCAGTTTCTGTGAAGATTTGGTGGGAAGCAGATTGACAATGCTAGGTGAAATAAGAAATTGTTACATCAAAATATCCCAAGGGTTGTTACTGGAGTAATTATCCGAATAATGTGAAGTTTTAGACCCTGATCTGAATCCAGAGGAATGACCATAAAGTTCTGTTCCCCACTTTATGGTATGGTAAGGTTGAGTTGGTCTCTCTGGTGCAGGCTCAGAATGGTTTCCTCGTGCTGTGCAGTAAGGAAGCATTTTGCATCATGACATCGTGTCTGATTACTGGGACAGAAAGGCATTCTTACTTGATCATATTGTATAAAGAACAGAGGATTGCTTATCCCCCCCCCCCCTCCTTTTTTTTTCTTTTCTTCTAATTCATGCAGCTTTTTCTTAATTTAACTTACTGGTCACCAAACTGAAGAGCTAACTCCCAGAAAAGAGAAAGAAAACACCCCAAGCAAACAAAGAGCAAAACACTTTGTGCACAGTTGATTTTACTTGCCCAATGACTGCACTAGTGGAGACAAATATTACTAGAAGCAACCAGTTAATCCCCTTAATTATTGCTACAAACATCCTGTGACTGAACACAGTATTGGTATATTTCTGATGACTGTATTTAAGTTTCCAGGATGTTTAATTTGCTTACAAACTATCCCCCACCCCCAAGAAATCCCCAAGTGATTTCAGACAGCAATAACTACTCTTTCTAGTGTCATTGTATCATGTGTCAATCTTTATAAACTTATCTTGCCTCAAAAATCAAATGTCTCAATTTAGCTAGTTGCTATTGTTTTAGAATTGGCCTTAGTGAATTTGTACTCTTACAGTTGCATTGGGCTGTTAAATATTCCCTTACTGTAGAACTTGTCTAGTTCCTTACCTTTTTTCTTTTTTTTTTTTTTTTTTAATACTGTTTTATATTGTAACAACTTGGGGAAACATTGGTCATCAGTCAAAGTTTTTTTCCCCATGATGTATATTCTACTTTGGTCTGATTTTATTTTAATTCTCTGGATTAAAAAAAACAAACAAAAAAACTTCAGGCACTTAAGGACAAAAGAAAGGAAAATGAAGTGATTAAAAGGGCATAGCAATGTGTTATATTTTAACCGTGATTCTGAATGTGTAGTACGCCTTCAGGTGTGTGAGTTCACATAGTCACTTTCAGCTGCTGCTTTAACTGGGTTGGTGTGGCTGGGCACTGACCCAGAGGCACAGCTCTTGAGCTGAGCTTTCCCCCGCCATCATTACCATCTTTCCCCCACTGATGCTGGGAAAGCAGGGAGGAAGAGTTGGCGTGACTTGAATATGGAGGGCTGCTTCAAATGAATGTGACAGAGAATCAGCAGATAAAACAAGCCTTCAACTTAGTTGACAGTTGAAAGATTTTGATGATCCTTCCTTAACAGTTTAGTGTTGTGTTTTGAATTTTTTTGTAATTTTTTTTGAAAATCAATGAAATAGGATAGAGGCAGTATTTGTGGTACTTTCATAGAAATATCTGGCAAAATGATGACTGCTCAATCCTTTCAGAAATAGCAGCAGAGCTAAAAGTTTGCTTGGACTTTGGATGTTTATGCTATATAGCTATTACTGTGAGAACGTATCATGCTTCTCCAAACTATGGATACATTTTCTTCTTTAGGACATACCTGGTTTCTTTTACCTGGGTGGAGAAGGTTAGTAAGTTTGGTGCCCTTTTTTTATTGCTGCTGCTTTTTCTTAAACTGTTATACATCTGGTCTTAGAGGTAAAGTTGCTTACAGGTAGTAATGATGTGTTTTATTTAACTTGGCATATTTTTGGATTCCTTTTGCTCCATTTTGAAGACTAAATGGATAATAACTTGGTGACTTCCTTCTAATAGTCAGCAATTGTGATTTCCACCCATTTTCTTAATAAGGATAAATGAGATGTGGTAGCACTAATTTAACTAGAGGTATAGGAACTTTTACTTCTATGATTTACCATCAAGAGTATTCTTTCTTTCTCTCCCCTCACACCCCCTGCCAAGGCCTACATTCAGACAGACATTTAGCACTGCATGAGATAGACATGTTTTATGTATGGTTTTACATTTCCTCAAAAATATTTCAGTTTTACTGAAAATAATATTTGAATGAATAATAATATTGATATGGTTCAAAGTGCCTTGGGTTTTTCTCAATTGTTTTTTTCAGGTGTGACTACATTTCAAGTTCAGATAAAGTGAGAGGTCACTAAGGATTTTTGGTATTTTGAGTGTTAAATTTACAAAGGATGAAGGCAGTAGATCCTGAATGGGTCTGGTCTCCCTAGGGAGCCAGCAAGGGGAATAGCTGTGCCAGCTTCCATACCACACCACACCCAGCACTAAACCTGGAATTTGTATGTGCACGTTTTGGTAATTATCTGCTTATACTTTTCAAGGAGGACCTTTTAGTGGTGTTATCAAGAACTGTAATAAGGAAGTTCTTTTGCATTAAACTAAGATCTTCTTGAAAAGCTATTGAAAATGCTTGCATACATTAATTTTTAAGAATAGTAAGTTTTACAAATATTTACATTATCTAAGCAGTGCTGATTTTTTTCTGTGTGATAAGGCTTTTGTTTTTCATGGAGTCGTCATTTCAGAGACAAATGATTCTGTAAGACCTTGAAAGAAAAAGGTCACTTAATGCAGAATGTGCATCTGTACAATTTATACTCCAATTAATATCCTGAATCATGGCAGACAACCGAGTTAAAAATCACTATGGTTTCATGCCAAAATCCATAACATAACATTCATTTTGCTCTGCAAAATATAATTTTATTTGGAGAACATATTTGACTACATGAAGACATCAGAGTGTCTTGGATGAGAGTCTGGCAGTAATCCCATATATTTGCCATCATTATATTATACAGTTGTCACTGTGTCTAGGATTGAAAAAAGCCCTTCCTTTGGAAGCCTTCCTTTGCCTTCCTGTGGCTTCCCTGGGGAGAATTCAATGGCTCTGGAAGGATACAAATGCAGTTAGGTTAAAAAATGTATATACAAGTTGGGAACTGTTCAGGCAATTTCCTTAAGGATTTAATTCTTTCCCAGACTGAGAAACCCAGGGGCTTCATACAGTTGGAGCTGGTATATGATGGACATAGAGTATGTAGGGAAGTGATGCAACTCTTGCGAATGTTTATCTTAAATTGCTGCTGTACAGCACAGCAATAATCAAGGATTTCAAGTTAACACACTGACTCTTTCCTTTCCAGATTGTAAGAACATTTTTTTTGTAGCCTTAAAGAAAGTATGTACATAATATGAAGCATGGGAAGAAAAACTAATCATAAAAATGAGTAGTTTACATGATACTAAAAAGTAGCCATTTGAATTCCCTATACATGTTGGTATGAACAAGAGTTAGGCCCCTAAATTATCAAAGGATTTCTGAAAATCTAATCCAAACTGCATAAGCTAACAGTATTTTGTAAATCTTTCAATTTCTTAAACCCCTCCCCCCACCCCCCCCCCCCAAAAAACCCAAAACCAAACCAAAACAAAAAAAAAACAAAACAAAAAACCCAAACCAAACCCAAAAAACCCAAAAACCCCTGCCCAGATTGATCAGTAGCCTAATGCATTTACTCTTGGGAATCCTAGAGTATCACTTTAAGTGATTAAGTAATGGGAAAAGAGCTTAATCTCTTACAGCTTGTCTACTAGTAAGGAAGATCAAAGACAAAGTGATAGGTTTGCCAGCTTTTGCTGCTCTTTTGAGACTAGGAAATTAAAACAGTTCCTCATAAACTTAGATTTGTAGTTGTGTCCTGAACAAATACATTCATAAATATATGGGAAGTTGAAGAAGGGAACAATTTGTCATATATCGAGAGAAAACTATTACCACCTTTAAGAACTAATGTATCAATTTACAAAAAGTCTGTCAGCTTGATGAGATCAGCTCCAGAATAGCACTGGCTGGAATTTCTTTTCAGGAGTTGTTCTGCTTGAGCATTTGCATCTGCTGAAGACACTGTGTGCAGACTGTGCCACCTGCTCCAAGCCCACCTTGTAGCTCTGGGCCCTCCAACTTTGGGCAGTACGTTTGGAAATATCCCTCCTAGATGTGTAGTGGCTGCTTAAGGAAACTGATACTCCTGTAATGCTCTGTGGTGATGGAAGCAGATCTTCTTATGGGATTTCTGGTTTTCCCAACTTTCTTTAGTGGTAGTTGATCTGATGCCTGAAGCAAATTTCCTTAGTGAAATGTGAAATCAGGTCAGTCTGGTGTTGGGTGGGGTCCTCACTTGCGGAGCCACTTGGTCATTTTTATGTTTACTAATGTGTTTTACAGTTTGCTTTTTCTTCCATTTGGTCTGAAACTTTCACATGCAAATTACTATTTATAGTGCATTTTTATGCATGTTAGATGCTTGGTTTTCTTTGCTACCCTGGAAAACCAGTTCTGCCCAGAAAAAGTAAAACAAATTAGCTGTAGCCAGCTCATCAGTAGAGAAATTGCTGTTTATATCTAAATTGAGTGAAAACAAAGCTCCACGCAAGCAAGCGTGGCAAGCCTCAGCCAGGAGCCCTTGGGAGCACCATGCAAAGCCTGTGGCCTATTGCTAGCAGTGGCAATAGTTGGTGTCAGGGTTGCCAGTACTGGGCAATGACAGGGTTTCAGGGTTACACAGCCTAAAGTACTTCACGGTTTTCTGTACTACCTGTTATGCGGATATGAAAGCCTACTTGGAGAAGTGCTGAAAGCGGTTGAACCTTGCAAGTGAGCTTACGTTGAGACTTGCTATAGTATCTGTGATTGCCCATGCCATTATGTTGATACCTGAAAATCCTGTTGTGTGTTGTTTTGTGCAGGGAGCTTACTTAAATACACAAGTCTGACCAATGTTTGTTTTGGAGAATACAGCACTAACTCAGTTGTTAATGGTATGGCACCTTGCTATGCTGTGTACACGTAGCTGAAAGGTAGGAAGAAGTATAGACTGGTGGAGAAGAGCTGCCCAGGAATAAATCCTCACTTTCTCAGGGGCAGGGGCGGTGACCGTGCCTGGGAGCGGAGCATCCTGGTCCTGACCCCCGGGCTCTGACCCAGTGTGCCACGCAGAGCATAAAGAGAAAAATTGACTGCTAGCACAGTGTGGATGTTCACTAATGATCTGATCCGACCAAATCATTATGTGCTTCACTGTAGCTGTCACCAGGTGGTGCTAGTGTACATAGCCATTAACATTTTAATCTATGTTATTTCTGGTTCATGGGGAGACTTAGTATAGTGGTATTATCTTCAGGTGCTACGTTATTTTTTGGTGTAATAAAAGCTAGCAGGTGTTGCTGTGTGAAATGCAGGGCAGTTTCCTTCAGAGTCTGGAGCTGGCCTCTTTAAAATAGAGCCTTGAGACAGAAATGCTTCTTGAAGAGTAAGCATTGGGCAAAGGTTCTTGGAAACCTTGCAGATCTCCAGAGGTTATAATTTCTACAGGAATATGTGTGAAACCAAGGAAAGTTGCACTTTAACTATAATTAGTTTCATATTCATTGTGTTGTCCTCCACTGTGAAGCTGACTTGCAAAGCCTTGTAAACCTTTTTGCTCAGAAAAGAGGTGGCAGTGGCTTCGGAAAAAAGGGCAATGTGAGGTGGTGTTAGAATTTTCAGTTGGGCCAAGGCCTCCCCCTTTCTGCTCACAGACATCTGCATATACAAATATCATTAATGGGAGTGTAAGTGTAATTAATCTGTTAATATAGAGGTTGTTTGTGAACCTCTATCTTTACTTACATACTTGAGAAATAGTTTCAAATGTTGCTGTTGGAAAACACTTGGTGTTTATCATAAAGGTTTCATGACATTAACTGCTTTGGTCACTAGCACAAATAAATGCATTTGAAAAAGGAGAGGATATAACCGGATTCTTGTGGGTATAAATGTGATTTTTTTTTTTTTCTTTAAACAAGAGAAAGGAGCAAGTATAATTTTACAATGAGCAAGAAAGAAATTGGTATACTTGGTCAAAAATCAAAGTTTTCATGTCTAAGTGTAACTGAACAGCCTTTGCAAAAATCTATGGGGTTTCAAACTATGTTTAATTTAATAAAGAACTTTATGGAGAGAAAGCTTGCAGATGATTAGAAATGTATCAAATACTTTTTTCACTGTAAATCTTGCACCTGTGAAATTTCATTTGATGGATAAATTATTCTGGGCAGGGGACCAAAAGGAAGTAGCCAAATGACAGCAATTTGATAAGGCAATGAGAATGTATTGTAGCCAAAAGGATTTAGGTGCCGTTTTTTAAATCCTTTGAATGAGTAACAATCTCATTAGATTCTCTTATTAAATATGGTATTTATAAGCAATTTTGGAAACACCTGTTGAGTTTAAACAAATGTGATGAAATCATCTAGGACTGATATTTTTCAAATAGCTAATAATATCTGTGCTGGCTGCTGCTACGAAGTTTTATTTCACTAGTTTGTAACTTAGTAGTTCAGTTAGAATTTCAAAACCATTACCACAAACTTGTATATTTAACTTTTGATTTAATTTAAATGATTGAGGGAAGCCAACCAAAGGAAAAGCAGCTCCCAAAAATGCCCCTGATGTATAAAAAACCCCCTGAAACAAAGTACCTATTCCTAATACAATAGAGCACAAATTTGCATTAGATATGTCAAAGGTAATGAAGAATGTGAGAGACTGTGAGGAAAATTTACTACTTCTACATGGAAGTGAAGTAATTATTTTCTAGTTCTAAGAGTATGAATAGTTAAAAATGCCTTAGAGGAAAAGAAAACATGGGGTTAATTGATTAAGAAATACAGAAAGGGAAAGAACCTAATAAACACTTTTGCTCATTTGCTGCTTGTTTGGATATTTGTCAGGTATATTTTCTAGAACTGTGTTTTTTCAGACAATTTCCATCCTAATGGGTAGGTCTTAGAGGACTCTTACCTTCCTCACTGTATTCTACTACCAGTGTGTCATGGATGCAGAGCTAAAGCGCTATTTTTTTCATTGCTTTTCTGCATGCATACCCAGATACCTACAGGTGTATGTATGATATGGACTGTTTCTGTTCTCCTTCCTCCCCTCTCAGATCTGCACTAAAAACTGACTAGGATCTGAAGGTTGGATGCCCAAACTGGACAGGCCTCTTCTCTAACTAGTTTTCAGCTGCTTAAGGTTACTGTGCTTTCCCTTGTGCTATTGTGTCACTCTATAGTGACAATGATTTCCTTTATGGAAGTAGTGCCGGAGCTAGCAACTTTTAATGTGATTTGACTGTGTTTTGACTTCAAAACAATGAATCACATTACTGGCAATAATGCAAAGATGTTATACCGTTCATTCAGCCACCTGGATGCTGTAAAATAAAAATGGGCTTTTTTTTTTTTTAATGGTTAAAGTACACTTGGAAAGCATAATGAGGAACACTATAGAAGATGCTTGTATCAACATTTTCTGTCATAGAATATTATACGTTCACTTAGTTAATCTAAACAGTTTATTAATTCTGAGGCCATAAAAGGCAAGTATTTCCAAAGCTTCCTTTAATCAAAACAATCCTTTTCTCTATGTAGGCAGATTTTTTTTGTTAACACAATCCAGTTCAGTTAAAGACAACATAAAATGTCAAATTTAATCTGATTCTGAAACATGGAACCACATTTAAGTTAGTAAAGAAATATTGTTTTCATAAATCAATTGATTGAATAATATACATCGAGTTGTAGGCATAAAACTAAAAACATCCTAGAAAAAGTATGCATGCTGAATTAACCCATAAATCCATGGTTCAAGTCCCAGGGCCTATCATTATGCAGTTCAATGGCATCTGACTTAGAGGTGAATTAATACTTTGTTATTATTTTGGAGGTTCAGGAACTGAATTAAAAGAAATGAAAAAAATTTAAAATAATTTTAATCCTGGCTGAAACAAAATTTTCCTCTCAGGAAAAAAAAAGTTGTCCTTTTAGCCTATACAAATTAATGTTTTAAGGACTTCAGAAAGGGACTATGTATCATTTATGAAACTTAATTGTTTCAAGTCTTCTTAACAGCCATCTAAGCCATCCAAGACATATAGATTATCTCTGCTTTTGAATGGAATAGAAAATTTATTAGTGTTTTGTCTCACATTTCAGAAGAACTTTGTAACTATTGGGATAAAGTCATCCTAATGTTCTCTCGTGTGAGTTGTTCCGCTTCATGCCAAGCATACAAACAGTACTGAGAAAACATGAGGTTTTTTAAGAGCCAAAAATTGCTACAGTAATCTGAGAGGTGATCTGTCTGAGCTCCAACTTCTGCTACAGTGACAATTTGATATTTATATCAAATAATATTTGCTGTTTATATGAAACCTAACAGGATTTACAAATAACTGCCAAAACATTTTCTACTTTATAATGTTGTATAGCAGGGTGCTCAGACAGATCGAGGAGTCTCCATACTTAAAAATAGCCCAAGCCCAACTGGATGTGGCCCTGAGTAACCAGGTCTGCCCTCAAACCCAGTTTTCACAGACTGCATAGCCTGGCAGTTTTTATCTCTGCCTCCTTTCCCTCAGCCTTGCTCAAGAGACTTATGTAGACTTAACACAGATGACCACTTACTGTATTACAGTATAACATATAGAAGGCATGCCATAAAGAACTGTAAAGGCATTTCACAGTGTATGCATTCTTTTTATAGGGGAATACTCCATTTAAACATTCAGTGGAACAAAATTTAGGTAGTAATTAAAAGTGTTTAACCCACATAAAAAATTTTATGTAGGCTATACAATTAATTTTATTACAGAAATTGCGTTTAACTTAAGAACTGATGACCTTATCTTAATGCACTAATGTATTTTTCATTAAAATGAAACATCCTGTTAGCCAGGCAATAACCAGCAAGAAAGGAAGAGATGGAAAAGGTCCACAATATACCATGTACAACATCTGTCTTAAAGAAAAAAAAAAAAAAGCCAGTAACGCAGCATTTTTCAATTTATTACTGTGTCAGATTGAAAAGTTTAAACTGTAATTAAATGGATGGGAACTACTAATACACTGTCATTTTACAACTTGGATGGCTTCTACTGCTGAGCTGTCCTACCTCCTTCAGTAAATTACAGCTGTTGCTTGGTCTTTCATGCAGGCTTTTACACGTGGGATATATTAATCATCGAGGAAGACTATTGAATGCATTTCCAGATGTAGGAACAGCCAATATTTCTTCTGTCAAATCCAGCTTCCACCTGTTTGCTACAACATTATATGTGTTTTTAGGGGTTTCTTGTATTTATGTTGTATGTTGAGAACAACATGTGTATTGCAGATGAAGTTATCTAAATGACTTAAGATAAGTCTGTGGAAGAGTGAATATGTGAATAATGCTGGTTTTGCTGTCATGAGATGGTTTCTGAAGTACAGCAAAGATATTATGTTTGTTTTTAGGAACAAACAATATTTTTAGCAACATTATGTCTAGTAGGGGAAAGTTTTATATGTAACAAGTAATGTTCATGGATTGTGTATAGAACCTTACTCAATTGAGGCCATGTACTAGTAGGTGGTATACAAGCACAGGCTAATGGGGTTAAGACTACACTTCCTTTTCTCTTGGAGAAAATGAATTGTTAAACTGTTTTTGATGGGAGGTAAAAGTATTTAAGTTTTTTGTCTTTTTCTTATCATGCTTTTAGATGCCAAGTTCTTGTAAACAGGCTAGGTTGGGTATAGCATATTGTTTAAGAAAAAATTCCTAAGGCTTATTTATTCCTTGTCATTGTGGGGAAATACTATTTGGATTAACTTGTGATTCTCACAAATATTAACACATTGATGGATTTGATTCTGCCTGCCCCTCCCCCCCCCCCGCAAGAAGAACCCCCAAACAATCAAAGAAACCAAGAACAATAAAAAAAGCGCCAAGACAACCTGAAAATATTAAGAATAGATGTTCAAACCACAAACAACTCTTTCTCTGGTTTTGAGTGAAGAGACTACTTATTCCCTTTGGAGAAAGAAATTCTCTGTTGGCGAATTTTAGGTATTGAGTCTGTTATGGAGGTGGCCTCAGTAGATGAAGTTCCCAAGAATAGAGAAGTACAGCAAGAATGGTCTTCTCTTTAATTTATAGATGGTTTGGTAGGCTTTACAGTTTCTTATGCTTAGCTGCTAATAGTGTTCATTCTTTCTTTAAGTGGGAAGAGACTAGATCTTCTGTAAATGAATTTTCTTTTTGAGTTGGATCAAATACTGTGATCGTAGAAAACTGAAAAAAAGTGCTGCTTCTGTTCAGAAGTAGTGAAAATATTCTGTGCTTCTATAGCTTTTCAAAAGCGTGAACCACAGAAGACTATTCTCTAAATGACTGCTGGGCTAATAATTTTGGTGCAGTAGTTAAATTCTTTGAACAAAAAAGTTCATGTGTCTTTCAGATAAGGTTTCTTTACCCTGTGACCTTCATTTTAGCTACGTGTTTGGGTTTTTTTGTGTGGCAGGGTATGTTTGCATGTGCATTTGTTTGTTTTACTTTAGTGTTGTCAGGATGATAGAAAGAGTAAATTGAGATAGATAACCATTCAGTGTGAGGGGGGGGTTTTTTGTTTGTTTTGGGTTTTTTTTGGTTTTTTTTGAGGCAGGAAGGCACCTCTGGAGATCATCTAGGCTACCTTCACAGTAGAACGGTGCTTTCTTACATTTAGGTGGAATTTCCTGTATTTCAGGTAGTGCCCATTGCCTTTTGTTGTCCTGTCACTGGGCACCACTGAAAAGAGCCTGGCTCCCTCTCCTTTACTCCCTCCATCACATATTTGCACACATGGATCAGATTCATAGAGCTTTCTCTGCTCCGGGCTGGACAGTCTCAGTGCTGTCAGTCTCTTCTCATATGACAGGTGCTCCAGTCCCTTACATCTTTCTGGACTTGCTCCAGTATTTCTCTGTCTCATAGTGGGGAGCCCAGCACTGGACCCAGCACTCTCAGGTATCTCTTACCAGTGCTGAGCAGAGTGGAAAAATCACCCCTCTCAACCTGCTGGCTACCCTCTGCCTAATGCTGCTCAAGAGGCTGTTTGCTTTTCTTTGCTCCAAGAGTGTATTGACTGAGTTGGTGTCCAACTTGGTGTCTGCTAGGACCCCCAGGGCCTTTTCCACGTATCTGCTTTCTACCTGGCCAGCCCCCAGCCTGTACAGGTGCATGGGGTTTTATTCCTCCCCAGGTGCAGGACTTTTCATTTCCCATTGTTGAAATTCATACAGTTCCTGTCAGCCTATTCCTCCAGCTTGTTGAGGTCCTTCTGAATGGCAGCACAACCCTCTGATGCATGAGCCACTCCTCCCCCCCCCACCATTTTGCATCATCTGCAAAAACATCATGCTTTGTATATAAAGATTGAACTTTTGTCTCTATTGCAGAAATAATGAATACAGACAACCTTGAGGCTGAGACTGCTGAGTGCTGATCAGGTCTTAGTTTTTAGAATGGCTGGATGCCAATTATAAATATTTTTTTGCCATAAAATGGTTAAGATCTTGTGGCCAGATACCCTGAGTTTCTCTGGTGTTTATTTGTTGACGTCCTATGGGTGATGGTAATAAAATTAAACTGATTATATTAGCTAAGCTGTTTGGCATAGATGATGATCTGTTGCCCACATTAATGCTTCTAAATCAATTTTTTTCACTTTATTATTATTAGTGTTATTGTGTATAGGTTTTTATTTCAAAATTACTTTTTAAGGTAATTACAACATACATGCATAGCAAGTGGGATATACTTCCAATTTCTGCAAGAAATTATGGTACTGTAGTAGTTGAAATCCTACTATTGTGAAGGGATTGATGGATTCCCTTCAAGGAGCTTGATTTTTCTCAGGCGGGAGGGGGGATTGAAACACAGGTGAACTTACTGCTTTTCTTAATTTTTGCATCATCCAGTAAACTCAACCAGGCTTCAGTGAACTAGGTACCCCCAGTAAATACAAGATAGCTATGAGTATTAAAGCTTTAAGCATTGTTATTTTTACCTCATTGTGAAAGAGCAAATGAAATGGTAGTTGTAAACTATTTTATCTATTTTTATATTCAGTCTTCCCTTTAACAACACTGCTGAGTATCTGAAACTTTTTTTACTATGTGGTCCTCTCCCTGCATGTGACGTGCTTGTGTCAATGGTATTCCTGGAGTACAGAAGATCACTTGAGAGGGTTAATCAAGGCATGCAAAATGTCTTACTCATGAATGTGTACCTCAGGCAGGACCACAAACTCAAGCAGAGCCCTAAGTTAGCTTCTTGTGTCTCATGGATACGATGCTGAAGATGCTTCAACTACTAAAGATTTATCAAGTGGGAAGGAGTATGTTCAGATACCTACTGTGAGACAGTGTGTGAAAGGGATTTGCTGGCTGAGATGGCAGGTGACAAAGGAGAGTAACTAAAAGCCTTGGTGATAGAGTAAGGTTTTTGCACAGTGATGAGTAGGGCTTGCGAGGCTCTGAGGTGTTGCAGAAGGTTGTGTTATTTCTGGATGCGCCCGAGAGGAACGTTACGAGCTTGGTGGGCCATGACTTGCGGTTTAACAGCCTCAGCACCCAACACATGGCAGATGCCCTAGCAAGAGGTACTTGGGATGGGGCTGAGATTATATTGGTAGGGAATCTGCATAGGTCTCCAATGCATCGCTCTTGTTGCCATCTGGGAGGGAGAGAGGAACTGAGGCAATCTAAGTTTCTCCTTTTTGGTACATCTCCAGCTTATTTTTTGGCTTCTCACTGAGATCCAGTAATTTGTCTGTGAGTACTTTTAAGCCCCTCCAGGGCAAAGCTAAGGAAGTTATTTTAAGGCCTAATCTCTGTCTTTGCCCTGGAAGAAATTGAAAGCATTCTCACCAGGGCTCTCATCAGGGTGCATGCTATGGCTCACAGGAATCGGGAGCTGTTTCTTAAACACCACCTTAGCTGTCCCTGAGCACATGCTTTCAGTGTGCCTTGGAGCAAAGGCCAATAACTGAGCTTAAGCCTGTCAGAAGGGGTTTAACCTGGCCTGTGTGACTTTGCGTTAAAGTGGACTAGAAGAATTCATGCTGTGAGGGCAGATGAGATGTGGGTGAGGAAACTTTTTCTTTGCTGTTTCTCACAGTCTTCTGTTCCTCTGCACGTTCCTCACTGTGAGCATAGCTGGCACGAGCACACACAAATCCATCACTTTTACTGACATGCCTCACATGCTAGCGAGACAAACCTGAAGTGCAGCTGTCAGGAACTTAAATGTGGATGGGAAACTCATCCCTCCAGAACAGCTAGGTTAAGGCAGGTTATTCTGCAGTTTGTTAAATTTCAGACTGAGCATCTTAGAAACACAGCCACTCTTAGCAGTCAGATAGCCTGGCACCAGAGCAAACACCTGGTTTAGAGTATCCAGATGCTGGTTTTGGGGATCCTGCCCTGAAAGACTAGTGGGGTGACAGGTATCCACATAGAGAAGATAAAATTGTTATGGGATAGGCATGTTATCTACTTTGTGAAAACACAAATGTGAAAAATAAACCGGGGGAAGAGAATAAAAGGTATGTACTGCTTGTTAATTAAGGCTGATGACATTAACAGAACATTAATGAGACTAGGATGAAAGAAGAGTTCATCTGAAATGTTAATGTGAAGCAAGACTTGATCAAAGTTACTAAATATAAATTCTGTATTTGATTAATCACTTTTTGTTGTTGTATATTTTTGGATTATTTTTAGCAACTTTACTACCTCTGAAAAAGTAATTGTGACTGGGCATCAGTGAGTAGTAATAACTGGAAGGCAGGTGATACAACAGACAGATTATGCAGGAATGGCTGCTCTGGTTTATTTTCTTTTATGATAAAGAAACAAGAATTTAAATTAGTCGTTGTGGTTAGACCAGCCAATGTTGGTTGCTAGACTGTAACTATAGAGGGAGCCTGTACTCTATCTAGAGAAACATGCCTTGTTGTGCACTGAATTGAGAAGAAATGTGTGTACTTCTACTGGCATGACAACCTGAACCCCCTGGGTGACATCCAAGCTTATGTAATTGCAAGACCTAGATGACATTAATCATTCAACCACAAATTGAGTTTCAAGCTAAAGAAGTATTTGTCTGTCTTTCAGCAAATACACCATTCTTGAATACATAATCATTTCAAATGTTTGCTGGGCTTTGGTAGAAAAGGTGAGCACAATGTAGAAGAAAGAATATACTGAAAAAAACACCCAAACCTGCCTGCCCAGTTCAATGTGTTTGCTTTTAGTGAATAACCAATTTTTTCTGATTTTTAAAAAGAATTTTATTTTGCCTTTGAGACCACTCAAATCCTTTAATGCTTTTCATGCTTATGCACTTAGAAATCCCACAATAGATCTTTATATAGTGAAGAGAGACACTAATTTTTAACACTTTGCTTGAATTTAAGCATTAAAGAAAGTCCATAGCACTAATACCCAAGAAGCTGTATACAGTATGAAAGTAGAACTTCATCTGTATGCTGTTTGGATTACCTATAAAAATGTTTCTTTTAAAAAATAAGCAACAACCTTCTTGTACAATTGCCTGCCTGCCACAGTCTGGGGTCATGTAACTGGAGGTAAGAGAAGCAGCTGCATGTGACAAAGAGGATGTAAAAGCTTTAAATAGATGCTTATCTTGGAGGATTCAGCACTCTGTTAGAAAGAGGTATTGAGAAAAGGTGCTTTGATTTCAAGTATTTCCTTAATAACTTTGTGGTGTAGCAGTAGTGGTGCAAGCTTGCCCGTTCCCCCTGCAAGACAGCAAGCTCCTCAAGTTAAGATGGCTTACTTTTTTATCCTACAGATTGTGCATCAACATTCTTAACATATTTTCTCAACTCTGCAGATAAATTTGGAAATTTGAGGATAAAGCTTCCACTAGTGTCAGAATAATTGAGAACAATTTTGGGAGGGAAACTATTTAGACTTTAAGGTTTTAAGCAGCTTCTAACTAGTGACGCCATTTCCTGAAGCATCAAGGTGTTCTGTCTGTTTTCATAATTTCTCTATAATCTCTGTTTCTTGGAGAGAAATTACAGTATTTCTATTTGCTTCAAAGATGCCAAGATTCATGAGTAATAAACTAATAAAGTAGGGACATAAATGTCAATGATGCCTGTACAGTAGCAGTTCTGAGCTTGTGTGTGGTTCTGTGGACTTCATTGTGAAACTGTTCAAATTGCAGTAAGGTGCAGTAACTATGAGATTATATCTTTCTAATTGGCAACACTGATTAAATTTCTTAACTTTCATTTTTCCTTTAAGTGATATATTTTATGTATACCAAATTGTTTTTTAGATTGTAGTTGTGGACAATTTGGTTATAGGAACTTATCAGAGACTGAAAAAAAGCACCTCATTTTATTATCTTTCCAGCCAGCTACCTGTCATGATGGCTATCCTCTATTTTAAACTTCCCAAAATGATAGTGGTTATGAAAAGTATAACAGCCTGCTTTTTTGAAGCTTGTTCTGCTTAATTTTTTTTACATTGTACAGGCTGCTTATATTGCAGTCCTGTTCAAGATTCCCACAAACTTTTGCCTTTAAAAATGATTTTCTAATTTGAATTCCACAATTTTTTGTAGGTCTCTGGCAAACAGCATTTTAGTATGTATGAGGTCTATTGGCTTTGCCTGGTGAAGTCTGGACTCCTGGTGAAGTCTTGTGAAATGTAGGATTCTGTAAAACTTGTGAGTAAACATCCTTTGTAGGGTTATAGAAATGGCCTTTGGAGATAAGTTGTGGAGAGTTGTTGGCAGATAGAGCTAATGAGCAAGCCATTTAGTTAGGTGGAAAGTGTAGTAACAAATGTAATGTTTTAGTCCCTTGATAAAACATTGTTAGCCCCTTGCTACCCACTAATTAAAACCTTATCTGGTAGGTTCAGAGATTGCAGAAGGGTATAGAAAATGCTGCATTGCCTTTGTAAGAGGAATGCTCTGAGAGAGGTGTTTTGAGTATAGACGTTTGGAAGACAGTAGAGGACGTACTCTGAAACATGTTAATTTAAATGTACTGTTTCTGCTGAAAAGAGGAGTGGGATTGAAATCATCATGCCTATTCAACATACAAAAAATTAAATTACAGGTGGTGTTACTTGGTGATTCACATCCATATGTTAAAATAATTCAGGGGAGGAACTGTCTCTCTTTCAATGTTCTTTTCAAAAGGGATCCCAACTTCTTGACACTGCTATAGCTCAAACAGTAATTAAAAGAGGTCTTGAAGCAGGAAAGAGATAAAACGTGCAGTGCATTTTTGTTCTCTTGCTGATACACATGTAAATCCCATTTACGTTTCTCCAAGGTACTGAGTAAAATCTCTCACTAGTAAGACAGAGAATGGATGTGCTATCTTGCAACTTCTTGTCAGGCCATAGTGATCTTCCAAAAGACTTATTAGGTAAAACGTTAACATCTACACATGCTATGATGTTGTGTGACTTTGTTTAGTAAAAATCACTTCGTGCTTAAAAAGAATTAAGTATAACAGTTTTTGAAGTAAAGCAGAATAACAAATGTCAGTTATGTAGGGCTTGTATCAGTTTGCCATGCAAGTTCTTAACAGGATTCTTGCTGGAGAAGAACAGGTTTTTAGTGCTTATTTTTCCATCAAAAATAAATCTAATATTCATAATGAATTAAATGCTATTCAATTAGAGGGATCTACTTAGGCCTGCTGATATTGTCTGTCATTCATTTTGTGTGCTGCCATTTCAAGTATGAAAAAAGGAAGAAGCCTTCTGTTGACGGTTATTTTTTACAGTTCACTCTACAGTGGGGATGAGGAGCATAGCAAATTAACATGTAAAATGTCCCTAGAAGGTGAAATTTCTAAAATATCAATGCTTTAGTCAACCCTTGTGTGAGATTTCAAACAGTTGAAGGAGTAGAAAGATCTTTCTAGAGAGAAAGCAATGAAATAGCTATTTGTGTGCCACTTTACTGGCTCTTTGTTTAGCTGGAATAAATCTGTATGAAATGGCATCATTTAAAGGACTACATAATCTGTGGGAGTTGATGATGAATTTTTAATTTGAAAAAGGACTGGCTTTTTACAAAATAAGCCTCATGATCTAAGATGTAATGACTACAAATTGCTGTTTTAAATGCCAAGGCTGTGGCTTCATTATTTTTTGCACATTAAATAATGATTTTAATAAAAGTCTAGAGTTCATGTTCTCTTCTGAAAGCTATTACCTCTCAGCTACTGGCATATACCTCTTTGTCTAGAGGGCAAAGTGAACAACATCTCATATTTTTCTTAGGCACTATATGAAAGCATTAATTTCCTTCTGATGCTTTGATGGAACTCCAGTGCTGTGAGGCAAGTTAATGCAAAATGATCACATTTTCACTCATAATCAATATAGCTGTATGACAGTGGGCATCTATTTTTCATTTCAGCATTCAGTAAAGCTGGGTGATATGTGGATTTTCTGCAAAAGGATTCTTTTGAACAGCAGGGATGGAAATAGCATTTTTAGCAGGAGGCTGAGTCACTTGGTTATTACAGCAGTTGCCTCCCAGCAAAGAAAGATCTCTGTGTTTCACTACACATACACCTTTTCCCTTATCACTTGTTGCATTTGAATTAATCAGATACTTGCTATTTTACTTCACAAAAGAGAACTACTAGGTATTGATTTCTTGTTGAGTTTTTGGTGGAATTATTTTTTTCCATTTCAGTTGCTTTGTCTGATCTTTGGCATCTTACACCCGGGTGATAGAAGCAAAAGCTGCTCAAGACCCACATAGGCCTTGTTCGTTATTGAGAGGACAATGATGGAAGGAAGGAAAAATGTGTTTTTAAGACAGAAATTTAAGTTAAAGCATCTGTTTGTGTGATTCTAAACTTAAGTGATCAGATGTAGAAGTTTGAATGTTTGCATGTTAATATAGAAAGTAGTTTGTATACTAGAGAGGAAACTTGTATTAGAAATGTGCTATAATAATTTCTGCTGTTCCACAGACCAGAAAATATATGGTTAATATTTGCATTATCAAATGCTGTACTTCTGATGAAAAGAAACTAACTTTAGTTTGCTGTTACTTAGAATACTGCTCCAAAGGTTTGCAGAGGCACCAAAAGAAACCCCCATCATGTGAGGTATTTTGAAACAACTTCCAGACACAGGACATTAGAGATAAAACCTATTTTGAAAAGGAGTTGTACTGGGTTTGAATGACAAGGTTTTGGTAGCAGGGCAGGGGGGTGCTACAGGGGTGGCTTCTGTGAGAAGCTGCTAGAAGCTTCCCCTATGTCCGATAGAGCCAGTGCCAGCCGGCTCCAAGACAGACCTGCTGCTGTCCAAGGCTGAGCCCATCAGTGACGGTGGTAGCACCTCTGTGATAACATATTTAAGAAGGTGGAAAAAACTGCTGTGCAACAGCAGCCAGAAAAGAGGAGTGAGAATATTTAAGAGAAATCACTCTATGGGCACCAAGGTCAGTGAAGGAAGAGGTGCTCCAGGTGCCGGAGCAGAGATTTCCCTGCAGCCCATGGAGGATCCCATGCTGGAGCAGATGGATGCGCCCAAAGGAGGCTGGAAGCCCATGCTGGAGCAGGGTCCTGGCAGGTTCTGTAGACCCATGGAGAAAGGAGCTCATGCTGGAGCAGGTTTGCTGGCAGGACTTGTGACCCCGCGGGGGACCCACGCTGGAGCAGTCTGTTTGTGAAGGACTGCACCCCATGGAAGGGATCCATGCTGGAGCAGTTCTTGAAGAACTGCAGCCTGTGGGAAGGACTCATGTTGGAGAAGTTTGTGGAGGACTGTCTCCTGTGGGAGGGAGCCCATGTTGGAGCAGAGGAAGAGCGTGAGGAGTCCTCACCCTGAGGAGGAAGGAGTGGTAGCGACAACATGTGATGAACTGATTGCAAGCCCTGTTCTCTGTCCCCTGTGCCACTGGGAGGGGAGGAGGTAGAGAATTTGGGAGTGGAGTTGGGCCCAGGAAGAAGGGAAGAGTGGGGGAAAGGTGTTTTAAGACTTAGGTATTTCTCATTATCTTACTTGGATTTGATTGGTAATTAATTAAACTAATTTCCCCAAGTTGAGTCTGGTTTTGCCTGTGATGGTAATTGCTGAATGATGTCCCTGTCCTTATCTAGACCCATGACCTTTCCATTGTATTTCCTCTCCCCTGTCCAGCTGAGGAGGGGAGTGATAGGAGTCACTTTGGTAGGCACCTGATGTCCAGCTAGGGTCAACCCACCACAAGAGTTTAGTATTATGTTTGAAAAATACAGGCAAACTAAAAAAAAAAAAATCTTTATTTCCTGTGCCTCAGCCCCAATTACTAACATTTATTGGGAATGTAGATTGTTTGTATTATCAAGTGGTCAAGATTCAAAATATGTTAATATATGGTATTTTAATCCCTCAGGAGACCAAATAGAGGAAGCATGTCTTCAGGGATAGAAAACTAGCTCTTTGAGGGGATAGAAATAATTTTCAGTATTAGAGTAAGCTAAATGAAAAGAAATTTTAAACATCTTCATAGACTTAAAATTAGAGGCAGTAAGTTGTAAAACTTTTGTTCCTATGTTGGTTGGAAGATCCTCTTACAGATAACTTAATAAAAATGGGAGGCTGATTTCCTGAAGTTCTGCTATCAAATACATAATAGGAGGCAAGTGAACAGAAAATTTAAGTTTAAAAATGAAAAAGGTGTTTGATTTATAAAAACTGAAGTTATTTTTACATCAGTTGCCAGGGATGTAGATCTTCAACTTCAGCCTTAATTGAACTGCACTGATATGACAACTGGCCACCAAGAACAACGGTGAACTGATCGTGGTTTTAGCCTCTTTTTGACAGCAGTGATACTAAAGCCTTTTTTTAGGTCTGTCAGTGTAGTCACTTTTTTTTTAGTATGATGATAAACTGTCAAATTATTTTAGTAGAACATAATTTTTTTTGTTTGATTTTTTCAGTAAAGAGTTATAAATGGAAAATATTGACCTAAATCTAAGTAGTCAAATAACAGCAGGTGTCAGAAATCATGCAATTATAATCCTCTGATGAGAACATTGTGAAATACATTATGAAGATTAGCTTTACTTTAAAAGTTCTATTTCTGGCAAGAAACTGACAGTGAAAAAATTCTCAGAATTCTTGTTTCTTCACAGTGTTGGTGTATAAGATAATTCTAAACTATGGTATTATACAAAGATATGTGGAGGCAAGGAGCTGAGTGAAAAGGAAAAAAACCCCCACTTTATTCATAGTGATAAAACAAACTTTGGTATTCTGGGAAAACTAGCTGGCCACTAGCTCACATGAAAACCAGGTATCAAAAAGCCCCTTTTTGACTTACTATATGTAATTGGGACTTTGAATGTCGCTTGCATCTGGATTGATACCTGTTGCACAGCTCCAGCTGTCTGTGAGGTTGCTTCTGGAGTTCTGAGCAAGTTTTATGGATTGTCCCAAATAAACTGCAGCTGATTTAGTCTTGAAACAAGTCTTTTGCCTTGTAAAAAGTGCCATGGGATTTCTTAGTTGCATGAATTTGTGTTGCAAGGAGGGGACCAGACAAACTGAGACAGATCTGACAAGCACAGAGATGCACGTTGCTTTACCAATGGACCGGCAGATGCTTTCATGTGAAGAAGTAAATTCTGCCCCTTCTTCACAATTCTTCCACCTGCCAAAACAGCATGACCCTCCCATTATCTGGCCTGTGTGTCAGCCAGTTTTCTCCTCTCCTGTACTCTCTGCCAGAATAATGAAGCAGCTCCTTTTCAGGCCAGAGGAAAAGAGGTCTTAAAGACTTGTTCTTGACAGAATATTGATGGTTTTCTAGCCTATATTATAACGTGCTCTTCATTTGTTTGCTTCATTTAACAAGTAAAGAAGCAATGTGGCAAGCTTTCAGCCTCATGAGATATGACAGATTAGGTGCCCTCACATTTAAAAATAAATAAATAGATTTTAAAAGAATCTTGACAGCAAGATGTGGAATTATTTTTTTTATTCTGCAGTATCTGGAGGTCTAGCACTCTTATCAAATGCAGATGACCACTGATTTGTCATCCTGAAGACATAATTATTCATCAGGTGCCATCTGCAAGTATGGCTAATCTTTCAACAACTGTCAGACACATCTAACTCTTGCTAACTACAATTTGAAGAATATGAGATCATTTAGTTGTTAAAGGTTGATTTCTGTGTTCTCAATTATATTCATGTTAGCAGTTTCCTAAAGTAAGGAGCTAAAAAGATTCTTCAGCCAGAAAGGAAGGAGATGAAACATTATACACTGGATTTTCTGGTAATTTGATCTTTTTTTTTTTCCCCTGCAAGTAACATACAGAAACCCTCCATCTGGTGTTCTCCAGATTCCAACACGTAACAAAGAAAGTTCTTAATTTTTTTTTTCTACAACCCGTAAGTTAGGTGTATCAAAACAGCAAAGTAATTATCACAAGCTACTCTGAGAAAAGACTTGTTGTGAATATTGTGGAAGGAAGTCTGTGTTTGTGAGAGGCTGTTATCAAAAGCACATTTTGAGCAATCATATACAGAATGAGCAAAGTCCAGATGCTAAGGTATGCAAAAGCAATGTTATCCATTGGAAATCACTGGGAAACAGTCCTTGTTCTGCGAGCTGGGTGCTGCCTTTGGGTTTTGAAGATCTGCAATATCATTGAAGGATAGATTTTTGTTGCTGGGTGGCTTTACCTTTGTTCCACAGAACTCTCAACCTTCTAACTGCCAGTGTTAGAGGGAAGCCAGTGTTACCTGTTCTAGGGTTAGGAGAGGGAAAAGGCCTTTGGTCAATTATGATACTATTACTGCTCCTCCAAACATGCTTTCCAGCACAAGTGGACAGATGCTTTAAATACTGCAAGCATTTGGTTCATATTCCTACGGTGAAGAAGCTTCAGTTGTACTTCTGGTCCAACTGGACTGCGCTGCTAATCTTTCTGCATAAGTGGAAAATAAAATCACTTTTGAGTCTGCTGGCTAATGTTTGCAGAATAATTAGATGAATGAAGATGTAGAGTGTAGATGAATTTTGCATGTCCCTTCACTTCTGCATGTGGGGTCTTTTTGGATATACTCCTGTTCTGCGTGCCCATGATGCACAGCCCCCTCAGGCTGGACCGGGGGGCAGAACAGTAAGACCCCTATGCTCATGGCCACGCTTTTTGGTGTTATTATTCATCAGTGGCTTAAGATACTGCTAGTCAGTACCTGCACTGACCTGAGGAGCTGAAATTTCCAGCACCACTGTGAATCCTTGTATTTATGTGTTTGTGCTGTTGGCCTTAAGTCAGTTGCAGTAAGCAATATTCCACCTTTTAGATGGGTGAATTTGGCAGCTGTCTGTGGTAGCAGACTGCTGAGGATAGAGAACACTTGACTGGTCAGGATAGAGCCTGGCCTATGCCAGGGCCTGATGTCAGCTATATCTCCTGTTCTTCATTTGGTTGTTGAACTGGAGCATTGAGCCCAGCTCTCCAGTACTTTGCGAGCTCCTCTGTCAGAGGAGTTACTTTGGTCTCCACTCGAGGTGATGCCATGGTTTAACTTTAGCAGTGCCGATGAATTCGCTTTGCATTGCTTACAGCAGTGATGAATAACACTGCAAGGCATGCTTTGCCTATTGTAAATAAGGTAAATTTAACAATTATTTTATTTTCCTTTGGAAAAATGGTTGTCTTCATTCTTTACTCTGTGTAGCCTCTGTTGGGGCCATGCATTGTATGACTGGGTACCTTCAAGTCCTGGGACCTGTCTAGCTGCTCTGAGTGGACATGGAAAAGTAATTTCATTGCAACTGTGATTTAACCCCTTTTCCACTAGATATCAATGTGTTTAGAAAAGATGTAGGAGCTAGTTAGGCACTCGTTCTGGTTCTGCTCTGAAACACTGGGTAACTTTGAGGCACTCCGAGGTGAAGCTTTTTGACTGTTAAATAAGGATAATATTTATTTCATTTATAGTATAAAATTTCAGTCAGAGCTGATTCAAATTTATTATTAATATGAATGTTGTTACTGTAAGAGAGTTCTTGCATTGCTGAATATACAGCAGCTGACAAGATTGCACTGGTGTAATGAAGAAGCCTGTGAAAGCAGATGAAACTGTAACATTGTTAACACGTAGAAAAGCCTTAAGCATCCTCTCGATTCCAATACCATTGTCCCCTACAGCAGCATTCATTAATGAACTTCACCTTAAAATTCATTATGCTGTTCTTATTTCCTAATTTTATTTCTTGTTCACACATGTTTGCACACTGGTCATGATTTGAAACAGCTTTTTGGGATTTACGTGAGCTTTTGTCTTTTGGAAAGCTTACAGAGGTCCTCCTTTGTTGTCTTTTTTTGTTCTCTTTTTTTTGTTCTCTTCCCTCTTCCTCTTTCCAGATCTCTCCTCCTTGTTTCCAGTAGTGAAGCATCTCCCTCCCACCCCCGCCCCATCCCTGTTCCAGTTCCTTTGGACTAGTAACACTCTCATACCTGGGACTTCTATCCTATATGTATCTTTGACTTGTGGACATTTCCTTACAGCTGTAAATCACACTTTAAAAGTTTTATCCACCACTACCCACAGATCACTCTGTGTTCTTCAGTGTATTATTACTGAATCTGTAAATAACGGAGTAAATCATTGGCTTCTGACTTGCAAAGAATATGCTGTGGCATATGAAAATATATCAATTTTTAATTCATTTTAGAAGGTGACCCAGAAGCAAATGATCATGATGCAAGTAAAATAGAAATACATATATAATACAGTCCCTGATGAAGACTTATATTTTAAGAGCATCTGCAGGATTTATGATTTCATATTTATAATTTGCATATGTTCCATATTTGTTTTGAATTTAATATGCTGTAATTTCATAATCATGTAAATAAATTCAGTGGATATTGCTGCCATCTCCTGGTCAATATCCAAATTAAGCACTGATCTCAAATCTGATGTTTAAGTGAGATTTTCAAGGTCTTCGTTGCTAAAGCTGAACTTAAAATTCCCAAACACTTCAGCTTTCAGTATAGGATCCTAGATATTGGACTGATTGGCTTTTGTGGTCAGATTCACTTGAATTTAACATGAAATACTGGCACTGCTTAATTATTATTTTTTAATATGACAAACCTCAATAGAAATATTAAGGCACATTACCTGTAAATATATGCACTTTTAGATTCTGAAATTAGATTTCTTTATTGTTCTTTGCAATTGTGAAAATGAAGGCCATCTGGTGCCTGGTGGGACCTTCCCCAAGTGAGTTTATGATCTATAGTAATTTATCTTCTTTTTTTCCTTCTTCCCCAGCCCTTGGGCTTATTCCCTTTATTTCCTTCTATCAACATTTGTGCTTAAAGAAAGTCAGCAGGGTAAGATCTATGTAATCATGAGATACAGTTTGAGTATAAACTGGCTGAGCTTCCTTCCTAATCTGCCCGTTTTCATTGTTTGTAATAAAGTGACTTTTGGCTTCATAGTGAATTCTACCAATCTAAATAATTGTCACAAAAAGCTATTTCTTAGCTGTGTGCTTTCAAGTGTGCCTAAACCATGTTAAATCTCAGAAAAATTGTATGAAACAGTTATGTGTTGCTTTCCTCAAAGCCTATAGTAGTACAACATCGTGCAAAACTAAGATGTCCCCCATCTTTCTCCTTGTCTTTTTAGTAAGTTTACCTCATTTCAAATACAGCATTTGAATACACCTCATAAATTAATTAAGTCACAGTTCTTATGCTAATTTCATTTACACATAGCCTGTTTTAAGCTGTGTTCTAAGCTGGTAGATGTGTGCAGAGTCTCAGAACTAGCACTGCTATCCATCTTTAATTTCTTGTTCTTGTGAACTTGTTAAAGTTCATTTTTAACACGTTGTAGTGGTATTTAAGGTCTTCCTTTGAAACATAGTCAGGCTGAATAATTTTTAATGTTAAGTGGTTTATTGACTCATGCATGAAATGAGAGGAAAAACTTTGAAATTTTGCCTTTGTAGTACCACTTTCAAGTTCAGCAGACTCACTGTGCTATGTTTTGGTGGCAAGTTTATGTATGACGTTAAATTCTGTCTGGTCACTCTGAAATGCCTAAAAGAGACTCAGTGCACAGGGAGGAGTAACCAGAGGAAATGCAAACTCCCTTAGTTGCTTTTCTAGGTGCTAGAGCAAAGGCACACAATGTAACCAATTTTTATTATTATATCTCATACAAAAACTGAACTGGTCAGCTTCTAACTTCACTATTTTATAAGTTTAGCAATATGACTGGAAAAATAGCTGATATTATACATAATAGGGAAAAAAAAAGAGTAAACTTACCTGAAGAAGGGAGGAAAAAAAAAAGGAAAGACCAAGGTGGTAAAAATCTAATAGATGTTGTGAATTTGACTAAGTGCAGAACTGAACTTAATCTCATTGGCTGTTTCTGTGCTTTAGCTTCAATATAACATTGTTGCCACAGACCAAAACCCACATCATTGTGTTAAAACTTATCCAATTTTGAGTGGTAGGAGCAACATAAAAGGTTAAAAGGTAGTTTCATAAACATAGACAGGGAAAATACAACTTTATTTTACAGTTACAATATTCTGGACGTGCTGTGGAGAATTTTGTTCAAGCTCTGCTCTCCATTTCTCCCTTTATTGTGATGCCAGGCATATGAAAAAAATTCCCACAGAGATTTCCCCTCCTCAGAATAACTTGCTAATAGAAGTGATGTGCAGAATGGCAGGTATTCAGTCCCACTGTGAGCAGTCCTTCAGAGTCAGGATTGCCTCACTACAGATTAAGAGAGAATATTTAGATATCTCTTCAGGCAAAAAATAACAATATATGTGTGTGTAAATATTGCCTATCTGACTCTCTGAACAAGCCAGTTTTCTTGTTTAGTAGTCATCTAGAATGTTTTGGGTGAACCCAATAAGTTACTATCGACAGGACTTTTTATACTGGTTTGCAAAGAAATGAATCCATTTAGATCTTAAGCTCCTAGCAGCAAAGATTATCTTCTTACAGCGAGATTATGTGGTGCCAACTGTGACATTTTAGGTACTGCCAAGTTCTGGTGTTCACCTGAAATTTGTGGAAAAAGTTCAGTTTCAGGTTGAGGGAAGGCAGGGCATAGTGGCTAGCCATTGATCAGTTACAAATTATTTGCAGCATGATTCTTTCTTGCTGTTATTACTTGCATTGAAGTATGGCTTTAATTTTTCATTTTGACAGCCTGCAAGTCTACCCTTTGGAGGGGAGATGCTGGCAAACCGGTTCCTTGGCTGAACCAGGAAGAAAGAATGTTTGTAACTAAATAACTCATCAGATCCAACATAAATCACTACTGAAAATTAGCATTTCTTTGTTTATTAAAGCTCATGAAGCATGGTCCTGAAACTCCTCCTTAAATAAGAAATACGGGTGTACAGAGAGTCTTTGAAAATAATGTCAGAAGACTGATTTAAGAACAGAAGTTGAGTCTGAAGCTCTGAAATCAAAAGAGGTACTGATAGGGGGTGATGATTTGCAGTCATACTTCCTGAGGTGGTGGGGGAGATGCAAGGAACACGAATCAGGTTGCCCCAGTACACACTCCTGCATGAAGAGGTCCTGTCTGGGAAAACAGCCCTTTGCCTGTGGTTGCATTTGTTGAGGATAATGACATACAACTTCATTTAAGATTTTAAGGAGAACATTTGGAGGGGGGAAAAGTAAAAAGTGGAGTCTAGAGAATGAGTTAGGACAGAGTGGCCTTGTGGTGTTTTGATTTAACCTCGGTGAACAACTACGGATGATTTCTGCAAGGACAGGAGAGGATTTGAGGAATAACTGAAGGGAGGTTGTATAATAGAAGTTTTCCACAAACATAGAGCTGTGTTAACAGATGAGTTAAGACACACCAGTATGTTACTTAATAGATGCATAATGGCTTTTATTATGAAAGTATCGGTGTTAAACAGCTAAACGAAAAATATGAAGAATGAGTACTGTCTCATTTAGAGTTTAGACTTTCTGAACCAGTACCAACCTGACTATCTCAGCTTAGGTATGTGAGTTTATTGTGTCTGGATACAGCATCTCTGCCATGGAGCGGATGTTTTGATCACTTAAAGGCAGAAAAGATTTCACTGTGTTTTTTTTGAGGATGATGATGATGGCATCAAGGCCAAATATAAAAAAAACTATTAAGAAATTAACTTAGTCTAAATTCTGTAGTGTCATTTAGTTTCTAGTCATACTTCACTCTTTTCTGTCATCTTTTTTTGTAGTGCTGCTGCACTGCCAAACGCAGCTTTGGTTAGTTTTTTCTGCAGAGGTTGATTGTATTTCCTTGCATGTGAGGTAGTTTATTCTTGCATATAATGTGCTTCATGAAGCTCTCTATATCCTTGCCATTCACAAGCTTTTAGGAGAGCCTGTCTGCCAGACTGTCCTCATGTAGGTGGTGTGCGAAGTACAGGTGTTGCCCTCTAACAAGAGGTGCTATGGCAGGACACTTGCAATGGGGCATCCTGCCCAAGCCAGCACATATGAAAGAGGATGCAGAAATAAATAACTTGGCTGTGACAAAATTAGCTTCAGAAGCAGTATATCTGTATCAGTGTGAGGCTGTGCCGGAGCCAAGTGGCCTTGGTTTTGGGCCCTGATGTAGTATTGCTATGCCATGCTGCTACTGTCCCGTGTGGCTGTACCAGCCTGCTCCAAATTGGATGAGCGATATCTGCACCACAGTTCTTTGGATCTTATCAATGCACCCCCAAAATCCCCTCCTTGCCTTATGGTGTTGATAAAGTGATTTACTGACCCCAATTGACTGATTTATATATAGTAAAATACAGTACTTCTAGTTAGTGTAGCTAGGCTGCAGAAATGAAAAGTGTCTTTACTTGCATACATAACTTTCAAATTTAATGTTGTAGTAACAAAACTTTTAATTATTTCCTTTAGATAATTGCACATGTCTAAATGTGAGTTCTTAGCTCTACTGGCTATCTTAAAGAATTTGTTTTCTGAGACAAAAAAAGCTTTTCTCCAAAGAACTGCTATTAGATTGAAATGTTCAGCGGGTGAAGGAATAATTATTTAATCAAATGTACAGCTAAGGCTTCTGTTGCCCAAACCCCCCAAACAATCTGTAGTTGAGGAGCTAATTGTGTTTACATTTTACAAACAGATGAGATCTGTAAGAAACTAAATGATTAAAAAGCTTAGAGGTAAGCAGGTAAATTCTGATTTCATTCTACCAGAGGAGAATCCTATAAACTTAAAGGAATTTCATATATTTGTGACAAGTATGACTTTAAAGCATGGTTTTTAATGCTCTTTTCAGTAACACTTGAAAACATCTTCTGTATGATTGGAGTCTTGCATTTGCACGCCCTGTGGTAGTATGCATAATTGACTAATGTCTGTAATTTGCCTGTGTGATTAATTCATTTGAAGCTATAAATATTCTATATTAAATTACACAGAAAGTCAGCAAGTTTTTAACCAATTTATTGAAATAAAAAGTAATTTCTGTGTTTCTCTTTTTTTTTGTTCACTAAACAAACCAAGAATTAAAATAAATGGTATTTTAATAGCAAGAAAAAATATAGCAACTGTAAATAATACAGGTACACAGTTTTCCTGTAATATGAATGGAAGAAGGAGGAAGTTTGCTTTTATTGCTGATTTTTAAAAGCTTATTCTATTAATATATTTACAAAATCATCCCATTAGCTTACGTTGAAGTCTGTGAACCCACCAGAGAACAAGAGTCCTGTGGAATTTGTTTTGGGTGTTTTCATGAATTATGTATGAAATGAGCAAAGACATACTTTTTCTTTTCTTTTATTCTTACAAGAAATTAAGTATTTTCTCTCTTTCTCAGAATGAAAAAAAAAATCTGAAAAATATTAATGAAATGCTCAGAATGTTATTTCATGAAACAATTTTTTGTTTATTTAGTAGATTGATACATTTTATTTTTGTCTGGTTTGACTTGAGATTACCGAAGCAACTTATACCACGTAGAGGCTAAAGTTTGGTTGCATGACTTTATTTTACATATCTTCATGATTATAGGACACCTTGATGCCTGACCTAGCAAAACATATGAATATTCCAGACAAATTGGGGTGAGGAGGAGAGGGGAGGGAAGGGAAAAAGAAAATCATGGTTTATATAACTCTTTGTTATTTAAACAAATAAACAGTTGAGAAGACAGATCCTGTTGTGACAGCTTTGAAGAGATGCAGAGATTAATGAACTAACATCAGGAAGAAAAAGGTGGCCTGAATCTTAAGAAATATTTTCCTGTCCTTCCTCACTGTGTGTGCTCAGTCACATAGTGTATCATCCTTGAAATGCATTAAGACAGGGCCATTGATACTTGTGCTGACTTTCCTCCAGGGAATTTGAGACTATCTTGTTACTACAGCCCAAAGGGAGCAATTCCTTAGTAATTTGTATCGCGAGCATCATTTCCATGCACAGATATATGCAGACCATGGTCACGGCTCAAGAGTGTGCTTTTATGTGTATTCAGTTCCTCTTAAATAACTTTTTGAAGACTTCAATGGTATTGTAGGATGAGTTTTCAATAGGAATGAGATTTTACACTCAATAATATGGCCTTACCTTTTGTTAGCCAGAACTATATTGTAATATTTGGTATCTGTTGGTTTTTAAATCTCCCGAAGGACAAAAAGGTATGAAAGCAGTACTGAAGTTGAGACTACAGATGTTTAGAGTGGCTATTCCCAGGTACAACACATACCATGTGTACCACACATGACTGAGTGATGAGAAAATGTGGCCTTGCCCATGGCCTTGAAAATGTTGCAGTGACCAAACCATAAAGCTACTGGTGCTGACTGCTAACAGTCTGTACAGCTAGAGGACTGAGGACTTCAGACCCCTACCTGGAGGACTGAGGAACAGTCTTTAGATGAGACTGGCAACAAAATCAGGAATAAGCAGATGAGATATTTCTGATATCTGAAATGCAAAGAAGTCAAGAGCAGTAATGTAGGTGTGAATTCCCTCTTCTGTTTGTAGCTTTCAGGTTTCAAACGAACTAAAAAGTGGTGTTGAAGACCTCTTTGGACTAACAAAAACTATTCTGGGGGAGGCAGTAATGAATGTTGCTAGAATTGCTGCAGAGTTATGTGGGAATTGCCTGTATTATGCCTGGAGATTGAAAGATAATTCAGCTGTGGGAGATTTCTGTCTGTATACTTAAATAGGATGCTATATTTGAACATGCAGTTTATAGAAGGATTAGCTAATCTTCAAAAATAAGAACTTGAAAAATTATACTCTGGACTACTTCAAAGCTCATGATGTTTGCCATAAAGCTTTCAGGTTAAGCCCGTGTCCTACCTAAACATGTTAAATGAATGGCACTTTTAAGAGCTGCAACAGTATGACATTAGAAAAATCATAGCGCTAATTGGCACTGCTTTTACAGACCTTAATATTGCTACTTTAAGTTCTCATTGTTCGCTTAACAGTTACATTACAAATCTCCTGATGAATAGCTTTTTGTACAAAATTGTCAGATTCAGCTTTGACAATTCATTTAATTTAATGGGTGTGTAATTCAGATAGGTTAACTCCAGAATGAAAGGGTCATCCTGAGGGTGTCTGCAACAGAAAACAAAGTAATTCCTCGCATCTTTGTCAAAATGAGTCAGAAGATTGTTCAGATCTATGGATGCTTAATCAGGAAAAACATATGCAAACTGTAGGGTAAAGATCATACATATTGTCCATTAAATATAGGAATAACTCATTTAAGATAGAATTAGCCATGGTTACACAGTAAATCAAAAAATAAATTGAAAGTAAATTAAAGTATGTAGTCTTAAAAAGAGTGCATTTCCAAAAAATTGGAAATCCTAGTTGAAATCTTGTTTTAATAGATTAACTAGCATATAATTCCTGTTGTAGTGCTAATACTGTATAACCTGATAAATGATCATGAAACTAAATCAGTAAATTAATCTGGTTTGCATTGAATGATAATACTGTGGAGTGTGATCCCATCATAAACTAAAGCAAGAAAAATACTCTGAATGTCAAATCAACCTACTATGAAAAATCTAATTATAATTTATTTTTTTTTAAATGACAGGAGGAATTTGTAAACTAACTACAGTAACATCATTCTCCTTCCTAAAATGTAACTATTAACAGATGTTTAACATAAAATCTGGATAGAATATAGCAGTGTAGTGGGGCATGACTGGGATGCTGCTGCTGCTGTGAGGACTGTACCTGTCATTGAAAAAAGTGACAACAGGATGCTGGATCCAGCCCCCCTAGGGTGCTCCCATGTGCTAGCAAGGCAAGGCATCTCCTCTTGCCATGCTTATGGTCCTTCTGACCCCAGAAATGGGTTCAGCCCCTGCGATATTGTCAGAACAATGGGTTTGGTTTATTGTCCTCACTCTGCAGTGATGAAGCATGGGGCTGCCACATGTATCCCCAGACAACCCTGATTGCAGGGATATATGCACAGCTTATTAAGTGTTTTCCTATTTCTTCACTCTCTTTTTTATCACCTTTACTTCCCTGTCTCTTCCCCAGTCATCTTCCAAAGAACCTGTCCATAATTACTTTTCCCCAATTGGTGTTGGTTTTACTAAATCTATACCCAAATTTGATATTTCTGCCACAATCACCTAGGTAAGCTTGGCCTTATGGTATTGCTGAAATGGTGACCTAGGTATTGTTGGCCATGAAGGACAACCTCCTAACACTCTCCAATGCCCCCCTCTGTGCAGTTTGTTTCTCATTTAAAAACCCCATAACCATCTGCGAAAGCCAGCAAACACTCCTGTTGCTGTCTGTAACTTTTTTCGACTTCTCACATTGTGAGCTGTCACATTTGTGAATTTTCTTATGCCGTGTCCAGCAATTTTTCACACCCTGTCTATTAGGCAGGGTCTCATCAGCAGCCTAGTCATCTGCATCCAGCCCTAACATGATGTCTTGGCCAGCGTGACAATACCTACCGCGTAATATTTCTTTGATAGCATCATGAAGGATCAACTTAGTTTTTATTTCTTCGAAGTTCACTTTGATTTTGGGAATACCTAGTAGGTAAGGGTATGATTGATTATTATATATAAAATTTATATGTATGTACTAGAACATGCTAGAAAGAATTTGAGAGGCCATATCATTTAGTTTGCATGGGCAAAGCCCTGTGTGTGCAACAGGACCAAATCCTGCAGCTGAAGCCAGTGTGCTCTGCAGCAGTGATGCCTACATTTTGCACCTATTTTCTGAGCCTTCCTCTCCACTCCTAGCTTCCTGGGTGCAATTCTGACTCAAGCTTTGTCTCCCTCCCAGCCTGGCTTCATGTGGTAGTGAAGTTCACTGAAGGTGAGGAGAGCACCAAGTATCCAAAGGGCAAGTTCTACTTAGGCAAGAAGGCAGAAAAGCACAAAATGTCAATAGTCCAGCTCTCAGATTTTAGTCTTGAAAGGTGACAAGCTCTGCAGCAGTGGAATCTGACTCGGGTTTTAGGCAGCTCACTATTTTTATTTCATCTCCAGTGCTAGAAGATGCAGTGCTAGGTTTATGTTAGATTCTAATTTTCAGAGTTGTCTTTGACTTTTGGCAGATGATACCTAGTTCCCAAGCCTAGAAGCTGAAATTCTTGAGAAATTCTCTGTGGGAAATGAATGCTACAGTAAATTCTGTTTCAGTACAAGAGCTGCAGTGGACCTGACCACACTGACATGTGGTCATCTCAGAGTAAAACCGTGTAGTGATGCTGTGCCATTTCATAATGTATCTCTACCACAGTTGTCTTCCTGACTGGAATGTTGTTCCTATTTGCTATTTATTTTAGTATTGCATGTTGCTTTATTTAGAGGAGTCTCCTGAGTCCCATTTTAGGGCACTGAACATATCTGCTTCCAAAGTTTAGTCCAAAGGAAATATGAAATTATAGCTAATAAAGAAATATTTAAAAGATAAAATCTCATGCATGTGAAGATTTTGAACTGAAATGTATGGAGTAGTGAATGATTATTATCAATTTCAGAATAAAACTGGAGGAGTTAATTATAGGTTAAACATAAGACCAGGCTCGTGTATTCTGCATCTCAGAAGCAATGAACTAATGATAGACTGATGCTTTTGGTGTCTTTTAAGTGGGTGCATGCATAGGAATAGGTAATAGATTTTTAGGTTACAGGAGGTTTTGGGAACATTTGAGTTGGATGGAATTTAAATTTTAGTTGATAATCTGCAATTTCTACACTGCCTTCAAGAGATCTCTTATGAAGCCAGAAAAGGAACATTGATTCTGAGAAGTGCTGTCAGTTCAGAGTTCAGTAGGATTACAGAATCAGGTCATCACTGAAACTTACCATACATCATTAAGAACAGTTTTTGGTAATAATGTGTCTTTAGAGGTACCAAAAAGTTCAGTGAATTCATCTTGCTTTTGCTAACTTCTTCATTTCAGAAGGGAAAACTTGGAAGATGCTTTATTTTTTAAGTGATGGTCCTTTCTGTCATGATTGGACTTTATATATATACATACACATATATGTATGTATATCCATATGTATATATAAAAAATGCAACTTTAAGAGTATGTCTGCTAGAAATATTAAAGATGAAAATTAACAGGAAAATGTGCAAAAATGTGTCAATGTGTGGTCAAAGTATAGGAAACAATTTTCTAAGACTAAGCAGATTAGAAAATGCGACTTCATTTTTTAAAGTATAGAGAACTTTCCTCAGGTTCATGCAGAGGGGTTATGGTACTGTAATTTTTGCTATTACTTTTTTATGCATTTGTGTTAATATAATTTTACCAAATAGTTAAAAAAAAAAAAAAGTTCGTATATCAGCACAATTTTAAGGAATATTTTCCTGGTCATTTGTCAATTAAAAACAACAACAACAACAAACCCCAACAAAAACCCAGTTACAGGGGGAAAAAAATGCAGATACTGTAGATAAATATTATATGTTAGAATTATTGTCAATAAAGGGTTTTCATTCTCTGGAGCAATTTCTGTCTGCTAAAAACTAGAAATTATGAGAGACTTAATTTTATAGGGATGCTGGCTGTATTGCTGTTGCTGTTAAAAGCATGTCATCCATGATAACAGCTTACCAGTTAAAACTTCTGTACGAAACAAAGATACTGAAACCTAAATCTGAATGTCATAAAGATTTCTCTGCATAAAGCCTGGTCAAATAGAAACAAGCACCTATTTCATGATCGTCACTTATATTTTGTCTTTGTTAAAGCTTTTGTAAAAAACCCCCAACCTATGTGATTTCAGTACAAAAAAGATGAGTGAATTCTTGATTCTCCTATGGAATCCATGAAGGCTAATTCCATTTATTTATGGAAAAATAAAAATAGCAGACATATTTTAGAACTTTGTTGGACCTAAGCTCTTGTTTTGTTGGTATGGCAAAGTTCAGTACTATATGTACAGGTATGCTTAGGTTCTTGAGAATCTAATTCAGGTATTAAGTGGTGCATATTGGAAGAATGGATTTTTTTTTCTGTTTATATTTCTTAGAAAATAAAATCATGGATTTAAAGAAGTAAAATAAAAAATACAAGGAAATGCATGCAGGAGAGGGACATCTTTATTTCATCTGAGAAAAAGGTGCCAACAGTTAAGGACAAGAGAGAAAGGTAGCAGTTTAAGAAAGTAATCTAAATGTTCGAAGTCCTCATATATTAAAGTCAGGGTTTAGAATGAATCCAAACTAAATTTGGCAAAACATGGAAAAATAGGAATTTACCTTTTACTAATGTTGTATGGTAATCGTACAGCTTGGTGTCTGATCTTAGATTAGACTAATTTAAGAAAAATACAACCCACTTTCTTTTAAAAGATATCCCTCATTATCTGTCTTTTCACTACATGTATTTTCCTACTGAAATGGCCTTTAGGCATTGCAGGAATGCAAATAATTAATAACTAGCATTACTAAAATATGAGGCATAGAAAAGTCAGTCATACAGTTAATTTTGTGCAAACTATAATTACAAGATTTTAACGCTGATTGTAAGTACTTGAACATACGGCGAGAAATAGGTAATACAACTGTTTTTTAATCGTGGTATAATGAGCTTCTGGATGGTCTGTAGAATTTCCACTGGGATACCAAAAATTTAAAAAGTGGCAATGAGACCAAGAAAAGGGATGCAAAAAAATTTCTCTAGGTTGGCGTTAGTTGTAGCACTGAAATGAAAGAAAATAGATTTTGAGAATAGTTTGTAATTTAAAAAAAAACCCAAAACCCAAACCTTCAGGTCATCTTTAGTTAGTGCAGTTCTTGTTGTATGTGTTAGGTATGTTTTAGCCATTTGTTTGGGTTTTTTTTCTTAATATTTTGCAAGAAAAGTTATGTAAGATAGCAGATTTCCTTCTGTTTTGACTATTCAGAAATACAGAGACTTTCTTCTCTTGTGTTTGGCTATGTTAATGAATTGTGCTATAGTTAAACTTCAAATGGGACCCTTCATACTTGACTCTTGCTCCAGCTTTTATGCAGTTTGTGTGCTGCCTAAGCCTATAACTATCCCAGTGATTAGTCTCCAAAATCTTGTTACAGTCTTCAGTGTTCTACAAAGACCTGTCTACTGCTGTAAGTCCGTAATAATTACCTAGCATTGTTACTGAAGGGCTATGCATTATGAGCTCACAGTTGGCTGTTCTTTACAAAGGTTCAACGTTATTTTGCCTCTTCTGTACGAAATATGAGTGAAGACAGTGACTGTTGTAGCCTATGATGCTTTTCAGTTCCTTGCTCTGAACCTGTATTGGCTTTTGTATCCAGCCAGTGCCTGGACCCTGAAGTGTGGTAGCTGAAATTCTGGTCAAGGGAATATGTTTCATTGTAGAGTTAGCAAACCATCCCCTACTCAACTCAGCCTGTAATGTTCAAACAAATATTTTTTCTTTAAAATGACTTTTTGTACTTCTCCCTCTCCACCACGAAATCAGTATTACTCACTACGAAAAATCGTTTTGTTCTAGACACATTTTTGTACAAGACTCTTCAAACCTATTCCATCATTTTGTTTATCTTCTCTCCTTTCCTAAAGATGGAAAGATATTTTTTTACCAACTTAACTTGAAATAATATTTCTTTAAAAATAAATATGTATTTTTAAAACTGAGAATTAAATGGCTTTTTCTTTTAGCATATGTCCATAACCAGCTCTTTATATTTAAAAATGGTTTGTCAACACATCACTGCCATGCTTGTCACAGCCTCTCTAAAGCTGTTAGAGTGAGTCAGAGAGTGATTTTTCTGCTAGAGGAGCCTGGCAGTGATTACAAGCCTAGTGATACTTCTGCTGTGCAGAAAATTATTATTGATGGTGGTAAGGATAAGGCTGATGAGGGAAAAGATGTTGGGCTGAGCAGGGAAGGGGAAGTTGTGGGGGGTTGAGTTTTGTTATCACTGAGCTGACCCTGGTCATGTCCAGGAAAAAATAATACCTTTTTATAGGACACCTCATACTAGAATAGACAGTCAATCCTATCCTAGTTTTTCCCCTACTATTGCCGAAATCCGCAATAAAATTCCTTAACAGCAATGAGAAGTTAAGAAGCAGGCACTTCTTTATTGCAGTGCTGGGCACACGGGATCACTCCACCTAGTGTGTGCACCTTTCTAGTTTAATCATGCAGTTTAAATACACACCTGTCATACATATTCACTAAATTTCTGGGAAATGTCATACATAATCATCAGCTGTCCGATAAATCATTAGCATATGTAAATGTCCCTTTACGCAGGTGTGGTGAAGTCTCTGGTGGTCTTCAGAAGCCCTCTGGTGGTCTTCCATAGCCTTCCTCACTTTGTCTGATAGTTGACCTCTCTTATGTGATTCTGCGCAGTATGATTTTCGCCATCATGTATTAGATTTACATAAAAGTACATTCAATGTTAATTCTTGAATTTAACGTTTCTAGTGATTGGCCCTCAGTCACACCATCTTATCAATATTCTTATACTAAAACATTCATTGGTTAATCTTACTTAATTCCACTAACTGGAATCTTGATCAAAGTGGGGTTTCTAAGCAACAGAACTAAGGTCCATAATGATCTCTCTTAGTTTCTTAGGACAAAACACTACAAACTAACAAATTGGTCGAAGTTTCTATGGTTAACTAATTTTAGACAATACTTATTTTCTTATGACTGTATACAGCACATTTTGTATGTTCCTAAGTTTCGATGACTACATTGCGAGCTTCAAACCCCTATATTCTACAATCTTTACCTCTTGATCAAACCCAGCTTATATAAAATTTTAACTTGTCAGAATATTTGTAACACTACTATTTTCAAATATTCTTCTGAACGGCCTATTAATTCTATTAGAATGTGTAGATAAGATAGTATCAAAAGAGAAATGTCAAACTTGTTGTGTAGGGACAGGGAGTTTCCCAAAGGCTGTGAGTGAGAGTCTTAATAATGGGACAGTAAATACTTAAGATTAAAAATTTGTAATATTTTTTCACATGCATGTAGTCTACTGATGGGTTTTTGTACTGAAGGTAGTACAATGCTCCCTGTTTAATTCCCTTTCAGTTACAAAGAACTCTTGATTTCTTCTCTGTGGTTATCTGTAGTGTGACCGGCTTCTCAAGTGCTAGCTTCATATTGATCTTGGGTTTCAGCAAAGTAGGTTCTAAAATTTCTGTAGTTTGGCTCTGTTACATGGGATTATGGATGTGTCTAGTAGGAAATCAAAGCCAACAATCATGGTGAGGCTCAAGTGTGTTGCTTCAAAGTATGTGCTTGAAAGTAGCCATTGGTATGCTCTTAAATGCTGGTAATAGCATTCAGTGGATCTTGGTTCCTCAAATTACTGCCAACTGCTGTAAGAGCTTACAGTGTTTTGGTGAGACATTAGTGTTTTTCACTCCTGTGTAATATAAAAGCCTTGATCATACTGCATATAAAAGCACTGGATTCAGTCCCATTGTTTTCCCTTGTTTTTGCGCCAGCTCTCCCTGAACTATTTGGTATGAATTGAATAAAACATTGTGACAACTTAACTGGGTACTATTTAGTTTTATTTAGCTGGGATATCTGTAGCTTTTAATGTCAGGCCTTGAAGACAGCTAAAATGTGCAAAAAATTCTTGGATTTTTTTTTTTTTTTAAAGAGGAGGAGCACAAAGAAAGAATAAAAGTTGTGGGTTTTTTTAATTTTTCTTTTTTTTTAAAGTTTGCCGAAATGGAGTTTGCTGTTAGCATGCAGGCACCAAGGCTATGTCTTCATTAGCAAATGAAACAGGGTTAAAGTATAGTCTGAGCTTTGTCATGTGATTTGCTCATTTTTTTTAAATTGTTAGGATGATCCATGGCATGATTTTGGTCCAGGCCTAGTTATGCTTTTGTAGAGACCACCTGAGCATGCTTTGGGGGATAGCACAGTCTGGGGCTGTCCCACGGGCAGTGTGGCTCATGGTCCTGTGCCTGGGGGCTGCGGGGAGAGGAGAGGGTCAGGGACCTTAGTGCAGTGGATGTGAGAGGTGCTCTGTGGAACTGGTTGATGTTGGGACTGGAGAGCATAGGTGTATATGTTAGCATGGGTGTAACCCAAATGCATTTAGTTTTGATCCTTTAATGAAGTGTTGCCCTGTGGGATTAGCCCTGAGTGCCTGTAGACCTTCAGCTGAAGTCATGGAAGAAGTCAGAAGCAGCTCAGTTTTTTGGGGGGGAGGCGGTTCGTAATAATTTGTCATGCAGAGTGGTAATCCTTTTAGTACTGGCAGAAGAGGAAACTTGCTGTGTTGGGACACATAATAAATGTGACATGAATTTGTTTGTAATCTCTCTGTAGGGAGATTTTTGTGTTGAGAGCAGTGTTTCCAAAGTCTGTGGGGAGATGACCTCTATGCTTTTTAATAATATGTTTTTGGTAGGTGTTTGTTCCTCCATGTCTAGCAAAATTTCAAACAATACTGAAAGCAAAGGGCATTTGCAGTGAGAGGAACTTGGGAGGGGAAAAATTAAAAGGCATGCTAATAGTAACCTCTTTGACCAACTACTTAAACTTAGCTACACGCTATCTGAGTATCTGCTGAACTGTCACTAGCATCAGATTAGGAGGTCATATCCTGATGTAAGGTTAGCTACACTGTTACAGCACCACACAAGAGGTGTTTGCTAGTCCCGTTTCCAACAGGTCATTAATCTCTCATTCCATTAATCCTAAAAGTGCTCCTTAAAGTTAGTCAGGCTAAATTTGGTACATCTAGTATTGCCAAAGCAGCTGAAGTTTTTGTACCTGAAAACTCTTCCTTTTTTGTTTAAAAGAAAACAAACCAACCTAACAACAAGAAACAACCTCAAGCAAAAGCATAACTGAGAAGCAGCAATGTTGGGGAGCATTGTGTCACATCTGCTGTGTGATGGGCTCCTCCCATCTTATTTCACCTGCAGCTGTCTGTGCTAGCTCAGGATGTGCCCCATCACCCCACAAATAGTAGAAGCAAGAATAAATGCTGACCTTTAATGCAGCCTGTGCTCCTTTCACTCTGTCCTTTGACCTAGAATAAACCATTTCAGTTCACCAAACAGTCAGAAAGCTAACCTAAATTAATGTTTCTGTGTTGGCTATTTGGCTTAGCAAATTGAAAGAGTTTATCACAGAAGGTAAGTGCCAAGAAGGAACACAAAGGTGGGACTGCAGCAGTGGCTGGGAGCCTGTCTTTGGCTGCCAAGGAATCACAGCCTGGAAAAAGGCAGTACTCCCTTCCTTTCCCTATTAGTAAATCAGGGTGTGTTAGAATTTTTTTTTTCCAGTTATTTGTGGTACGTTTCTCAGTCCCATCTTTCAAGTATGTACACTGGAAAAATCTCATGTGTGCACACTGTGTCGTTGTCCCTCCGCATAAAAATGGGATTTTCAGTGACCTGGTTCCTGATCTTGCAGAGCATTTGTCAGTTGGTCTCAAACTTGCTAGGCAAGAACAAAAACGTATTTAGTTGATATATAGGTATATATGTACTTACTAGACTGTACTTTCTTGAAAGCATCATGCCGCGATTGAGAGATGGGACACAGCTTGATGCAAGCAAAGAGTCGTTTTATTGCATATAACACTCGTTTATATAGGAAATTAGAAGATGCGTTTTTTTAAACTGATTGGTTATTATGCTTCAAAGTTCTTATCAGCATGCGCTAATTGGTAGCTACTTAAACTTTAGCAATTGAACTGTTAGCAACTAAGCTGCTTTTGCAAAAGAC